>NW_009952973.1:5041812-5054047 GCF_000747805.2 Chaetura pelagica | reverse complement strand
CCGCGTTTCCAGGGTCTGCAAACAGCCGTGCAGCACCTACGGTCCCGGAGCCGCGCGCCGACTGCCGCCGCTTTGGGGGGAGGGGGGGTGACCTGCGCTTGGAGTGCCCGCAGCCTCTTTGCTACCCAGCTCATCCTACCTGCGCCACCGTGTGGTGAGACAATTCCGGCTACCCCAGCTTATAGGGGAAAGTATAATCCAGCCATTCGGGCATATCCCTCCCCTCTCCTTCCCTCACTTAAATAACTAAGGTGTACCCATATATGTTTAATGTGTTTTAATCACTCCTTTTGAACCTCCTGCCCCAAATTGCTTTGTTTTCCCCACAATAAGCTGTGCATTTCGTAAATTCTAATTGGGGATTGGTTGCTGTTATTGGAAATATTAGTAGCACTGAGCAAGTTATGCACTCGAAAAAGTCAGGGCATAAGCCCCTGTCTCCTCTGTGTGAGGCGATACCCACGTGTGGATCTCTCAGCAAATCCTGATAAGTTAATACACTCCAAAAAGGAGATATAATAGGTCACGGATCGTGACACCATATTAATCACTCTTGTTAGAAAAAAACCCTTCATATTTGGATGCACAGATTTGAGTACAGTCAATAACAACACCAGAATTTAATTTCATTAATTTCAAACTGAGGCCTTGCCTCTCTATAACCAACAATCTGAATTATACTTACTGAGGTGTACTTCAGAAACAAGCTTTCCTTAGACAGCCAGAACTTTTTCCAAAGGAATCTTGAATTTTTATCAGAGCTGAATATCTTATGTGCCTCAGGATTTATTTAGGTTGCTGTTCTGCTTGTTTATGTGATTTCCAAAGTAAAATTTTGTACAGTTTCTAGTATCTTGTGCGGAATCTTTTTTACAGTTCAAGTTTCAAATCTACAAAGTGCCATGTAAATCTGTTGTTTGTGAAATTTCCCGATGCTTCTGAGGCATTCCAGTTGTATTTTCCTTCTACAGTAAAAAATAGGGACAAGGATAGTAGATGAATACACAGAGCCAACATACAGTGGAGCAAACCTCTTCTATACATGAATGTAGAGTAACATTCTCACTCACGTGCTTAGTACAGAAATCAGCCATGGCGTTGTATTTCCTTTACCATTTCAGCATGTCACTCACTTTGCCTTCAGAAAGGTAAAGAAAAGTTGCTGTGATAATCGTAAGGAGGCATTTTTTTCTCTTTTCCAGTCCATCAAACATAAATATGTATGTCCTACCTCTATAAATCCTTTCAAGGTCTATCAATACATAAAGGGGAAAAAAAAAAAAAAAAAAAAAAAGTGTGAGTATAATACTTACTCCGCCACAAATATGCACTACAAGTTCCAACATGCCTCTGAAACTGTGAAGTTCCGTCACCATCTGTGCATCAGGAATAAGGGTTCTTCAAGAACATCAGGAGTGTCTTAACAGCTGCTCAAAGTGGTATATTTATTCTGGGACACAAGAACAAAATGTCAGTTTGGTAATCTTGCTCTCCGTTCAATACCAGTGTGACTTGGACACAAACAAACCATCAATTGTTGGGCACCCTAAATGAGGAAAAGTGGTTTAGGTAGGCAATAACCAGATGAGAGAAACAAGAACATTTAGTATATAATATATATATATAAAAACCACTGGAAAATACTGAAAAAAGGTCTTATTCTTATTTAGTGTGAGGAAAAATCAACCAACCAACCAAAAACCCCTCACCTTTTAGGAGACATGATCATAATTTTCAAATAAATACAAAAGCTACTGTAAGTCACACTCACTTCTTTTCCTCCTAGTCCCTGAAGAGAGAAAGAGAAACAGGAGTTAGAAAGATTGTGGAATCATAGAGGAAACAGAGGGAAACACTTTCTAAGAAGTATAAGGATAAACTCCCAAAGGAGCCTAAGTCTTGAATAACAGTGTTTAGTCTGTCCTGAACCTCTCAGTCCATTTGTCTGTCTCTTTATATGTCTGTCTACAGGAATACACTGTCAAAAAGAGGTTAACCAAAGCACTTTTCTTTGCCCTGACTGAGCTTTTTCTATTTTAACTCTTTTATATGAAGAAGCATTTTCAGTACCTGCTGTCCCTCTCTATGAAAGAAAATCCTTAGGCAACGTCTGGCTGATCAGAAGTCAATATGACAATCAGAACAGAATGGCAATCAGAGCTACATCACAGTAAAATCAGAGTAAGATGAACACCACATTCTGAATCTTGACTTACCCAACCATCATGCAGTACACTTTTACCTAAGGCTTTCTTTCAGATCAAATGAAAATACAATACAATGACCTTAAGAAAAATCCTTCATATGCTCAGCCTTTACCTGGTGAATTTATGCGACTGCAACAGAAACTGAAGGAAACCCAAGCTTTATAAAACCTAACTGTAAGTCTTAAGAAATCTTACTTTGATTTCCTATTCCCACATTGCAGCTGTTCACAAAAAGATCTTAAGTACTTCCACACAATGGACATACACTTAGTTAGATCACACTGACATACCTTCACTGATTTTGATGTATGCATCTTGATCTGCATCAGATGGAACTCTGGCCCCTTTATTTATACACACTTTTGTTTTAAGTCTTTGCACTGCTGATACACTTCAAATCAGAAAGTATTAACTGTATTCATTTTTTTTAATTTCAAATTCCTATTTTATACCGTTTTTTCCCCGTATCTTGCCTTACAATACAACCATCTTTATTTCACAGAAGACTTGCACACAAGTGGAATACATGCAATTACAATTCAACAGAGGAAACAAAAAACGAAGGATTTAACACCCAAAAAGACACTATAGGATAAGAATCAGAGAATCACAGAATATTAGGGGTTGGAAGGGACCTCCAAAGATGACTGAGTCCAAGCCCCCTGCCAGAGAAGGACCAAAAAAACCCCCAACAAACCCCAAAAGACTAGGGCAGATCACTCAAAAAGGCATCCAAACAGATTTTGAAAGTCTCCAGAGAAGGAAACTCCACAACTCTTCTGGGGAGCCTGTTCTAGTGCTCTGTAACCCTTGCAATAAAGAAGTTCTTCCTCATGTTGAGGTGGAACTTCTTGCGCTCAAGTTTGAATCCATTGCCCCTTGTTCTATCACAGGGCATAAGTGAAAAGAGGTTGTCACTGCCTTTTTTAATACCCAGCATCCCCCCTCAGTCTTCTCTCTGTACTAAAAAAACCCAGGTCTCTCAGCCTTTCCTCATAAGGTGGGTGTTCCTGTCCCTTAATCATCCTCGTAGCCCTCCATTGGACTCTCAAGTAGATCCCTGTCCCTCTTGAATTAGGGAGCCCAGAACTGGACACAGTACTCCAGTGGAACAATATGATGAAACATTGAATCATAAAAATTATTCATGTATCTTAATTTTGATTAAGATCTTTTTTACAAAGGAAGATCAGTTAAGCACACTATGTTTATTGGTTATTGCTTTGCAGGCATCTAAACTAATCAGAGCTGACCATAAAATAGTCAGGTGAGCTAACTAATGGAAATACAGATTAATCAACTTAAAATTTTAAATATAGCATGCAAAACTTATGAGTGACCCAAAGTAAATACTTAAACACCTGATCAAATATAGGACCTTACATTCTAGATGTCTGTGTCTTGCTAGTCATCTGGTTTTCTTTCAAAACTAGTGGAGGCACATCTAGATTACAACTGACCTTAATAAGAATGTTCAAAAAGTCAGATGAATTGCACTCTGCTAATTCTCTTACTGACTTACAATAGAATAATAGAATTGTAGAATGTTTTTAGTTGGAAGGGTCCTTAAAGATCATTTAGTTCCAAACTCCCTGCAAGGTCAGGGACACCTCCCACTAGACTACATTGCTCAGAGTCCCATTCAACCTGTCCTTGAACACTTCCAAGGATGGGCCATCCACAACTTCCCTGGGCCCCCTGTTCCACTATCTCATCAATAGCTTTTATAATAATCTTCCCATATTTTAAAATTGCATATGCTGATTATTTCAGAAAATCTACACAGTACTTATCTGAAATTAGGTGAGATCAATTCCATGATTAATCTGTTATTATTAACTCTGCTGTTAGGACATCTCATGAGACTTACAAAGTATACAAGATAGGTATTTGTTATGCAGTATCAGCATTTCCACAGTGGGAAAGCCATGGCGAGAAGCAGGCCAATTCTCTGAAGTATACACTCTCTGGATGAATGTAGAGTTTAGAAAAAAAAAAAAAGGTAGATTTTCAACTCATTTCCAGCCATTGAGATCATGCTAAAATGTGATTCCTTAGTGGGATTCCTGATTAAGCTACTTTCTGTTTTTGTCCATGAGGTATCTGCATGTAAATTGGAGGGGTTTTTAATTTTTCTATTCTTGCAAATTAGTACGAAATTCGCAGGGGGATTTTTTCTTGAAAACTGACAGAACAATTGGAATAATAATCTTTCTACACGAGAGAAACATAGACTGCAGCAGTAACTAGTCAGGAAAGAGGTTATCTGTATTTTAAGAGACCAGACAGTCATTTCCAGAAAAAAATAATTGTAAAAAGGAATGTTACATATTCAGTTACAATTAATATTTCTAATATGTCCTTGAAACTAATTTTCCATAAAACACAATTATTTAGATGTTCACAGAAAAAAAAAACACAAAAGAAAATAGAGTATGCTGTTACAAATTAATTAAAAGCTTCTGAGTTCATGGATGGACTTGTGTAAAAAGATGCATAGCTATTTATATTTTTAAAATCAAACAAATATTTGTGGATTTTTTTTTATTTATCATATATTACCCAGGTGCTACTGCCATGATTTCAGCTTAGCAGAGGCTTCTTGTTTCAAAAGTACGTAAGTCAGTTTATCTAAACCCTTTGTTTTAATTCACTTGTGTTGTATTTATGTGCAGCATTTTTATAAACAACTTAGGACAAATAACTTGGGGATCAGTTACTTAAAACCTGCTGTTCGTTGAGGTGTACATTTACTGTCATATCTCATTTCAGTCAAAATAAAATAAATAAAAAATAAAGTAAGATGTCACGTTAGATGGAGCTGAATCCAGTGCTCTGAGGTATCCAAGACAGCCATCCCTTGGGAGCTATAGGCAACCTGTGTCTTTCTGGATCACTAGGTAGAGTCTGGGTCAGACACCCAAGAACATCTAAAACAATTGTGGATGTTAATCTCCAGGTACCTCCATCAAGTCACTGTTTTAAATAGAGAAGTGAAGTTTATTTTGAGGAGCAACAGTTAGTCCCCTGGATGAATTTCAAGTTGAAAGACTTAATCTGTCTGAAGTCTGTGGAAAATTTTGGAAGAACGGGGGTCTATAAAGGCTAACAGAGGGACCAGATGGAGATTACCTCTGGGAGTGCTCTGTGGTGAAGGCTAGGAAGATTAACACTCTCTAATACATGCAACTTGAGATATAATGTACACTCATATAAGAAACCTTGATAAATGTTTTGCTAGAGAAGAAGAAAAGGAAATCATCTGAAGGAGAGAGAAAGGAAGGGTAAAAAAAGGAGAGAAATCTTTTAATTTTCTATTGTTTTAAGCAATTTAAGCTTTTTTTTTTTTTTCATATCTTTCTATCTTTTAAAAACATTCTTAACTCTTTGCCTCTTTTGGATATTCTAGGCAAATACTATAAAAAAAATTATCTTGATTTGGATTGACCAGACTGTGATTTTTAAGATAAACTTATAACAGCAAGACTGTATCATGATGAGTATATAACCAAAGCACTGAGGTCTTTGAACTAGGAGGCAGCTGGCAATGAAGGAAATAGAGAAGAGCCTTTCAGTGATGAAAGGTAATCAGGAAGACACTTCAGCATGCAGTAATAACAGCTGCAAAGTTACTCCCAGCCCAGTTTTAAGATGTGAAGAGATAAGGCATTCTTCAGACACGGCAGTAGCTGAAAATTTGTGCTGTACAATATAATATTTTACCAAGACAATTGTGAATCCTTCTCAAATGCAACCAAACCAATTGTTAAATTTAAACTTGTTTGTTATTTTTTTTTCTTCATGCCCTTTCAGAAGCAGCATATGTTCAGGTACCATATTTCATTCTTTCATTTCTTTGCCAGATGTGTAACACTCCTTCCCATTTTTTCTTAAACTCCAAGGCTGAGCTTTTTAATAATAATAAATTGTCCCATATCTATTCTTGATGTAATGGTTATTAGTTAAAGTGCATGTTTCCCCAAATGCCAAGTCAGGAGTTTACTTTCTTGCCACAGTCAGTTTCAGTCTGAAAGAGCACATAGCCAAAGCTAAATGTAGCTTGAATCAACAGTTGTTCAATTACTGTAGATTTTACCTGTTAAAGATTTCTTGGCAAACTAATTCCCCAAAATTATCATCTAAAGAGTTTTAAAGGAAGCCTTTTTATTCTAAACCAAAAAAAAGGAGGTGATGTTTGCTCTAAAAGTGAGTTTTAAATTAGTTTCAACAGGAAACTTAACATTTGCAGATCTGAGACTGTGGTTTTACAAGATAAGAGAAAATAAACAAGAGAAGGATTCATAGTTGGCTGTACATAATCATATTAAGATACATCATTGCAGATGTGTCCAAAATTCCTCCCTATCCTATGCTGGTTTTCTTTACAATATAATTGAGGTTGCTTTTTAGAACTGAGTTACTCTCAGGGATCTTATGTGCTCACAATATTAGTTTTCATACTTCACATCTTGTCAGTGTTCTTGAAATTAATTTTGTATGTGTAAAGAAGGTCTGCATTTTATGTCATTTGTTTTCCTATTAAGCTAACTGTAGCATTAGAAAATACATTATTATTGTACTGCCTCCTTACGAGTCCTAAATTGAAGATTAAATTTGCACATGTAAGACATAGTGACACTGCATCAGCAAAGACTCTGTAACTGTGATCCTTGTATTTCCTTAGGGTCTAAGTACATTTAGCCTGTAACATCTTACTGAGTGGCAAATCTCTATGTTCACTTGACACATTCCAGTAAGAAATGTCTCTTCCTGAAAAAGATATTTTTAGAGAGTAATCTGCTAAGAGGGGCAGAGCAAGATTAATTTAATTTATTTTTTTAATTATGGAAAAGGATGAATAATCATGGAAAACAAGAAAATAAGACCTAAGCCAACTACTCAAAATGCCTCAAATGATTATTAACATTTTTCCCTGATGCTTTTCAACAAATACTAAATACATATCTATGTTTAAGTGCTTCATTTCAAATCATCTATGAAGAAAAATTAGTAAGTGGAAAAAAAATTCAAACTGTAGAAGGAAAGTGACTAGAGGGATTAAATAGAATAATTCTTCAGAGAATAAAATATGGATTTAACAATTCAATAATTCTGATAGAAATAATAATTATTTTGAATTCCAGGGCTATAAATTATGCAAACATATTAAGATTTCTTTAAATATATAAAGTAAATATTATAATATAGTTATAGCTTCACAAGTAAACATGCTCACTGCTATGACTTTGGCAGTGCTATTAACATAATTATTTACAATAATTTGTTCATTTGTCAAAAGGTTATAAACCAAATATGTTTTAAAACTTAGTAAAAGAAGGTTCCTGCATGTTAAACATTAATACATTATGTGTTAATGACTAATTAGATTTTCATCTAATGAAATGACTACTTAGACTTTCATTAGATATTTATGATTTATGCAGAAGATTCGATGCTATTGACAGAAAAATAAGTTAAAAGGCAACAGTGAAATATACTTACTGAATCCACTAATAACATGAGGTTCTGGCTATCTGCAAATATTTGTAAAGAGATTATCAACTTAAGAAGTTCTGTTATTTTTTCTACAAAGTTTATAACTGAGTGCTTGGTGCCTATGAATACCCTTACAGCTTATCTGTTAAGTTTTACACAGTACACCCTCCAAATACTGCTACAGTACTTAGAGGGGATCAACGGCAGATGAATAATTTGCTCCTTCCTTAAACGCACTAAAGTACCAAAGAGCTTCCTTTTGAAACCAGTGTGATATGAGTGTGTTATAGCTATCACAATTACTGCTAATTGCTAGTTATGCATCTTTTCCCAGCTTTATAGATTGAGCTTCTGCCTGCTGCTGCACCAGTGTACAAACCCGAAACACATCAGCAGAGGAGCTATTTCCTGATATCTGTTGTATGAGAAAATAGATTGTCTATATCTGTAACACCGTGAATTACACCAGGAGGGCTGCCTACCTAATGAACCAATCCAGCCAAGGTCTGTCATGAAACAGGGCACAAACAGCTGAAAAAGGTACTCATTGCCTCCTGGCAAGCTAGCATTCAGTGTTATAAAGCTATCTATCACGCTGTCAAAGGTATCAAATCAGCACTGCTGTGGAGGGATCTCTGCCACTGTGACAGAGACATTTTCCTACCATGTAGTGCCACCTAACTATTAGATACTTAGCCTTGCTTTATCTTTCGGTCCAACACATACCCATCAATCATTGCTTTTCTCTCTTGCAACCATTTGCCTTCCTCACATTTCAGACTTGAAAAATGGGAAACAGTTTACGCTTGTTAATTAATCACTCCGATCAGACACCAATTTGTTAATGGAAAGTTAATTGGCAGTTAACTGGAGTTACCTGGAGTACTGTGTACAGCTCTGGAGCCCTCATCATAGGAAAGACATGGAGCTGTTGAAGAAGGTCCAGCAAAGGGCCACAAAGATGGAGCACCTCTGCTATGAAGACAGGCTGAGAGAGTTGGGGCTGTTCAGCCTGGAGAAGAGAAGAGAACTAGTTCAGTAGTTTTGGTATGGATAGTGTGGGTATCATCCTTTTAAAAAGAGCAAATTAGGTAAAGATTAACACTTTAAGATGACATTTGGATTACTGAGTATTAAATTAATTGAACTGAATTGCAACGCCTTGTTAAAACTTTGAACGTTTCATGCTAAATGAACATTCACTGGACAAATTTGTACCATGTCTGAGACAGCAGAGTTTGCCGCAGTGGGGGGATGGCGGGAAGCACCAGCTGCACGGCAGAGCTCACAGGTCTCCTGCGCCCTGCAGGGGCTTCTGCACAGCGCTGCAGCTGGCACACTTTCTCATCCAGCCCTGCAACCAGGCAGACAGAAGGGCTGCTGCCTTTTAGGTGTAGCCTCATGAGCAACACTCAGGGTCCCAGTAGGGTAACTAGCACAGCCCTTCTCCTCCTATTCTGCAGTTTATACAACTGTATTTTAAAAGTGTCTTAATCTCAAGTGGGAAAAAAAATCTTACTAAAGACCAGTTTTGGGGAAATTTATTAGAAGTGATTGACTAACCTGATATTCCTGGGTATTATAGCAAAATGTCCTTTCCTTTCTCTCTCCCCCACACACAGACTTCCTCGCTCACTAGCAAATCAAATAAATCAGAAAACTGCATTAACATAAAACAAGAATCAGGGAATTTTACTTCCTTTTCCCAGGAGATATGTTTTCTTCCCCAGACTCTCTCTTCTCTATCTTGTCTCTCAATCAAAGAATCTAGTGCTTGCTGCCTAGTACTACAATTTCAACAGTGAAATTAAAGCATCTCATATCAGCTTAGTGGTTACAGTACTCTCAGGGGCAGAAGCAGCATAGCTGAGCAAAGACCTAAAAACTTGTATTTCACTTTTCAGGGTTGTCCTCTAAGTTTTAAGTTATTTTTAAAGGTAAAAATTCCAGTGCTGGTTTTATACATGTTCTGAGCTAAACTTTGATTACTCCACTTGGACTATGGTTGCTTGATGAAGTGCCCACTCAGGGAATCCCTGAAAGTCAAATCTCTCTGAAGACTTAACAGTTCAGGAGCTACATTTCTGAATTGTACTGGAGCTTAGGTGACATCTGAATGTGTAGCTGGTCAGACTCTAAACTATGCAGATACTCATTCATAGACACGTAGGCAAATATGCAATCTAAAATACAAAAGTTCTAAGTATTTGGAGTTTCCCATGTAAGTGATAAAGGAAAGTAGGAATCCTGAGTAGATCTCTTGGCCTAATGTTACACCTAAGTTTGTGTCAACATTAAAGTTAAGCCATCTGCCTATTCCCTAGTTTATCTTAGATCAATCCATGAGATCTACCCTACCCTATGAGTAAGACATTGTATTTATAACATTGATTTGGTTTGTACATAATCTTATTAGAGTAGCATATGGAAGAAAGCAGAAAATTTTTTCCTCATCACTCAGAAGTACAAGACAATGTCTTCTGACTTTCCAGAGATGTTCATACACATGTAAATGTACTTTCATACTCGATTATATGTTTTCCCACAATTTACCATACCCTTGCCTTTTTAAAATTTGTGTTATGCCATCCTCACATTATTTAAAATAATTTCTTCATAAAGGTTTTTTTGCATAGGTCTTATTATTTCTTTATTTTTATATACTAATAATTTAATAAATGCTTTCACTGAGATGAAATTGTTTCATTACATGCTAACATAATAAGCAGCATATTTCTGAAACCAAACAGCCTTTACACTGCCTTCAGTAAGACAGCAACAAGCACTGTGACTTTTTTAACAGAGTCCAGCTTACACTTGGTATTCCTGTTAAGTCACACAGAATTGGTAATAAGAAATTTGATGCTTCATTACAGGGATTGGTCTCTCAAATGTGCTCATTTTTACATTATTTTATTTTTTCCATTAGGTGAATGTGAGCAGTTGATTCTGCATAACACAGTCAATTTCCAATTAGCAATTCATATTATATCCTACATTATAATCCTTGGCAGCTATCCTTCACCTTCATAAACTTAATTCCAGCTTTTACTGGTGCCAGTAAATGCCTCATCTAGGTATTCCAAGAGGCACCACACGGTTGAGTTTTATGTTGAGTTCATTGCAATAGATATGTTTTCTTCCCTTGCAAGCCCTAAATCTGAGATGGGATGCACAAGTGCCTTAGTTGTATATCTGGCAGGTGTCAGCTTCTGCAAAACTATATGATCAATTTTGTAGTTAGTCATATACTTTACTCAGTGCAGTATACCCAGTAACAGCCTACAAACTGCCACTTCCTTCATAGCATATCCATGGTCAAAAATCTACAGACCTGAGCTCAGATATCTTATTTACTTTCCATCCACCACTTACTGTGTAGGGACTCAGAATGACACTACTGAGTCAGATGATCGTCTGCTTCCGGGTATAAGTAGCAGATGGGCGAAAGTATGATCTTTAGGAACCTAAGTTTGATTTTATGTAGATATAAAGAACTTCCCTTGTGTAGAATGACTCACAAAATAATTGATGATTGAGAACCTGAGCAGTCTGCCTCCATGTTTGCTGCAAGACACAGTCAGAACTCTCAGATTTTGCTGATGTACATGCCATGGTGCGTTATATTTTTTCTTGGCTGAGCTGAGGCATACATCAAGCACATAATCACATTCTTATGACTGAACAAATTACCAAGTATCTTTTAATCCACTAAATATGCACATACATTTCCTCCAATCTTGCAGTAAATATGAGGAAACTTGGCTATGTTATTAGATTTGTCATTAGACAAAAATATACATCCACGGCCAATATCACTACCGCTTCCTCCATTCAAAAGATGTACTAAAGAGCACCTACTTAACATTCCTGGAGCTGCCCAGGAGATATGTGAGAGAGAAATCCACAGCCAACACAATTAAGGTTGCAGGAGCAGACCAAGAGTGAAAGGCACTCAGAATGGAGGCAGGTGACACTAACTGCCACAGCGCTATTTACTTGTGAGGGTTTCACCCCTTGTATCCTAATGCTGTATCCCAACATATGGATGTCATGGTCTTCCCAGATGACAACTAATGTCAGTTTAGGGAGTCATTCAAAGAAGTATATTCTCTTTTAAAGATAGCAATAGCAGGGAAAAGAGGCGTACCACAGCTTTTCATGAGTTGCAAAAATGGATTGCTTTGCAAATCCAGAAAAGGGTGATTTGCATCTAGATTCCAATGCAATAGATCTCCTACCTCTGAAGAGGGCAGAGAGATTACTGATATGTCTAAGATCATTTTAACACCCAGAGCACTCCAGTCAAGTGTTTTCACAAAGAGCAATGAATAGTTAAATGTTTGTATGCCTAACTAAATAAGATAAATTATTTGAATACTCCAGGATAAGTGTCATAGTTATAAAGGCTGAATAAAACAAAATAAGTGCTATGAAGTTTTTCAGAAATTTCCTGCATTATACATAGCACAACTATGAACTGTTCTGATATGTCTCAATGCAGGCTGCCATTTTAATGCAACTTCTTCAGC
>NW_009952973.1:5017106-5041675 GCF_000747805.2 Chaetura pelagica | reverse complement strand
AGCAGGAACTCTAGTCTGTGAGAAATATTTTTTTGCCAAAGGGAATGCTACAGTAATCATAAGATGAATAGATGAGGGGAGTAAGAAAATTAATTATGGAGAACTTAACTGGTGGAGTTTTAAGATAAACTGTTCTTTACTAAATTTCCTACACTTAATTTCCTCACTATGTTTTCACAGAACAGCTTGTCAAGAACTTAAGTTGCAAAAGTAACCAAGAAACATTTTATTTCTTCCTGGATTACCTTCATACCTTCCCTGTTTCTGCCTAATTTTTTTCTTGATAGTTTCAGGACTTCATATTTATCCAAATACCGTACTGCTTCTAATCAGATGTTACACTATCTCATAGACGTGTCTGAGCTGTCTTTCCCATCAGCAACTAGCAACATAATAAATAACTGAAATGAGGTGACACATCACACAATAATGGTATGTGATACAGTAATAGTTCCACAATGGGACTATGTGTCTAAGGATGTTTTGAAGTGCCTATATCCAATATGGATGAGTCAATGTCATTCCAATGCCCTTCTTCTTCTTAGTTGCTTAAGTGTGGGGTTAGATGTTCATTAAGATCAAATCATTGAATTATGAGATGACCAGGCAGTAGAAACAACAAAGCTATGGAATATGGTGCATCAGAGTAAAGACACACCCACATCACAGAGTATACTAAAGATGTCATTCCTGAGTTACTCACTGAGCACCGAGGACAAGAGAAAAAGGGGAAAGGTGAACTAGGAAGAAAAAAAATCCATCCCAAGGGAAGTCTGATTGGAGAGACAGTTCAATGCTTAAAACTTTCACTGGCAGGAAGTCCATTTTATTACTCTCCCCAGTAGCTCTTTTAAAAATGTTCAATGAGTTGGTTATTTTTTACATAATCAAAGAAATTTATATTATACAGAAGCAGTGTTTCTAATCTCACAGTGGTTGCAGTGGTTGCAGTTATTCTACAGCTGCTTCATTGTACCAAAGTGAGCTCTTGAAAAAGTTTTCAAAGAAACAGAGAGAGGAATACTATTGAGAATGAGAAGCAACTTAAGTTCTTTAGTGATGCTGCAAAGATATAGAAAAGATTTAAGCAGACTTTTGAATATATGCATGACCAGCTGGACTCACAAAGAGTCACAAAAGGTAACTATTTTTTTTAATATAACAGTACCGGAAGTTCTCAATTTCCCTATTAGTATGATACTAAAAGAGAACTAAAGAACTGTCTCTGAAAATGTGCAGGAGAAATACTGTTCTCCAAAGAAAAGTGAAACCTGAAGGATATCATTGGTATCATATGCACCTCTCAAAGAATAGTATTTCTTTCATTTCTCTAAATTTGAGGAATGTTTGACTGACAGACACTTTACAAGTCAGCCGTGTAATTATGGCATACTGACTGATTCCATTAGACGAGATCAAATTGTGATTGGAATCAAAGATATAAAATGACAGCTACAAGACAGAAACCTAAATCAGGAGAAGCAGTAAGGACATGTCAAAAAGATGTTAGAAGAACATTGAGATGCAGTTACACTGGATAAACTCATTATCACAAGGGGAAATTGTAAAATGGAAAGACAGTATGAAGTGAGAAACATCACAGAACAGCAAGAACCTGTGATGGACAGAAAGTGCACTAGCTATAGAAACATGCACAGATCCAAGCATCTAATTTCTGTATTTAGATGCCATGAACTTAACCATTTTACAATGTTTTGCAATTTAACAAACATATAAGTTCTCCGTATTAAGAGAAATGTGCAAAGAACGTCTTGAAATTACTTCTAGAAAGAGCCTAAATCTTCAAAAGCTGAAAGCAGGGATAACAGAGGGCTGACATCTTGCCCTACACACGCAGAGAACACTTCTGAATTATAGAATGGATATTAATACCAAAGTGAATATTGAATAGGAAATGTAGCTGTGAGCTTGTGACTAAGAAAACAAGACCACTGAAGTCTCAAATAAAAATTCCTTCAAAGGTATAAATAGTTCTCTCTGAAGAATAACATGATCTTGAAGTGAAACTCAAAAGTGAAAATGAAACTGGTTACTTTGGCTGTAATTATTAAGCCTATAACTATCCTAAGCTTCTACCTGAAGGTCAAATTCAAAAGACAGATCCTGAAGGTATGGCACAGTTAGTTTTACAGGTACTGAAAAAACAGTGTGATGTTGTATTATTATTCACATCTCTTTGAGATTGGATTCTTGGAGAACCAAACATGAAAACTTAGTGTACATTTGCAATATAGTTAAGGGGCATAATGTAATATGTCATAAGAGTACATTAATTCTGTATTTACATGACATGAAACTCCAGAAATTTCTCTGGTGATGTTCACTGTTTAATGAACAAATGAAACACACTCTCCTGCCAACTGTTTGAAATTCTTTTTTAGGAGAGTCTGCATTTAGCCTCATCAGGAGGCAAGTCAGATAAATATATAAATAGCAAATATCTATTCATTCTGTGTCCAGTTTAAAAAAACCCATATTGTAACCTGTGCCAGTGCTTAGACAGCAGCACAGAAAAAAAGTGTTTCCTGAAGTTCAGACAGAATCTCTTGTCCTAGCAGTCTTGTCCTAGCACTGGGCACCACTGAAAAGAACCTGGATCCATCCCCTTTGAACCTTCCCTTCAGGTATCTGTACAGTGATAAATTCTTCCCCAAGCCTTCACTTCCCTAGGCCAAACAGTCCTAACTCTCAGTCTCTCCTTGTGTGACAGATGCTTTAGTCCCTTAATAATGTTTATGGCTCTTTGATGGACCCACTCCAGTAGTTCTGTATCTCCCTTATACTGGAGAGCTCAGTACTGAACACAATACTCCAGGTGTGGCCTCACCAGTGCTGAGCAGAGAACGCTAACCTCCCTCAACCTCCTGGTAACACTCTTCCTAATGTGTCCCAGGACACAGGCCTTCTCTGCCACAATGGCTCATGGTCAACTTGGTGTCCACCAGATCCTTTTTGCTTTTCTTCCAGCCAGGCAGCCCCCAGCATATACTGATGCATGGGGTTGCTCCACCCCAAGAAAAGGACTTTGCACTTCCATTTTTGGAGATTCATGAGGTTCCTATCAACCCAGTTCTCCAGCCTGATCAGATTACTTTGAATGGCAGCACAACCCCCTGGCACTCCTCCCTGTTTTGTGTCATCAGCAAACCGGCCGAGAGTACACTCTGCTCCATCATCCAGACCACTAATGAAGATGTTGAACAGTATTGAAAGAAATCCTAACCCCATTACTGACCCCTGAGGTATACCACTAATTACTGGCCTCCAACCACACTTTGTACCACTGATCACCTACCTCTAAGCCAGACTGTTCAGCTAATTTCCAATCCACCTCATTGTCTGCTCATCCAGCCCATGCTTCAACAGCTTCTCTATGAGGATCTTATGGGAGACAGCACTGAAATCATTACTGAAGTCTAGGAAACAATATCTGCTGTTCTTCCCTCATCTACCAAGCCAGCCATTTCATCACAGAATGTTTTCAAGTTGGTCAAACATGACTCCCCCTTGCTGGATCCACACTGACTGCTCCTTCTGGTTGCTTTCTGGTCCTTTGTATGCCTAGAAATGATTTCCAGAATTGGTGGTTCTATCATGTTCCCAGCGACTGAGGTGAGGCTGGTCAGCTAAATGTTCCCCTAATCCCAATTTTTCTGCTCATGTTGGTTCACACCAACAGCTTAATTGCTTTTTTATGTTTTGAAACACTCTTTGTCTTCCTTTGGTTGCTAACCCATAACTCATACATGCACAAAGCCTTTTTATGTAGGGAAGCTAGTTAAGAAATTTCAGCATGAATACCCTTGTTTGCACAAAAATATGATCATTCATGCTCCAGTAACCTTATTCACATGCATAGAAGCTCTCCTCCAAAAATCTGAGTAAAAGAAAATATAAATTTATATGGGAAAGCTGAGCAGATAAAGATGTGCCCATTGCTGAATCATAGACAAATTAGAATTTGTAAAAAAATACTCATGATCAAAATTATTCTTATGTATCAGCAGAGGTAGCAGTCCTCTAAACTTAAACACCTTCAATAAGCTCTGGACTTGATTTTATGATCTGTGTATTAATTATGTCAATTTCATTAGAAATTGTTTTCCTACCTGAAAGAAGTTGGGCTAGTCTTTGGCATTTCTAAGGCCACAGAGATTTGTCTGTCCAAATTCACCTGCTAGATATTAAATCCCTTTATTCAGATCTCAACTATAGATCAATAAATTTGAAAACTTTTATTAATCTGAGGAGATTCCATTGATATGTCCATCCATTTTGCCATGCAGCTCGTGAGCCATACAATTTCTGGATGTACATTTTGAACAAAGATTCAAAGATAAAATCTATCTTACTTTACACAGCTCTAGAGATAAATGAATATACGAAAGAAAAACCCAAAAATCATCATGCCTGGCAGAGCACGTTAGGAAATCATTATTATTATTTAAAATTACTTTAACTCTCCATGAAAAGAAACTTTTAAAAGAGAAATTAGGGGGGAAAAAAAAAGAAGAATAGAAAGAAAGAGAAGGTTAGTAAGAGTGCATATGCTTCACCTGATTTGGGGAAGCTGGAAGTTCAAGTCAGAAAAGTTCAGAACATTATCACATATTGAATTTCTCACAAAATGTGGAAAGTCTCCAGCAAGGATGAATTGCAAAATTTTACTTTGCAATGGTCCATAACATAATAGGAGAAATATTTACCTGAAACAAATGTAAGAGAATTAAGCATCTATTGTGAGTAAAACATGACAATTCCAAGTGTGATACTCTCACCTACCAAGGAAATATTATGAGCAACAGTGCATTAAGCCATAGGCTAGTGTGAGTCCTTACTCCTCATTTCAGGTCCATCCAAACCTGATACATACATAGTATGGAAGTTGTTGAACTTTGACACAAAGATATTTCAGTAAAACAAAAAAAGGTTTTCCAACAAAACTCTCAGTTGTCTCTCCTCAGAGAAGGAACCTTGTCTCTGTGTCCCCCTTTTTTTTTACAAACGTTATGACCCTGGAGGGAGAGGCAATCTCTTCCACTCCAGAAAACAGCTCATATTTGTTTCATGATGTTACTTAGGCCTCTGTAGTTTCCTGACAGTAAAGAGCAATCCTTAAGTCAACACTTCCTTCAAACCTTTAGTAAATTTCTTTGTCTTTCATTTTAAACCTTTCTATGATTTTCAGTGCTAATAAGAAATGCAGTCTCTGCTCTACTTTTGAGGAACTTCCTCTGTTCCCAGTGCAATGAAACTTACACCATTTTGTCTGGGCACCACCTTCAATCATCCCACATTCTAAACTTTTGATGAAGACCAACACACGGCACAGGTCCTTGCATTACACCAATCCCTGAATCTTGGAACAAACCACTGGGAACTGTTGACAAGTATATAGTAGCCTTGGTGCAATAATACATAGTCCTTAGACCCAGCTTGGAACCAGGGAGTGCCATGCTCCATGCTGCATTTATGCAACCCACAGCTATTCTCAAAACACTGGCCGTTATTCTTGAATGGGCATGCTACATAATTTGTGTGTAAAATTACTTACCTTTGCTTTGCTTCTGTTGATCAGGAGTCCTTGAGTTCACAGTGTTCTGGACCCCATCACTGTTGAGAAAGACCATTTTATTAGCAGAGTTCACAGAGACATAGCTTGGGACCAGATTCCGACTCTTCAACTAATGGGGTAGCATTGCTTTGTGGTTACAAATTGACCGGCTTTATTAGATAAATTAATTGGGCATGAAAAGAAAGAAAGTAAAACTGTACAATTTAACTATCAAATAAAATAGACTGAAAGTTCATCCTATAGGAAGCAAAACACTTCAGTGACGTTTTCAGTGCTGAAGCATGACAGACTATTCAGAAAGCTATATTAAATAGTACTAACTAAAGTGAGACAAACTCTTAAGGCTTCTAGCCCATTTTTATCTAGTTTGGGGTTTTTTGTTGGTTGTTTTTTTTTCCCTTCCCAAAACTGTAAGTGGAATTGTAAGTGCCATAAGATATTGGAAAGCCCCTATGATACACAGTGTTGCATTGCATGTTTCTTGAACTGCAGACAAAAATATTCTAACAGTATTTCAGCAGTGGCCTGACCTATGCACCATGCAATACTGCTGTAATTCCAATTAGTGCCTCTGAAGTGAGTAAGGTTAAGCTAGACCGTGATTAGTTCAACACAACAGCTGGTCCAAGATTTTCAGAAGCAATGAAAATAAAAGAAGTTGATTTAAGTGAGGAAAGGGAAAAAAACCACAAAGGTGATAAAGGTTATTTAATGCTTGGTTTATAGAATTTTTTTTCCTGTTTAATGCTGAAAAAAAAAGAGATAGCAACTGTACTGCCTTGCTAAAAAGGAATGGAAAGCACTGTTTTCCATGCTTGCTTACAGCTATAGAAAAGTGCATTCAGTAACTCAGTGATTACTTTCTTTCAGACTGTTTCTACACAAAAAGCTAAAAACCATTTTTTTTAAGGATCATTATTTCCAGTGAGATGGATGAGGGATTTCCAGGTTCAATAAACAAATCATGTATTCAGGTGTTTAAACATTAAATAAAATATGTGGTTCAGGTGACCAGTTGAACATCACATATGAAAGCACTATAAATAGGACCACTTTGGCAGATAAATTAATCTAGAAAGTTTATCTGCCTGTAGCCACCAGCAAGTAACCGAAAACTTGGATCAAAGTTTTTATGGGTGCAAAAAATCTCTCTAATTAGCATAAAATTCTAGGTGGTTGTGTTAATTTTATTAAGTTTCTTAACTGCTATTGCATTGTTATAGTGATGGCTTTGACATGTTTTCTTGCTATTTTCCCTCATTACATACTTCTAAGATGAATGGATATATTATAAAGTTCTTTATTTTTCACACTAATAAACAACTTAGACCACTGAGAATCATCACAGAATCACAGAATGGCAGCAGTTGGAAGGGACCTCCAGAGATCATCAAGTCCCCTGCCAGAGCAGGATGACCACAGAATCTAGGGCAGGTCACAAAGAAACGCAACATCTGAATTGTTGCCAAATTCATATCAAACTTAGTGATGCTTAATTATATCTTATGGCACTATGAAAACTGCTTTAATGTTACAGAGAATGCCCACTGTATGGTGCCTGGGGAATTTTAGACTTCATTGCATTTAGCAAACATGGTGCAATCAATCAGTATGATGGCTATTACTGTTTGATAATGTTAGCCTTTCTATATGCACAGTTATCTTAGTCTGCCTGGCTTCTCAAATGTTCCATGAAAGGACCTGGAGTGCTAGCAACTTCTGCATTCATATCTAATGCTCTCAACCGCTGTGAGGGAAAAACAGCAATTCCACGTAAGAATTTTGAATGATGAAGAGTCAGTAGTGAGAAAAGCTCCTCCCTCACTGCAGAAGCCTCCCTTTGGAGAAGGAGCACTCATGAGCTCTCACTAGGTTGAACAACATTAGTGCCTCTACCTAAATATTGCTAATTCGCTCCAACTTTTCTTAATTATTATACCTGACTTTCTGAAGCAATCATTTAACATTTCTTGATAGCACCACTGAAGTTTTGTTTTCTTTGAAGTGTTGGCATTAAAGTACATTAAAGTTCATTAAAGTTCTGTTTTGCTGAGTCATTTCTCATTCTCAAGAGGAAGTTCCTGCTTTTATTGTTGCTTTGGTTCAAGTCATTCCATGGGTTGTAATAAATGATGTCATGGTAGTTAACTGTCCCAGTTATCTTATGTGTTTTTGCAACACTCACTAAAAATGCAAAAGTTACTAACTGCAGTATTGTCTTCATTTTCCGCTATTTCATTGTCACAAACCTTATATAATTACATGACATGCAACTAATAAATTTAGAAAACATGAAAAATCTGGACTCCTAGCAAATATTTATCAACGTGACACAAAGAAACATATATTTAAGATCTTTGCTGATGTATAACAAGGTAAAAATAAATCAAATTCCATTTGTAGAAACATCTCTGTAGCAAGAACATGAATACATGTCCACTTAGACCTTTTAAGAAAGTCTGAAAATCAGTAATTACAACAGATGTTAAAACAAAAATCCCACCTCAGAATGGTATTGGATCTAATCTTTCAACCCACTGGGCTTCAAAATGCAGAATTATGTATTTGACCACAGTGCATATCAGAATCGTGACCTGCTAGAACTTATACTATATTTAGATTCTTGGAATGCAGAAGATACAGCACCAGTATATTGTATCATTTAAACAACAACAGATTCCATTCACATGTACAGAAGAGTCGATAAATTAAACTTACAAAATACTATGGTGGATCCTCATAAATTTTCAGTATTTGTCATCAACAACAGACTCATGGACTCCAGTACTATTTATCTTTCCTGTTCTCTGAAGTGTTTATTTTAATAATGAAGTATCAGTTCAAGGTGTGGTTGATATGAAAACCTAGGGGAGGAAAGAAAAGAAAGCACAAGTTCAAAGATCATAAAATGTATAAAATCAAAACTTTCTTACATCATGAAGGTCACCTGTAGGTCACAGTTCACCAGTGCTCAGGTGAACAACTAAATCTAGAGGCTCACTTTTTTTTACTTTGTCAGGAGCGTATCTATTAACATCAGTGTCTAAATTCACAACTACTTAAAAAACAGCTGGAGCCATGAAGTGTTAACAAGAATAAAGGAGCCTACATGTATCTGTTACATGAAAAAGAGAAATAAAAAAAAAAAAAACAAAGGGAAAAAGAAAAAACAAACAAACAAACAAAAAAACACATATTACTCTGGGACTTTGTGATTTATTTGTTGATTTTCTGGCACTCCGGTAGCACTTGGGACCACATGATGTGTAAAATTATTCCACATTCATGGAGCTTTGCCTTACCAACACCTGCATTGCATGCACAGATCAACAAGTTTTTCTCCCATTTTTTGATATAAGGTTATCATTTAAAGTGATGAATTGGAATAGAATATTTTTTTTTTTAATATACTGGTACTATATGTTACCAGTATATTAATAGAATAGAGTCACTATGAAAACAATAGGGCAGCTCTCTATTCCCCAGTGAAAACCACTTTGGGGTTTTGTGTGAGTGGGGTTTTGGTGAACATTTCCTCCTCTGGGAGCAATCCAGCTATTCACTTTGTTAAATTCTGGTATTTATCATGCAGTTGCTAAAAATACAGTACAGACCAATGACAGCAGGGTCTGCTACAGTGACGAATGATGGCCCATTTCTCATTCAAAAGACAGTGGCTGCTAACCAGTGGTATAAATACTTCTTGGTGCCTGTGGCAAAATGACCTTCTAAAGGCTATTCCCCTTTCTCCACTTGTAAATTAGGTCTTTGCCACTCCATCTCAAATTACAGTAAAGGAGAACTCCCTAGACACTAGACTGTGAGTCTGTATAGCCTATGAAAAGTTAATATTGGGGGGGGGAAAGAAAAAAGAAAAAAGAGTATTATTTGTCTTTGTTATTCCATTTTTTATTCTTCTCTGCCCAGGTCACATCTTCCTTGGTGCAGGACAGGTTCATACAGCTCTCTGGTTTTGATCAGGTTCTTGAAAGTCTGACATTCTGCTCATATTTGAGATTATGTGTAGCCACTCTTGCCCTCAGCCCTTTCCTAACACTGTATAATAAGGCAGGGAGAAGAAAATCACCATAGACTTTAAAAAGCCATATAGGACCTTGTTAGAGCAGACTAGCGATTCGTTTACTCTGGTGACAGGTTGTTGCATATAGCAGAGGCAGCAGTTCCTGCAGCAGGGTGCACAGTGGGCGGCAGAAACTCTGCTGAGAACAGCATATGTGTTGCTCTGCATTGCTGGAGACACGCTGCAGGGCACAGTTCCAGCAGCCACTGGACCGTTTTCCCCAATATATCTGAAATCTCGACTTTGCATGCAGGTGTCTCTCTTCAGGCCTGTGGCCACAGGGATGCCTGGGCTCTGCTGCTGAGGCTGGGGTAGCAGGAGGTGGGCTCCTCGCTTGCAGAAGGAGTGCACTGGTGGAGTCTCTGTCTCACTAAGGAAAGGAGCTGTGACAGGAGATCAGCACACTATGCAGCATTAGAAATGACAAGAAAGAGTCTGGTCCCTGTCAGCTGCTCTGACCTGTCCTCTGGGCTGGGTTTGCTCCTTTCCAGGGCTTAGGTTTGGGATGTTGCAAAAAGATTGGTAGGGCTTCGGCAGCCCTTAGACTGTTACCTCAGTTGCTGTTCCATGTGCCAGGGAAGGCCTAGAGTGTATTAAGTGTGACTATATGGCTCTCAGGCTGCCCATAGAGGTTGTGGAGTTCCCCTCCTTGGTGATATTCAACACCTGACCAGACACAACCCTGAGCAACTCCTTGTAGGTGACCCTGCTTTGGGTGAGACTTTGGACTAGGTGATCTCCAGAAGTGCCTGTCAACCTCTACTGCTCTGTGATCTTGTGATATAGTAGCAATGCTGATATACATAGGCTGCCAAGGTGCATGAAGAGCTGTGCACGCAGTACAAGTGAATTTGGAGCCTGAAAGACAAATGTATCTACAGTGGTAAATCTATACGTATGAACAGTGTCACCGTTTGATTCGGGTTCGACAGCAATACTCTCGATCCCCTCCCCATCCCACCCAGGTAGGGAAGGAAAGAGAGAAAAAGAGAGAGATTTTGCTGGATTGAAAACTAAACTACACAGCTTTAATTAAACACCAATGATAAAAGAAAATATATACAATTACATACAAATATGTTCAGATATGTGCAAGAGCCTCTCGCCTTCCCCCACCCCCAGCAACTCCCACAGCACTCCCCTGAGCTGGGAACAGTCCCGGAAAATTCTGGAGCTGCTGCTGGAGAAAGCACAGAGTGATGAGGGTCAGGAGAGCTCAAGCCTGGGGGTTGATGGTGATGGATGGACCTAGTCCTCCCCGGACATCAGCCATGGATGGAAGATAAAGGAAGAAGAAGAAGGAAGGAAGTTGTTTTCTGTGATCTCTGACCTTCCTCTGAGCTTATGTAGATATATGGAATGTAATATCTCTGGCCAGTTTTGCTGTCTAATTCAGCCTCCTATGGGGGTGGGTCATAGATCTCCCCGTAGTGTCTGAGCCAGCAGAGTAAAGGTGCGACCTTGAAGACCCAGCAGTTAGAAAAACATTCCACTCTTATCAGTCTTATTTGGAACACTTTGGTGCTAGTTAAAAGAAAGCTTACTGAAGGGAAAAAAAAATCAGTAACAGGAAAATTGGCTTCATCCTGGCTCAAACCAGAACACATAGTACATCTGGAAAGAATTATGGTGAGAAATTGTCATAGAGATTACAGAATTAATCTGTTTAAATTATTCGTTTATGAGGGGGAAAGGGCAAAGGGAAACAATTACAATTTTGTCATTGAACCAGACACAATCAGCAGTTTGAGTTTATCAGGTGTCAGAACAGCAACAAAAATTAAAGGATATAGTATTGTATATTTTATCATAGATATTTTCCCTTCCATAAACCATGCTACGTAGAGATGCTGACTACCAGAAAAAAAGGTGCTGATTTCTCCTTTTGTCCTTCAGCATGCTTCTATTTTATGAACTTTCAGTTGTTGTCTCACCAATGCCAAGGCTTCCCTTTTGCTCATTACTATGAGCAGTTTAAGGAAGATATTTTTTCTGAGGTAATATATATATCTGTGTGTGTATATATATAGCTGACAAGTTTCATCCTAAATCTTATTAGTCAGCATCTACCTAAATTTCTATGAGATACAGACATATATTTTCACATACAAAAAATAAAATAAAATAAAATAAAAATAAAATAAAATAATATAAAATCTACAAATATAGATAGTTTATAGAACATCTAATAATTTCTGGATTTTTTCACAATCAAGATATGTATCTGATTCATAGAAATACTTAATGACAGAGAGTTTCACAGCATAATTGCAATGTTTAAAAAGTACAGCGTTTTCCCTAGTTTAAAATGTATTACTTCTGTCTTACTGAGCTATAGCTTGATAAAATATAACAAAAGGTACATCAAAGTAGCCTTTTCTTTCTCTTATCTTTTTGGATCTCTACCATATAGTTATTACTGAAACTCCTCCCTATGTCTTTTTCCATATTTTTATCTTTTTAATCTATCTGCCATATTCTTATGGTATTTCACCAAATAGCATTTTGCTTAATCGTTTTAGAGACAGGACAATCAGAACTGAATGCAACATTCAAAACAACTGGGTAACATCATATGTTAAAGTTGTATCATTTTTCTTAGGAACACTAGCAGGACATGATTTTGGGATCACTGATACACGTTGTGTCAATACTTAGTGAGCTGTCCAAGCTGGTTTTTTACATATAGATCCAGTTAGTGTTAAAGATAGGAATTTCTAATGCCTGGGATCAGCAGCTGTAAACCTGCCACTGGCCTTAGAGTTGCATCACATGCATTAAGCTCTGAGGGCACTGCTTATTTACCTTGGAAACTGAAAACCTCAGCACAGTGACATTTGTCCTCTCTTTGTCCTTTGTCTCTCTTATTTATTAACTTGCAGTTGTCAGGCTAGTAATTCCAGAGCACTTCTTAAACTCTTTACCCAGTCCAAAGCTGGAGGAACTTGATTCATGCCCATGACCTTCCTCTAGCATCCTGGGCCTCCATTTTGTTGCTTGCACATCCTAGAAGCACATGAGAAATGCACATGAGTTATACCTAGAAGATGCATATAAGCAATCATAAGTTGGCTGAAATTGCACATCTTGGATATGTATGAGTGTAAAAGCAAAATCACCACATGAAACTGTAAGATACAGCTACAAATCTTAGTTTGAATTTCAGATTTCCAGGCCAGTTTTAGCCAGCCTAACGGCAAAAAGAACTTTCTGTCACTTTGGTGTGCTTGATAAATTTGACTGGACAGTAACAGGAGCCATTGAAATTTTGGCACCATGTCAACAGAGTAAGAGAGGCAAGGAGTGGACACTTTTGCAGACATATATCAGAAGAAAGAAATGTATCTAGGTTCAACACAAGATCAATTGCATCAGTGTTGCTTCATACAAACACAACTGCAAGAACAGTGATAAGACTGCAGGCTTCAGGCATTATAAGTTCTGCTTTGCAAGAAAACAGAGCACTTCTGTTTCATGGAAGAAACAACGTTTCTAAACAGAAAATTAATTTCTATTGAAGTAAGGATGTGGAGACTGTTCTTTTGTATAGGTTTTCTGTAGCAGAAAAGAGACAGGAAGCAATGTAGATGCATATGGTATTTGCATCAAAGACTAAGCATAGTCTCCATACTACTAATAAAAAATCCCCAATGTCATACAATCAATTTATATGGTACTTGTACTTCAAGTTAAAATCTGCATGTTTTATATTTTCCTATACTTTTTACTTCAACTACATTATTCAGTGATATCTCATGTAAAATATTTTTCCAGAATGTCTCTTCCAGCTCTATGGGAGTTTTCTGTACCATTTGAAATGTCTGGTGAATCTGTTTCTTTTTCTAAAAGTTATTTCAATATAGAACACTTTATTGATGGGTTTCCAAGAAAAAGCAGCGAGTAGTTATCATACATCAGTATAGTACCTCCAAAAAGGGAACAAATATTTTCTGTGAAAACATCACAGTCTTTGTTCTGTATGCTATTTTTTCTGCTACTTCAATCTAGTATTTTATGATTGATTTTGATTTTTCTGTTTATTTAGTATGCCCTGTCTGCCTGATTTTTGTTTTGTTTTATTTTGTTTTAACTGAAAACAAAAAGAAAGTTCATTCTTTAGCAAGCATAGCCAAAGAAGAAATCAGCTTGAGCATTTTTAGATCAAATCTATGACAATAGAAAGCCAAGCCTCCAAAGAAACCAGAGCACTGCCTCCAGAGCCAAATCCATAGAAGGAGAAAAATATCATTCAGAAGAGAGGGAAAAGAAGTTTAAAAATGTATGAGGCTCTTTATCAATTAATATGAACAAAGATTTCCAATTTAAAAAGTAGAAATTACTCAATTAAACTAAGGCATTTTCATTCTGGAAAAGAGTAGATGCACAGAAATATGCCGTGATTTAATAATTAATTTCAAAATTAATATGGACTGAATTTCTGGTGGGCAAGCTCTGTAAGTATCATTGCTCAGGTTGACCTTACTCAACGACAGACATATTTTCTGTCACTTTAAATACAGTAGTGGGTTTTTGTTCACCTGTACTAATCATAAAAGATCAATTTAAAATCTGATTATTAAACTGTATGCAATTTTCCACCTTTAATTTTATCAGTTTTGCGGACAGATGGATAATGGCTCCTCAGTTCTATTCACACATAAGAATATTAACCCTGTTAGCCACAGCCCTGTGTTGTGGTTTTCTTTCATTCCCTAACCTTTATAGTTCCTAGAGTTTTTTTCAGAATTGTAGCTTTCCTCACTCTAAAATCTTCAGTGGTCCTTATTCTTAAATGCTTCAATTAGCATTTGTGCATATACAACTTTTTGTGTGTGTGTGTGTCTCCACATGGATCTACAGTGAGGCAAATTCACACAATCCAGCTCATCTTCAAATTATTATTAGCACTTTTCCAATTTTCAGGAAGTTCCCTTGTACTCCAAGAGTTCTTTAAAAAGACTACTACGATGTTAAAGATTACTTCAGTGAGTTAGAAATTCAAGTAATTTTTCTGAGGAAAACACCTGAAAGACCTGAAAAATAAAATCATAAACTCAGGCTACTTCCAATAACTTGCTTTCTGCTGGGCAGATGGCACAGGAGTCTTTTTATTTTCTTTTTATTCTAAGCCCTTTTGTTCCATGCACTACTGGACAAAGAAAATTAATTTTCAAACTCCCTTCCCCAAATATGCAGTGTCTTTTACCTCCTGCCTCAGGGTATATTCCTTCTGCTCTCTGTTCAAGTCTTCTGCGTGTTCAAGAACTGCTTGTCGTTTGTTTAGCACAGATCTTATTTGTCTCTCTCCATGCCTGGTTAGGTTTGTATACTGTCAGAGCCAAACTAACTTCACAAGCTCTCTCACACAAATCTGATTCTACCACCTACAATAAATATCAGCTTGAATTTATCAAGACTTCTCATCTTTTCATACTACTATTAAAAAAGTTATTTCGGAATCTCTTTTGAATGAAAAGATTTCTCTCAAAAGATTGAATGTCAAGAACTTCTACTAATACTACTTCAGTCAAATCAGATCTAAAAGGTGATTACCACAAAAATTTCTTTAGGGTAGATGCAGCTTCAACAACGGAACCACATTTCCTAAGATTGGAATTATCCATAGTTACATTCTAAAGTTGTTGCACTATTAACTCAGTAACTACAAGTTAGAGGAGGTATTCATTAAATAACAACAAGTGCAACAAAGGTGAGTTGATCAAAATATATGTCATAATTGAAATGAATAACAGTCTTTTTTTTCCTAAACTAAATGCAATTTCCAGGGTTTTCTATCTGCACTTTCTGGCACTTCATAACACAGAGTTATTTATGAGGTCAAAACCAGGTAAGTGAAAAAAAAAAATTGAAATCTTACTTTATTTCTTGGCTATACTCCACCATCTAATCTCCAAAATGAAACTGAAGTATTTCACATGAAGAAGGAAAGCGTGTTCTTATCCTAAAATTAGAGACAGGCTTTATATACATTCATTTTGATGACTTTGAAAATAAGTTTGAACTTTACCTAAGACATTTCTACCGATTTCCAATTCAACCATCAAATAAACAAACAAACAACACAGAAAAAAAACCCATCTCACTTACTATGCAAGTCTATAAACAATATAGACTAAAAATATACTTACTTTTCCTAGCATTTTATTCCTTGCTTTCCAGTATTCCTTACAATCAAATTGTTTCAGCTGCAGTAAATATTGTTCAGGCATGTATATGCAATACATTTTGCACTTTGATATTAATAAATACACATTTCCTTCCAAGATGAAAACATTTATTGCAGTTTGACTGGCAGTTAGAGACACACTCACTGGAAGAAATATACTACATATTTGATTTTCCCACCTTTTACTTCAGTTTGTAACTAGATTATATTCTATTTTTACTTTTTTTTTTCCAATTATTTGTACATCCTTAGTCATATCTACTGTAAACCAGGCCAAATCTTTCACTTTTTTTTTTTGGATGAAAATGTGACTTGAGTTCTGTATCTGTATTCCAATAATTCAGTACTTCCTCAAAGAGCATCAAAGCACTCTGATCAAATGAGAAATGATCAAAGACTAAGCTTGTTAGAAAAAAGAAACCCCACAAAGTGGAGATTCTAATGCCTTTTTCACTTTTATCTTAGCTCTATGCTTTGATTATGTATTTTATTGTATGAAGAAGGTTGATGGTAGAATAAAGTAAAGCAGAAATTGAGGGCCAACAGAAGTATAAATATTACTGAAGTGCTTAACTGTTTCATCCTACTTTCAGTGCAAAGCCAGCTTGTGGGACAAGAAGAATTATACCTTATTAAGAAGTTCATTCTCATGTATATACAAAAGTTTCTACCTAAGGTTAAATAGGACTTGAAATTCAAAAAGGATTTACCAGTAGGAAAATAACGCCAGCTGTGTGTTCCAGATTAACCTAGTAGAGCACTGGAGTCCCAGGTATGCTGAGAGGCTGATGCAACTGTTTTATGTTTCTAATCCAGTCCTCGTCTGTAGTTCTAAACTCTATTTTTGCAATGTGACTGCTTACATTACTGCTAACGTGACTTCAGATGTTAATTCAAATATAGGTAGCTTGAGTTATCACTGCGCTGGAGAAAAGCTGTGAATTTGCTAATGAACAAGAAGTTGACAGTTGTTGCTGTCATTAATTTTTTAATATGTATCTTGTCCTGACTTAGAACCCCATATTTTTTTTTCTACATTTACCTGAAATCAAAATTACCATCATATTGACTGTACAGAATGCCTAAATGTAGATGCTACAAGGACTGTTTCAGGAAGGGATTAAAGGAATTCCTTTAAAATCATAATATCAACATATTTTTCAAGTGCAGGAATTTATCTTTCAGGTTTGGTTTATACTGCTTTAGATCCTTGCCATCTGTATCTATATGCTTGCTTACTATATCTTTTCTTAATTAAACCACAAATACTGAAATAGAGAACTACTGTATTTCAGGGCCATGTGTCAAAACAAAGCATTCAGACAGCTTCATTCACCTCCTGAAATTTAACAAAATAAAAGAAAATTATTAATTTGCAAATCTTTGGGATGTCAATAAAAAAAAATCTAATTTCTTTGAAGTATTACCTACATGCTGGCCAGATACTCAAAAAGAAAAAGAAAGGGGGGGGGGGGGGGGGAGGTGCAGAAGAAGACTGAAATTACATTCTTTCTCTAGGCCCAGCAAAGGAAATCCTATTGCCTCACTCGTCTCCTAGCTTTCCCTCTCACATTTTTAGGACCACTTTTCCCAAACCTCATACCATACTCAATCAGCAATTTTTTACCCCTACACTCACATTTCACCACTTTGACCACCCCTTTAACAGCTATCAGAGAACTGGATTAATTTTATTTTATGATACACATCAAAAGAAAAGAGTGAATAAAATCAGGTAGGTTTACAGATGTGCTGTTAGAGGTAGACCTTTGCAGGGAAAATTCAGACTGATTTCTCAAAGACGAAATGCAGATCAAAAGATGACTTGATCATAGCTTACAAGTGAACTCATACAGAAAAGACTGGCAGTTAATCTAGCAAAGAGAGGACTAATAACAGGAAGCCTACATCAGAAACACTCAAACTGGAATTAAAGAACAAATTATTAACTATGTTTTGTGTGATCCACTGTAATGAACTATCAAGGTAATTTATTCTTATCCTATTCCTGATATATTCACATTATACCCACTAACTGCTTTTTGAGAAAATGGCCTCAGTCTAGTCATACCAGTTACTAGCAAAATACACGGATAGCTGGTTGATGTGTAAAATACTGTGATATACAGAAGTCAACTAAGTGCACTAATAGTTATAAAAGGTTAAGGGACTGTGTTAATTTGCTAAAGACAGGAGGCAAAAAAAATTAATACATTACAGATGATGTTGAGAAAGCTGAAATGTTTCACTTTTTTTCCATCAGACTTCAATAAAACAACACATTGGAAGCTTGTATCTATCTAATACTAATTGATGATAGCAAAAATGCAGTAAGGTATCAGTCCAGAACAGGGAAGGAAAAGTTCACAGAGTAATTTATAGGTTACAAATTTTCAAAACTTTGGTACTTGATGAACTCTTTTGAGAGATACTTAAAGGATGATCTGAAAATGCATAGAATCATTCTCTGTGAAATCATTGAGGAGGAGTTAGACAAGGATAAAGATAATGTTAGTAAGTGTAGTGCAGTCTTAATGGAAAAAAACTAAAAAGCAAGCCAAGAGGAACTAAAGAAATACAGCCAGATTGTGCTCAGTTCTGAGAAAATTGTGAGATAAATATTTCAGCAAACTATTTGCAGTACACATCAGATACTTCAACGTTGTAATACAATCTCATAAGAAGCTAGAAGGCTGAAGCTGATTTACTTGCTACACAGTAGCTGAAAAACTAGTTGGATAACTGTAGCCAAAGAGCAGTTAACATAATGAAATTCAAAGAGTGTTTTAGGGGACATAAAGAAGCCTATGCTGAGTTAGGATCTTTTCAGTGACTTGATTAATGACATGGATAGTGAGTGGGGCAGAGGATGCTTAATGAATCTGCTCTAAGATAGGAGGATGACACCTAAACTGCGGGACAAACTGGAAACTTGTGCAAGACTACACTTGGCCAACAGCAGTCAAATACATACATGATAAAGGGGACTTGATGAGGAAAAAAAACAACAACAAAACCAAAAAAAACCTGCCTACGTAGTAGATCTGCAGAAAAGGCTATGAGAGTTCTAGGGCGTCACAGTCTAAAGACCTGTTCCCTGCTCTAATCATCATGGGCACAGCCCTCGTGAATAGAGCAGACTTGGTATCTGCAGTCAAAGAAAGGTGGGAATTAATTGGATAGTGATTAGAGAGGATCAGCAGGTGATCAGAGGTCCAGGAAACATAGGAGGACAGGACTGGATGGCTTTTTAGCTTAAAGACAAATCTGGATGGGGACACAGGATAGGTTTTAGTTATGTTAAAGGCTATGGAATAAAGCTAAAATAACTGATTCCTGCATTACAATAGTCTATGGGACAAGAAATAATAGGTTTTGATAGCAACAAAAAGGACAGGATATTAGGAAAGAACTGAGATAAGGACTAAGCTGTTGGCGCAAGCTGACCAGTAAACAAATAAAATCTCTGTTCTTGGAACAACTCCCAGGCTAGCCAGTACCCAGGTCTAGGTAAAACAGAAAATAATACCATTGGTAACAGTGATACTGGTATAGCTGATGCGGCTGATAGGCTGATATAGTGATAACCCATGAAAAATTCCACAGTACCTAGGAAGATGGTGTTATATAGGTAGAGTCACACCAACAGCATTTATGTTTAAATGACAAGTAAAGGCCGTGGCTTCCTTTGGAAGGTTAAGTGGCATTTTGTCAAACTTCTGTAGCAGGTAAAGATCAGACCTGATATTCATATGGCATTTCCACAGAATACGAACTTAAAAAAAATAAAAAAAAATCTATAAAATCATGCTAAAAGACCTTGAAGAAAAGACACTTACAAAGATCAATTTTCAGCTACATTTGCTAAAGCACTGGATTCACTCATCTGTATTTTATTAACTGCAGATAATTTGATTTAAAACAGGATACTTCATTAAAAAGCTGTTTCAGAATTACTATTCAATAAACCAAGATTTCAGAATTCTTAATAAAACTGGGAAAGTTTTACTTCAAAATTCCAAGTAGCAAAACCATAAAGAGGATTTTTATGTTTCCGTCTATGTTTTTTGGTGAAGAATTAAAACACTTACAAAGTTGTATATGCACTACTTGACATAAACCTATTCAGTATGATTTAATAAATACTCTGTAGGGTTTTGCACTAAAAATGCAAATAAGATGAAAAAGGTGTGCAAAGGAGATAAAATGATGACCAAGTGATTTTTTTTCCAAGTACATACTTGACAATATAGCAAACTCAATTATTCCTCCCAATCCACATTTCATGCTTATATACACATAAAATCCATTGTCTAGTGCCCTCAACGGTTTTCAAAGTTGTTATTTACAGACTTTCAAGATGACAGCAATGCAGCTATAACTTTTGCTGGACTTCAGTTCATTAGACTGTTCCTCCCTGTAGTAATTTCATTATGTCTTCAACCTGTGTTCTAACTCCCACTGCTACAATTAGATGTGAAATTTAAAGCTACCAGATTGTAAAGTTATGCTACCTACTACCTACTACCCAAGGGTAATTTAACCATTAATTACTGGAGTAACAGCTAACATTCCTCCCTTCTAATGAACAAGATTCCTGCCCTCACAAACTTTCCTTCATCCCTATGTGTGTATTTTGTTGATCTGCGGCTGAATGTCCCCATTAATCTCACAATGAATAACAGGTCTTAAAAACACCCTTTAAATTACCTAGTAATTTCCATGGAAATAAAATAAAATTTGGAGAGCCAAAATGAAAAACACCATGGAAAATCACCACGGAGCGCAGGGCCTCTGTGATTCTGGATGCTTTTACGTGGCTGCATCTGTCCATGGATGAAAAGCCTGAAGGGGCAGTTTACTGAATAAGCACACACATAAATTTTGTTCTTCAATTCAGTGGGACTATACTCACAGAACATAAATTTTTGAGGATGGGATCCTTTAACAGTCAAAGGTAGATGAAATAAATGGGAAGACCACTCACTTATTCTGTTCTGATGATGCTGTTTATCATCAGTAAGTTACACAGGTAAAGCTTGTGGAGAGGGGGGTTTATGTGTGCTAGTGACTTTTCAAGCATTTTGTCATCTTTTGCGGTTCAAAATTCTGCCTGATCTGTCTCAACCCTGTTTTTGGTTTGTAGGGAGGAAGTCTAGGAACAGGGGTCAGAAAACCCAGTCTCATGGTGATCAGGAAGAAGTGATGAGGGAGAAAAGGAGGAACCTAAGTCTTACACCTCTTAAATGAGGTGCCTAAATCAGGACATTGATCAGTAGTAATGCGTTTCTACGAAAGAGTCACAAGTGTAAGCCTTCTCTTGGATGTAGTCATCTCAGCATCTATGAGGAAGCTTAGGCTGTTTTCCAGGCACTGAAGTACTACTTAAACAAAGAACCTCACATATTGATTAGGCTTCCTTCAATCTAAGATATCCTTTCCTGAAGAGTATTTTCTTTTAAAGGATTTCACACATATATATAAAGATAGATATATATATAAATGCTTGTCAGTTTTGTTGTCTTTAAATATCTGCTATTCCACAGTGCACTACCGTACTGCACATCAGAGGGTCTAGTGGAGTCCTTTTACAGCATCCAGTAGATCAGCAGGGAGAGGGGAGGAGACATACGCTCTTTCAAGTGCATGGAATATCATGGTGATCACTGTTCAGCAATAGCTAAAACGTTGGAGTGTGACCATTTTAGTCACGAATCTAGAATCACACCACCGTATGGGCTGTTATGAAGAAAACGAACTCCCATGGTAGTCAAATCCAGTACTACCAGTCATGAAATTTTAGTTTAGTTACTCCTGGTGTAACCACTGGCAGAGCAATACAGGTATGTCCTAGTTGCAGCATTATACTGATGCACATCTTGACTCTTACTTTCTCTTTTTTGTCCTCTTCCCTTCTCCCATCTTTTGTTGTTTTGTTTTTTCTAATATCCTCAGAACCTAGCTTGGCATCCAAAGCCAATAGAGGCACATAATATACTGTTTGGGCATTGATGATGCTGCAAATGTGCCCCTAACATCATAGTTCACACAAACCCTAGAGGCTTGTGATTTTGCCATTGTTTCTGTGGCAGTAATGTTTGACCTAATCTCTTTTATCTGAGCTGGTTTGTTCCCTTTTTGATAGAAATAAAACATTCCAATTGTTTCAAGGTAATACATATCTTTAATCAAAACCCCCCTTTATCTACATAATTTTTTCTTCCCTCTGCTGTACGCAGTATATGTACAGTATACTTATGTAAACCCCAAAACTATTCATAGGCCAGTAGTTTATTAATGTTTCGTAATTTATATTAATAGGTCTTGACTTCATATAAGGGACAAAAAAGTTAGGAGGTGGTAATGTGAATGCTTTACCCCTGATCACACAAGAGGGGTGTCTGAAAAAAAAAGATGAGGGTGAAAGTCTCCTTTAGGCAAAAGAAAACTGAAAACAAGTTTCATACTTTTCAGGTGCTTAAGCCCAGGATGCCTTCTGTAATAATGAACTAAGTTTATTCTTCATTGGCAAAGGAATAAAGCATCTAACTGTAGGAAATGTAAATGCTTTCTTTCTTAACACTAGAAAAAGACAGAAAAGTACTAAGCACATAAGTTCCTCTGTACAGAATAACTCACACACTACCACAGAGCACCTAATTTTTCATAACATGATTTTTCACCTTGTGATCCAACTCAAAATTTTTGTTCTCTCTAAATTTGGAGACTCCCATACCAGGTCATTCATTCAGGTCAGTCTGTACTTGGATGTTACTTGTGAGAAATTTATTTTTCATTCTGTCCCAATAGGGTTGGTTTCTGTTTGACTGTCTATTAGCACTGACATTTTCTCCCTAAGGCTGTTTTCTCCTTCTTTTAGTACTTGACTGGGAGAGTTTCATGGAGTTTCTTCAGCTTTATCACAAGGAAAATGTTCTGGTTTATTTTGTAGTTATTCTGCTGCTGACATTTGGTGACATTTTCTCTTTTTGTTGACAGTTTTGTGCATCATTGAAAAGTACGTTAGTCTAGTGAAGGTGTTTAATTTGCTTTGTCCAGCCTTTATCATAGCAAGCACAGATAGTACTCTTCTTATTTCATTGCTGCATTAGCTTTCCTTTCTGATTGCTTCTTTTCTGTACAGAGGTTTTCTCTGCAACCTCTGTATGAAGTACCTTCTCTTTTGGACAATAGCTGAAGAACCTCTCTCTTTTTTTAATCATTCAGCATTATAGCACACCATTTTGCAGATATTTACTTTAAAACTGCAAGTAAGCAAATCTTACAACATTAATATTTGGAAGGTCCTGTTGGAAAAGGTCAGTATCTTTTTTCTCCCGCTAGCACACCACAGCTGAGTGATTACTAATCTTTACAGAATACTTGGTGTGCTGACTAAAATCCATTTTTTTTTTCCTGCTGCAAAGGTGAACTAGAAGAACAGACTCCTTGCCAAAATGGATGTAATTGGACTTAGAGCTTCACTGCTAATGGCAGGAAATACAAAATATTCCTGAAGAGCTTTCAAGCAGAGATATATGATCTCTCTCACAGTCACCAGAGATGAAATACCTGCCAAGCTGCAAATTGCATTCTGTCTTACAACTGCAGGATCATAAACAACTGATGTTTATAACAGCATTTTTTAAAGCTGTTAAAAGTCTAAACACTAAACAATAAAAGTTATTTGTTAATTGCAGCTCAGCTATTGAAAATTAGAAGTTTTAAGGTTAAGTTTTCCAGAGATGATACACTCTCTTTTTTAAAATCAGTGTTAGTTTGGTGGGGAGAGGAAAGATGTCAAGTTCAATTAGCAGAGCTAAGGAATAAAAGAAATTATGTTTTCTGAAAACAAAGGCTTGGCTACACAGCTGTACTCTGAATAATATATTTTAATTTTTAACCAATGGTATAATGGTTTTGCAGTTTCAGTTTCCACATTCAACACAGAGCCAATGGTGTCCTGTCATCTATACCATACCGAAAGAAAAATTTTGGAAAGGAGCTGGCTTCCTCATATGATTAAAATTTCCCAAAAATTTCCAGGTCTAACTTAGGCTAAAGCCAAACATTTTCAAAGTTTCTTCATAACACTTTCTCATGTGTGATTTGGGTATAGATAGCAAGGTCGTAGTCAGAGGAGCTGAAGGGGTAGCTTCTGTTGAAGGAAGCCAGGGGCTGCCCTGTGCCCAAAACAGCCAGATCCAATTGATTCCACAGGACTTAGCTGAGCACAGCAGCCAAGCTGATGGCACCATGTCTTTAAAATGGAAAAAAATGCAGACAGAGAGAGGACGAAGGTATAAAAAGTGAGAAATGGCAGAGGGAAGACCAAGGTCAGAGGAGGAGGAGGTGCTCAAAGGCAGTGCAGGTGCTAAAAGGAAGTTTGTGGAGGGTCCATGCTGGAGCACAGAAGTATGAGGAGAAGGAGTAGTAGAGAGAATGTCCTGACCATAACCCTCTACCCCCTGCACCACTTGGGGCAGAAGTGGAAGAGTCTGGAATGAAAGAATGATGTTGAGCATGGGAAAGGGGGCTTGCTGGAAGGGTGTTGCTTTAATGTTTGTCTTTTTGTTTCCCACTACCCAAATTATTAACAACGTATTTCTTTTTATTAGCAATAGATTAGGTTGTTTTTTCCAAATAGAGTTTGTATTGCTTGTGACAGTAACTGGTTAGCAACCTCCTTGCCTTTATCCTGGCCA
>NW_009952973.1:4998597-5017067 GCF_000747805.2 Chaetura pelagica | reverse complement strand
GGTGTGAGCAAGCAACCAAGTAGGTGTGAGGCTGTCAGTCAGGGCCAACCCACTGCAATATGCTGTAAGAAATTCAGAATGCGTAGCCTAAACTCATACAAAGCATGATTTGAATGTCGGTTTCATACCAAAGTGAAACAAACTGAGCTATTTGACTTTCTTATATATATATATATGGGTACATGAACTTTCACTCACATGTTCCCTTCATCCATGGATCTGACAATTATTTCTCAATAAAGTTTTAAATCTTCATTTGAACAATAAAGAATCTCATTTTTCTATATATAACCAACATGTTTCAATTTCCTAAAATTACAGTGTCTTTCCACACTTATCAGATAATGAGGATAAAAACTGAAACATTTCTGGTTTTATCCATTTTGTGGAATACTACAGTTCTAATCAAGTTTAACTAAATTTAAAAAAGTCTGTGTGTCTGTCTCTCCTACTGTGGAGTTACACACCTTAATAGGCTATCAAATTAGATTAGGAAATTGAGCATGTTGCTCAATACTTGGGCTCTGTTTTTATTTCCATTGTTTGTTTAAAAAAAATACTGAATTTCAATGATTTCTGTTTCTTTACATATTTGGAGTTATGTTCCCTGCTTTCTCAGTTCCTGGAATGCTAATAGCTCTGAAAGTTATAGCAGCCCACAGTAACCATATTGAATCAGATTATGACACAGAACCCTGACAATAAAAATGACACAATGTTTGTTTTCGACTTACCAATAATTTCTAATAGAACAGATATTTTCTTACTTTTGTAAATTCACCTTTTGAGTGACAGCTTACCTTGCACAAACCCACCAGTGATAGTGATAAAGGTCTCAGTCTCCTCTGCTGGTTGCTACCATTTCTGGCATACATAAAAGTCTTTGTGACATTGCTGAACACTTTTCTCATTCCAGGAAGGTGGAAGGACAGGGAATTGTTGAAGACTTCATATATTGGGCCTTCCAGAACTGAAGGTACACTGTCATGCAACAGGACACTGAAAGTATCAGGAGGTAAAAAAAATGTCAGGAGTTATGCTTCTTACAGTTTCATGAATAGGCTAGGAAATTATTGGCCAAGACCATCCCAGGTTATTCCATTGACAATTTAACATTCACTTTTTGTGGGGTAAGGTCAGATATTGGTGATCTGCCCTTATATAATTTGTGCATATGGATCATTACAATATGGGTAGTAACTTCAGTCATGTTATGTAACAGTTAATTTGCTACTCAGCGCTCTCATCAAGAGCCATCAGTGGCTGCCAGTGTAAATCTATACTGACAAGCTAAATGCTTTGCCCCCACAGACATTCCTCTGTACCTTCATGTACATTCTCACTCTGAAGATCATCTCTGAAATAATGCTGTTCCATACATTTTACTAGCCTGTAGTACAAAGGTGCTCCTAGAAATATGAACCCATGAAGTTCAAAGACCCCAGAGATATGAAATGTTCAATGCCAGTATAAAAAAAAAACAAACAAAAAAACCACAAAAAACCAAAACAATCCCTACAAAACAAACCAAACAAAAAAACACAACTGCAGTAAAAAGGGACTTAGTAGAGAAATTGTGAGGAAGAATTGATGACTGGAATGTGCAATGTGCTTTACACTCTCCTCAGCTTTCCTTCTGTTTTCTCATGGGAAATACAAACTATATGCCTGGCTACCATTTAAGTCCCATTTTGCAGATCATATAGAGCAGGAGAAAAAAACTTACAAAGTGCACTTTTTGAGCAGGTTTATTTCAGGCTTGATCCATTGCAAGAAATTACATCCTCTCAGTATAAATCATGACGTACAGCTTTCCCCATTAAACCTTAAGGTTTCCACAACAGCTGCCTGTTTTTAATTGCACTGCCTTTTCCAACTGAAAGCATTACAACTTGCTTGTTTTCTATTAATGTATGTTTAAAGTGATCTTTAATTTACTGTATTATTTTTGTAATATGAAATAAAAGCAGACATGCCAAAAAGCTACCCCATCTTTACATATTTATTATGTTGTGTAGTTCTAGAAACAATTAATCACAAGAATTTTCACCTTAAGGTACTGCTTTAAGTCTTTGTGCAGCTGTTAGAATTCAATTGCCACATGTAGTGGGATTAAAAAAAATGTACAGAAGTCATTTCTGTGCTAGTTCTAATTAACTGGCGATGTTGAACTGGGTGTCATTTTAACTGTTTGGAAATACAGAATTTACATCTTTTCAAAATTAGTACAACTGTTTTAAGCCAATTTGCTAGTTCAAAAGGGTAAAAGGTTTAAATCTTTTCTGATTTACACTCTTACTACCCTTTCACTTAATCAGGAGCAATGTGGGATTTGATCCTGAGTGTGTTTATATTACTGCAATCTGATGAATATCCTTGTAACATCAGTTACATTGATAGGGTTAAGTAAGCAAAAAAGAATCAGATTCATACCGTAAAACCAGTATAAATTTGCTTCAGTTTCTTAACTTCGGAGATTTATTATTAAAAAGACACAAAAAACTACCCTTCACTACATGTCCTGTAGAATATTCCCTACCCCAGTGCTTCCATGGATTTAAATTATGTCTGTGGCACAAGTAAACTAATTTCAATTTAAATTTGTGTCTAAAATAATCTATAAACTGTGATTAATTGCAAGCATTGAATTTACATGTCTCTCCTCTGATTTCCTTGATATTCCTTAATAGGTTTGACATTAGAAAAAAAGTTATTTAATGTAAGGGTGCTGGATCACTGGAAAGCGCGGCCTAGAGAAGTGGTGGGGATACCATGCCTGAAGACATTCAAGGTCAGGCTTGACGGGGCTCTGAGCAATCTGTTCTAGTTGGAGATGTCCCTGCTTATTGTATGGGGGTTGGACTAGATGACCTTTAGAGGTCCCTTCCAACCCAAGATATGCTATGATTATAATATTCTATTATTTACAAGAAAGATGTAGAAAAGCTTTTCAGCAGGGCTTATTGCAATAGGAAAAGGGGTAATGGTTTTCACTAAATGAGGATAGACTTAGACTAGATATTGGGAAGTAATTTTTTTACAATAAGGGTAGTGAAACACTGGAACAGGTTGCCCAAGAGAGGGTAGATCCCTCATCCCTGTAAACTTCAAGGTCAGGTCCAAAAGGGCTCTGAGTAACCTGATCTAGTTGAAGATGTCCCTGCTTACTGCAGGATGTTGGACTAGATGATCTTTAAAGGTCCCTTTGAACCCAAACTGTTCTATGATCTCTTTGTCCTATTGGATTATTTTAAAATACATTATTCTCTGAGGTCATTTGCCAAAGACATAACACAGAGCTAAGCATGTTTGACCTTAATACAACTTTTCTTCAGGTCTAAGTATGAAGAATTTGATTGCTACAGAAATGTCATTCTTCAAAATTTATGAATTACACACAATAGGACTGAAAGGCATTAGAACCTTTTTGGGGAAAACAGCTTAGCAAGAATCTACAGAGCAAGTCAGAAAGAAAAACTAGAAAAGGTTAAGGTCTCCTTTATATTGCAATGAAGTGGCAACAATGATGAAAAGAACACGAGAGTTCTAAAATGCCTTTAGGAGAGCTTAATGAGAGAAAAACAGCAGTACTAATGCTTTGTTAAGCCTATAACTGCACGGTGTAATGAGCAGTGGGTAAAGTACTAAGTTTGAAATTGAGTACATTGATTAATATCAGTAAGAACAAAAGAATTGTTATACTATGTAAGAGAAAAAATGGGAATTTCAGAATATCAAAGAATATACCAAGAAAAATCATGGTGTAGAAGAGGAATCAGTGCAGACCTTGAAGATAATTAGTCATAAACATATAATTGCTGTGAACATCTAGATTACATATTGATGCAATGAGAGAGTGACTCAAAGTTCTGGCTTTTCATGAGAAAATATATGAAATCATAGAAAATTCCAGCTGTGCAACTAGAAAAAACATTCTCCAAAATTCATTCTTGACTTTCATTATTGTGTAGACATCTGAAATTGTAAATCTTCTTTGCTTTAAACATGTCATATTAAAACCATATTCTTCTGACCCAGGCCTTAACTATCAATTTCATGTAGAGATCAGTAGGATGAAGACATGCAATTGGACATCTGGGGTGATTAAAAATGCAATTGCAGAAATGTAAATATTACACACATCTTATGAAGTCTATCTTGTGGAGGCCATTTATGAAGTTAAGCACAGTTACCCAAACTGTTTAAGCACCTTTCTTAGTGAACTTCCCAATTAATACAAGCATAAGTTTTGTATCACGACATAAAAATAACTGAACATTTGGATCTGTGTATGAACACAGGAGTCTAGAAAGGTAGCATTTGGCCTAGTTATAGACTCTCAGATATTAAAGCTGTAGTGGTGAGGATATCACGAGTTGAGATACAGCCAGCAGTCAAAGGAATGGAATGAGTCACTCAGTACAATTTTAAATTAGAAATGTCAAAAAAAAAACCCCAAAAACCAAAAACACAAAAAGAAAAAGCAAAGAAAAAAAAAATTAAAACAGGGAAAAAAGAGCTAAGGTCTTGGTTATTTTTAGGAATAGTAGATGGACAATTTTCTACCTTAACAAATTTTGTTAAATAAAACTTCACAGTAGATTATACTGTCTGATCCTGGCCAAACTCACAAAACTGCTATCAGAATACTTTTCTTCCCACATATAGAATCAGAGTAACACATTTCTAACACATTTAGGACTCACAACAAATAAAATATTAGCAAAAACAGAACCTGAGTTCACTAGTGTGAGACAGAAAAGAAAGTACATACAATTCTTTATCATTTAACTTACTGGAATTGCACATGTAAGCTTGAATAGCAGACAAGAGATTGTACTCATCCAAAATTTGCAGAGTGAGAAGTAGGTCTTTCTCTCTTAATTATAATTTTTAAAATGTATAGTTCCATTGTTTTAATATCAACACATAGTGGGTATACACCCCAAAATCTTCTGTCATATGCTTAAGGAACACGATTAATTTATATCTTTGAAATACTAATTCAAACCAATGTAAAACATCTGTCAAGATGACACTTCTGTAGTATTACTTCCAGCAAAATGGACCTTTATTTCCTCTCAGAAGACAAGATTAAAATTATTAATTGCTATTAATATACTAAACTAAACTCCAGAGTAAGTTGCATAAGTGAGAACCAGCTTGAAAACACATATCTTGCGGCCAGCTATGGACCAGAAGCAATTATGTGATTCAAGTAATCATTAAATTTCACAAATGGTGGATAATAAATACTAAATTACTAACGACTACTAAAACCACTTGTAGACTAGCATTGTATAGGAACAGCAGTTTGGAAGAAAGATTTCTCAATCTACTAATTGTTGAATATGATTGTTTTAAGCACCAAACTGATTCATACAAATCAACTCATTCATGAACAGAAGAAAAGAGAATTCACTCACTAAATACTTCCAAATGAACATTTAACCCACTTATATTTCAGATCATCTTCCTCGATTTCTTATTTGGAAATGCTACCTAATGAAGCTTTATCATTACCACTTTGTGCTGATTAAATACCGTAATCTTCTTATTTGTACAGATCCCTAGTGCTCCCCACTTTTATTAAAAGCAGAGTTCTAATGAAGCTCATGAGGTGTCACTAGGTAATTACCACTTACAGCCTGATATGAAACTCAGTTCCAAGTCATTTGCATTTATGTGCTAAAACTAAATGACTAATGTGGTTTTTTACACGTTTTAGGTTTAACTTTTCAGCCTAATGAAACCATAAATTTTAAGCTTTCAAAAATATTTCTATCTTATTTAATTCAACACGTAACTGAGAACATGCTTTTGCTACAGATGGAGAGTCCTTTTCAAATTTGAATTAATTTGGTGTTTTGCTGAGCTGGTAAATTAAGTACTACAGATTGCCTGGTGTTCACTATGCTAAATCTTGGCTTTCGAATGAATGGAATGTAATTTTGGAAATTCACAAGATCAAAAATATTTTCTGTAAAGGTGATAGCAATATTTTCTGCCTACACTGTGAGTACTGGATGACACCCACAAAGTGGTGACAGCTGGAAACAGTCAAAAGCAAAATTCTACTACACCAAAGTAAATTAAGCTGAATGAGTTCAGTTGAATATTCACTAGATATGATGTATTCAGAAATTATACATAATTTTAAATAAGTGGCTATATGATATTTAGCTGGTCTAAAAGAATGTCAAAATTAAATAAACTTTTAAATGGTCACATATATAAAATTTAAACAACAATAAAATGCCCAGTATAGTTTCCTCAAAATTTGCACAAGTAATTCTGCCACTGATGTATCACCCAGGGAAATGAATCGCAGCTAAGACTGGAGAAAAAGCCAAACAAACACCAACAGCCCAATACTCTTTCCACATCACTATTCAGCACTATTGAAGAATGCTATTTTCCATGCCTTACACAAACATTCATTTAGATTTCTGCTCCTCTGAGGTATTAAGGGTAAGGATCTGTCATTACCTTGGCTATCTCAGATTTCACCACTATTTTTTACTGAGTAATCACAGCATTCTTCCTTGAACATAATGAGAGGCACCAAAGCACTCCCCAACTTATACTGTCACTAATCAAGTAATGCCCAACTCTCTAGTATACCTACTACTACACACAGGGTTTTTCTAAGGGCTAGTTTATCTATCACCATACAGAGATCAACTCACAAATCTTTTTTTATAGCAATGTGTCACTGCACTTATTCTATGACTGACACAATTGCTAGATATTCAGAACTATCATATTTTGCCTTCGATAGAATAGCTATCATTAGGAAGATGTTAAACAATTAATCACTAGTGTCAGGTATAAAAGCTATTTTAAAAAAGGGTCTTCAAAATGCTCACCATAATAATAGTAGTAAATAAAATTGCCATGGATGATTACAGCTAAAACACCCAACTTACAAATCCCCAGGTTCAAGTTTTCCAGTCATGGGGGTATAAAACTCAGGGTAATACTTCATACCCCATAACATCTATGACAAGGTGTAATGCATCACTGGCAATCTAGTGATTCATGAAATGAAAACTTCTTCCTGTTTACATCAGTGCAGAGAATCCCCAGCGGCTCTTCACAGAACACCTGTCCAGTTGTACAGCATGCAAAGCATGAGACATTAGCTATCTTATAAAATTCTCTTTCTGCTTTTTTCTTTTTCAGAAGTGCTAGCCTTAGAGAAATTACAGTATCTGTTTCACTTTCTGTCACTAGAATTTAAAGATGCTCTCAGTGGATGGAAGCAGCAGACTGATAACCTCAGCACTGATGTTCTTTTCTACAAGTATTTGAAAGACATGCAGCATCACATGTTTGCTTTGCATTTATCTTGCCAGCCTCTTCAGATCCCCTCTTCAAAAACACCTCTTTTACCTTAGGCAGAACTATACTTCAGAAACATTGCTCACAGCTATGAAAGCAAGAGCACACTAGTTACTTCTAACCCAAAGAATGCAAAGACCTACTTGGCTTCCTATAGGCAGTATGGAAAGAAATTAGCCACCTGCTGAGGACAATCCTAATGCCCCAGCTGTGACAAGAAAGCAGTCTGGAGCAAGCCAATAGAGAACTACAAGGGCATGCAGGTATTTAACTTCCTGCATTGCATTAAAGTATGGTACCTCTGCCCACTTGGAATGTAGCCTGGAGCCAATACTTTAAAGGTCTACAAGCACTGTTTATGTTCTCTTTTTCCAGAAGATGTAATGATATTACTGCTCCATGCTGAGTGGTTGCTGAATTCCTCCTGTGAGAGGAGATACTGCAACACAGTGTTCTGGTATCATGCAGGTACACCAGCCACACCTAGTAGGTGGGACTACACCAACAGCACTGTGTCAGTCACAGATTCTGTGGATGTTGCTGATGCATCCATCCTGTTTGGAAAACACTTCTTAGATTGGGTTTCTCAAGGGATTGCAGTCCTGCTATGGCCAGTTTCATGGCCTCCTGCCAGGTTCTGAACCACTGAATGAGTTCTGTTCTGGACTTTCCCATCATTCTCATGATGGCAAAACTGTGAATATCTTTCCAAAGCCTTTTTGCCACAGAAACTAGACACAAAGACATGAAGTCTTGCCTGATCAGTGTTGTTATGACAAAGCAATGCTGGCTGTGTATAAGATTTTAGAGCACAAAACATGAGCACTTTGGTAACTATTTGCAGGCAGAGGTTTCCTTTGGGATGTACTTGCTGATTTTTCTTTCTTAACCATAGTCCAATATTCTCCTTTTGTTAATCAGAAGGTTTTTTTGCTTATATTCTTGTTGTCTGTCTCAAAAGAAAATTCAAAGCCATAGTCTTTAATGAGGCAATCCTGGACATCTCCAAGAGTAGCCATGGAGTAGGATGTCTGTGGAACTACTACATTTCATTTCTTGCTATCACTGGTACAGCAGAACAATTTAGTACTATACACACTGTAAAAATTCTACTCTACATATGCTGTATAGCTGACTGACCTGCATAGCTTGCAACACAATAGAAAGAGCTCATTAAAGTTTTTGCCCGCTTTATATTTCTAATGAATGTTCTCTCAACAATACTTGAAAAAAGAGCACAGTTTTAATTCTGAAACCTGTAGAGATGGAATGATTACAAATAAACTATGTTAGATAGCGGTTTTTGATCCAGTTCAAGAGCCCCTCCATTTCTTCACAGCTCTGAAATAGTCAAGCATTAATTCTTCACTATAATGGGACATTCATAATAATGGCAGTACTGGTTAAAACATGTTTTCCCTGAAATTTAAAATTTATGTTTTTTTAACATAGCAAGTGGTATCATGTTTATACCACAACAGTCTGTCTCTGGGCTATCTATATTTCATGGAGAGTAAATGAAAATACTAGGAATTTAGCCTACCACATTTGTAATGATGCACAGCATGGAAGATGACCAATAATGCAGCATGAATCGCACAATTTAATCCTCGCACAGAGACACTTTTGAACATTTCCTTTTATCTTTTTCATTTCTCAAAGTGCAAAACCACTCTGTTCCCAAAGCATGAGCTGCTACATCAGCTTCATGGTGAGAAATATCCCTAAATCTCTTATAACATTAAAACCAAAGCTGTTAAGTGAGGTTAGGATTTGGGCCAGAATTACATCTAGATTCAAAATTATGTGAGAACTACCGCACGGCTAAGAAAAGCAAGCTCTAATTTTGGTTCCTTTCATAATCTCATAGTAAAGATTTTATGAAGAACTGCATTTGAGTACCTTTGTTATAACTGAAAACTTGTTCTTGTAAAGTCCTTAAGAACAGGTAACTTGTAAAGACCTTAAGAATGGGACTGAGAAGAACAACAATTAAAGGAAATGCTACAGTTCTCAGAGTTTGAAACACACGAGTTCTAAATTCATGAAATAATTTTCAGTGACACAAAATCTATTGAAATTCAGTGTGTTATACCTAGCCACAAATTCATCTGGACTTTTTGAAAAAATGCAGTAATTAACATATTTTTCAGAACTTCTTACACTTGAATCTGCTAGGGTTGGTCTATGAGCTTGTTGGGATTCTTTTAAGTATGGCAGCCATGTTGTAACTGGGAAAGAATAAATGGTTACATGCAGGTTTTAGTGAGAAAGGTGCTACACAGCTTTCTCTTTCTTGCGATTTTGGAAAGCTCTAATAAAACACATTGGTTCATTTGGCATATACTGGCTGTCACAGGAACATTATTTGTCACCTTAACTGTCATTCTTTCATATGTCACACCAATTTTCACTTGTAACCTTATCTTAAAGCATCAGATTAAGCCAAGAGCTCTCATTAAGGACTTTCATTAACAGTTGATGGAAGAAGGTTTTGTCACACATGCAATGCAATGTTTTAAAATCTTGTGATGGTTTTTGATAATGCTGTATCTGTAGCTCTCTCAAAACAAATCACTTTGTAGAAGCTAATTCCCTCCTTTTGGTCACAGCAGTACATCTTTGTCACCTTGAGTGCTTTTCTGATCATGTTTCTGCACATTACAGTGTTCCCATGAGCTTTTCAAAGGATTCCTTGCTGGTTTTGTATATGTTTCTATACAGAAATTGAGATATATTATTTATTTATTTTTAAGAAAAAGAAATATAAACTTGCCCTCTAACAAAACCATGTTTTAACTCTTCAGAGAGGTGACCAAAATCAATGGCCTAGAACATTTTTAAATGAAACTGTATTTCAACATGAAATATTCAGAATCTTACGCTAAGATTTTTTCACATAGGTTTGGATTATGTAAGATCAAACTCAGCTAGTATACAAACATATAAAACTCCGTAATATTGTCAATGAGAATTTCACTTCCATACTGGCTAGATGTGGGTAATTGTCTTTAATTATTAGAAACTTTGTTTTTCCATTTAACTATCCAACTTCTAAAACCGAAACTGTATTAATGTCCCTAGAACAGAACTAATATTCAGAATTATTTATGATTCATATTCATATTATCATCCATATGTCACCCCAGGATGTGGTTCTGTATCTTCCTGTCCCCTATTTTGAGTGTTAGGATTAAGCAAATGTCTATACAAATGTCCTTAAATTCAAAAGTGCTGAGGTTCAATATGAATCAATTTTAGGTCTGTGAATGTTGTAATTCTACAATAGGTGCAATGATACCATAAAATATTATTCTTTCAGAAACCTTAACAGCACAATTATTCATCTAGCTGTTCATCAGCACACTTATTCAAAAGATATTTGCTAAAACATTCCTTTATAACCAAAATATTATTAGTACTCAAAACACCTCCACCTAGAAAAGCTGATGACTCCTTAGGGACCTCACTTTGGACCTTCTATCTTTTCCAGACTGTCAAGTTTCTCACACCTACTTGCAATCAAGAAAAATGCATGCATGGGTACACAAAGACACACAAATGCATCTAAAAACCCCCTTGATTTGAAGACTGATACCACACGAATTACTGTACAGGGCCAATATATAGCTTATTTTTTTCTAAGTCAGCATCAAGACTGGTGGTCTTACATGCCAAGACCAATATACAAAATGCCTACGAACTTCAGTTTCAGATGAGACAAAGCTTATTGCTAAGTGCATTGAACACAGAAAATTTCACCAGCTTATATCAAGTCAAGGGTGAAAAACAGTACCACCATACCACACATTCACCTACTGAGTAGAATGCTATTTATAAACCATCATGAGGAAATTATTTTTCTCTATACAATATTTGTTATAAGTAGCAAGTACAGCAGCCTGCAATGTCAAGGCTATGAGCTACTAAATGAACTGCTGATGGGGTAGGTACTCATCCCTGCAGTGTTACTCCCAGAAAAAAAACAAAAAAAAACAAACATAAAAATGAATGGAAAATATTTATGACAAAAACAGTCTGTACACATGCTAAACAGCATCTCACCAAATGGACACTTCTACCCTCCATTTTAGAATAACTCATGCCTTTAAGGCTTCTAACTATTCAGCTTTGACTCCACTTTGCTCTCTCTTTTCCATTTCGTGTTTCCAGAAACATTACATGCTACAGCTCAAAATGCAACTTTTCAGTTATACTGTAGCCATACTACAATATGGACTGAAAAAAAAATTGGCACTTTTTTTTTGAATCTTTTGTAAAGGAATTAAGAGAGAATTCTGCAACTTAGCACCAAGAGCAAGCAGCTGCAAGTGCCTGCCTTACACCTTGCTCCTCCCTGACTGAGGGTACTCTGGAAATGCTTCTTAGGATATGGAACAGGACATTTATAAAAATAATCACCAAAAGGACAGTAATAAAAGGCTTGACTTAAAACACTTGAGAGTCAGTGAAAAGACCCCTAGCAAATAACACAGGTTTTATATCATGCCACTAAATAAATGGCAATACCAGAGAATGTGTTTATCTAGCATCTGGAACAATCCCATTTGCAGCAACTACAGTCCAAATAACTACCTAAATGTTTAAACTGAAAGTCATGCTTTAAAGTTTTTTCATTTTAATTAATTAAAATGAAAATTGTTTTCTATGTGGTGGTATAATTTAATAAGGATTAATATTCATTTCTGACACAGTAAAAGCCTTCAGATCATTTATTGAACAGAGGATGTCCAATAGAAAATGACAGATAATCACTTCTGTGTCTCATTCCATTATTTTGAAACCAATTACTGAGTACAGAAAGAGGCAGACATGACTGTAAACTCTACCAGGCAGTAGGGAGAAAAGAATTGCATCATTTGCCATTCAAATATCTGATTTTGTGTTCTTTTATTACTAATTCCCTCTTATTGTTGGATTAAATAGGCAAGGAAGTGTGATGATGAACAGCACAATACAAAAGCATTGCCTTCTTTATTACCAAAGGATGCACAGAGGACACAAGGGAGGTATGGACAACCATTCTTATTCTCTGCTTTTTATTTTCTAGCACTAGCAGGTTTTGTTTAGTTTTTGCTTTATGTTATCACGATACAGTAGGGTAAAGTACAACAGGCAAACCCACATTTTGCTGGATGCTTTTATTTCTGTCCCTTTTTTCCCCATTTATCTGTGTGTGCCAGGAAGAGTGCCTGCAAATTAGAGCACAAACAAAAAAACCCACACTGCTTTCATTTTTTTCTTCTTTTCAGATGAAATAACATTTCTATTTTCTGCTTTCTGTCTCCATTTGTTTAAGAAACAATTATTGTCCCTTTTGCAGTTGTAAAATGTCAGCTTTCTGATTTCACTGGAATTTGAAGGGCACTCTATTTGTTTAGTAGCAAAGGATGTTTTTTAAAAGTCTGTGTCTCTATCTATCTTGTTTAGTTGTGCAGGCAGGCAACTCTAGTACCTTTGCAGCAAGTCGACATGCTTTCTAACGTGCAGTGTCAGACTTGTGCCTCTGGGAAAGTCAAACAGTAATTGAAAGTGCCGATTTTCATCTAATGCATACACATAAATAATGATAAAATAAAATTATTTTCCTATAACCTATTAATTCCAGAATTTAAAAGTGCTACAGGTGAAACATAACCATGTATGAAGAAAGAGGAAAAAACAGTATCATGGACTGTAATAAGAGGGCAAGTTAACTGAAGTATGTCAGAGACTTGACAAATACAAGTTTTCTTCACGAACGAACACAGGCCTGCTAAACATTTAAGTTCCAAAAAATAATTATATGTACCTTTTATATATTAAAAAAAAAAACCTCACACAAAAAAAAACAATACACCACCAAAGCCAAAACCAAAACTGACAGCTCATCAGCATGTGAGAATAGAATTTTAGTTTTAGGTTTGCTTGAGCAATAGTAGTTCTACATAAAAAAAAAAAAAAAAAAAAAGTTAACTTTTAAATCTTTAAAATATAGTACAACTTGTACAAACCACCTGTGGGGGGAATTTTCCAAAGGGCAATCTTAGGTATGCAGCATCAGTACCAGACATTCAGGATGGGACATTCAGGAAATAAATAAATGAATAAATACATTTTCAGAGCCAATTAAGCACTTGAGCATCATTCTGCTCCTGAACTATGCTCTCCATCCTCAATATACTAAGGTAGAAAATGAGTACTTACTCAATTACCTTTTCAAAATCTCCTCCTGTGATACGTGTTGTTTTCACAGTTCTGCTTATGGTATCAGGTGGAAAATCTTCTGAAGAACAGCTTTTCTCTGGAAATCCTGATTCAATAAAGCTGAAAACAGCTGCTTTCCAATTTTTGAGACAATGCTTTCTAACTTCTTGTCAACTGCCAATGTCATACTGCTAGAAAGCACTCCCCAAAAAAGGAGAGACCCCTGACTCCCCAGGTTCCCAACAACTTGTATTGTGGTGTGTTCAGGGAGATAGCTATCCCAGTGTTTCCCCCAAGCAGCAATGAGCAGAAGGATACTGCAGAACTGGCCTGCAGAATCTCAGAGCTCTCAGGTACACCATTTGGCTTGTCACCCACTCCAAAACAGACCCTGACCTCCAGCAACAGCCAAGTCAGCCTTGGAGCTTGCAGCAGAGAGGCAAACAGTGAAATTGCCTAGGGAGAGGTTATAATTCCCAAGTAGTGGCAGATACTGAAAGCCTGGTAACCTTGATGATGCTGGCTTTGTGGCAGGTTTTTTGTGAGAGCTGCTGAGGGACCTGGCTTGCTGCTGATGGAAAGGGCTAATGTTAACAATTTGTTTTTTCTACACAGTTTCCCAAATTACCCACTATCTGGATAAGAAATGTGATGCCACTATCTGATAAAAGGCAAAGAGGAAATGTTTGGACAATCACCTCCGAAAACCAAATCTCATGTCTGTATCTTTATGAATGGTCTGTATTAAAAACAAAACAGAAATTGTAGATCTTGTTATACGTATGTTTAGTAAATCAGTTTTATGAGATTAGATCTATGAAGTGTTGTAACATGCAAAAATGTTGTGACCAGCAAATAATTAATTTCAGCCAGACAAAACTTGTTAGGGAAGACAATGAAATTTTAAGCACAGGGAAGTCCTTGGAGGAGGTATTAACTGTGTCTGCCAGAGGACACAGGCAACATGAAAAGCAGAAGTGTGATCTCAGCCATAGCTGTATCTGCAGTATGGCAAGAGAAACTGCTTTGAATAAAAGCAGAACAGAAGTGTGACAGTCTTCCACAAGAAGAGTATCAGAAGCCTGCTATGCCTATTTCTGAAAGCCAGTATTTGGAAGACAGGGTGCTATGAAGTAGTTATCTCAGCTGCAAATGGCATTTTAAAGGTTAGTATAACTAGACATCAGGCATCCAGTGTAAAGTTATCCTGACAAATATTAATTAACTGGATTTCAGAGCTGGTGACTGAGTGTCCTTTAGCAGCTATTCTCAAACAAGTCAACTGGTCAGTGTCTTAGCAAGAAACATCCAAAGCAAGCCCTTGGTGTTAGCTAGTTTTAGTTGTCCATTTCCTGGGCTAACTGGCTCTTGGTTCTCCCAGGTAGCCTGGTAGACCTGCAGTATAGGGCATATGCCATTCTCATTCACTGGAGGTATTTCCAACAAGGTGAAAAATTCCACATCAGTTGTTACAAGATCAGGAAACCCCATGGAAGACAGTGCGTAAATTCAACTTTTGTTCAGATCTGTGATTTAAAAAAATGAAACAAACAAAACAAAACTACATCAAACTAAAACACAGGCTTCTTAACAGTAAAGATTCGCTTTTTCCAGTTGGCTCTATTATACATCAGAAAGTTACATCAATACTCAAGACAACACATACTCCATTCCCCATGCAAGTGATAATCCCTTTAAATATGAAGGTTAAAGGGAAATCTGGAGTCTATAAATACACAGAACACATCTCATAAATGAATCACTGAGTGCTTTGTTGTTGCAAAACAGGCTGGTGATTAGATAAGGGACATCATATACAGCTTCTGACCTCGAATGGGTACATCTTGAACAAAAAGCTTATCACCACTCATTATTTGTCAATGTATATCTCAAGACCCAATGCCCAACTACTTCCCAGGAGGCTAATCCAAAGTCGCAGAAAGCATATGTAACATTTGTTTCTATTTGATTTTTCACCAAGCTTTTTGTAGTGTGTAGTGAGCAGAAGCTCATAATGTTTTCACAGTCTGAGGAAACAGGTCAAAAAATTTCAGGAGCAGGGAGAGACACAATAAGACCTGAGCTTGGGAGCCATTCCACAGTCTGCAGAGGCATAACTGTCTACAAATATGATAAATTACTTGCCAAGTTTGTGTTCATCATTTCTCAAAAGAAAATTCCTGGTGACAAGCATGAGTTCCTCCTTTGTCTCTCTACATGTATGCAGATGCATAAATAAAGCCCTGATAATCTTTGGTATAAGGTGAGATCAGAGACCTAATATTACTCATACACTGGAGGTGCACAGGTAGCAAATGTACAATTTGTTCAGATTTCATCAAAGATGACAGAAAAAAAATAAGAAAATGGCACATGTAAATTCAGGAATATGATATGTAGCCACGTGTCCCTGTGCTACCTGTCTACAAATCATTGTGATTGATGCAGCACACATAGCTGCCTGTTGTTCCCATTTCTAGTCACAGACAATAGCAAGGATTCCTCTACTCCATGCATCCCTATTCTCCTCAGCAGTGGTTTGTTCAGTAAGCACCTGAACTGTCTGTATAAATATGATTTATACAGCCTGTAATAACAAAATAATATAAAATCTAAGTATGCTAGTAATTACCTACAATTCCATTAATAAAAACTACATTAAAATAAATATGACTTTCAGCAGGGTAAATGCTGTTGGATAATTCTACTTGTGCATTCTTTACCTCTTTGCACTGTAGTCCATCAGTAAATTTGGGAGCGAACAGCCTGTTCCGTATCACAGGTAGGTACTTTGCACTGACCACCAGTCATGCTTGTTTTCTCTCCTGCGTCATGGGTGATAGTATTAATGCAGAACATGTAACTCAGGTACCTTTGTGACAATTGCCAGCACTTACCCTCTAGCTTCTTCCACATTCACAGTATAGCAGTTGACTCTTTCTGTGTCACAGCTCCAGTTCACATTGCACTGCTTTTGTATTTGGGAACTTGCCATGTATGTCACCTCCAGCCTATTTCCAAAGGTATTTGGAAGCTCTTCAAACCTCTGAATGAAAAATCTTCTGTTCCAGGAAACTTTTCTGAAAGCTCCAGTGTTAGTGTCTGTTCTTCTCATGGACAAAGGCAAGGTATTTCAAAGTTTAGCACTGTGAAAGAGTAAAAGAAGAGACAATTACACTTTATGGTTGCTTATAGCTCATAGATAAATCCTTAAATCACATATTCAGTGGACTGAGGAATCATAAATATGGTCAAATGGGCAACCAGCTTTTCCAGAAGTTTAGTGCTCTTCTCAATCTACCAAACAGTTTAATTCTGTACCAGCTACAAGCCTAATGAAATACCATGGTGATATATGCATCAATATTAAATATAGAAAATATGTTAAAAAAAAAACAAAACACAACCATTCCTCAGAATATTATTGTAATACAGTATGTGAATTCATAGCACAACACGGAGAGACAGAGAAGAACCCTTGTACTGGCCCTAAATTTGGAAGTGGTTACCACATTCAGCTAAGGACTAAATTTGGCATGTAGATTTCCTTACTGCTTTAGAATCTTCTGTTGAAAATGACTACGTAAAACAAGCCATATATGCTCTTATGTGTGAAGATTTTGAACACTTTCAAGGCTTCCTTGCTTAAAAGTTTGAAACTTGGGTTTAAAGACCTTGAATCTAAAATAACCTCAGGAGCAGTATTACAGAAATAATTATTAATTGAACCTCAGTCCTATCAAGACCTTCTTCCAGTTAATTTATCTCTTTCCCATCAGACATTGATCAAAGACGTTTATCAAGTTACCACAGGCAAATGTTCACTCCATCATATGAGTGTTGCTCACACAATAGAACCAGGAGTAGGATTTGGTTCAGTGTGTTTAAGACTGAAGGAAAAAAGCTTCTTGCTATCTGTTCCGCGTGTTTTAAATTAACTACAGATTTCATCTGGGTACCACATCATACCTGGTCTTGAGCATTATTGGGCAGCAAATACAACAAGGAGTAAACAGGTTAAGGTAAACAAGTAAACTAGGTACAGGAAGTGAAGGAAGTGTCTTAATTTATATATGTTTAAGTTTTGCTCTCAAGCCAAATCTGGGCTAATGTTCGTGACCAAGCTGAATAGATTATTTTGCTTTGCCTAGCCATATAAAATAAAAATTCTGGGCACTGAGAATACGCGTCTTCTAGGAGAAGCAAGGGTTGAATTTGGCTACCTCTTTTTTTTTTTCTTTTCTATTTTTTTCTTTTCTTTTCTTTTTTCCTTTTCTTTTTTATTTTCTTTTTTCTTTTCTTTTTTTCTTTCTTTTTTAGCATGATCATGCAGCTAATAGGTATTTTTGTATAAACACTGAAGCTACAAAAAGATATTTAAAAGCTTTTTGTTAGGAGTTGAAGAAACTTCCAAGCTGAATCAAATTGTGTTTATTACTTCATTGTACCATTAAATGGAAATTAGACCTTAACACATGCTCATTTCCAAAGCTCTGGAGTCTACCAATACAATAAAAAAGAAACAGCACTAATGAAGCAAGGAGCTTCTGTTAATTTGACAACTTGGCTAATACTGGCATCATGGTTTTAGTATGGTGATCTAAAAGATATTTCAAAATATTAGGTGTGAAGGACCAGGTATTTCCTTACACGAACATGAAATGTCCTTTGAGTCAGCCGACAAAACTGACTTAACACGGTGTCTCCACACGGCACTGAACCCCCTCTGTGTGTATGGGGGGGGGAGCAGCTGCTGCAGGGGAGGAGCCGTGGCCGGAAGCAGGGGCAGGACTAGGTCCCGTCTGATTGGCTGAAAAGCCCGGAAATGCAAAACTGGCGCCGAAGAACCCCATGAGAGAGGCAGCGCGACACGCCTCTCTCTCTCTCTCTCTCTCTCTCTTGCTCTCTCCTTGTGTGTT
>NW_009952973.1:4966445-4996966 GCF_000747805.2 Chaetura pelagica | reverse complement strand
GCTTGCCTGCCCGCCGCCGCTGCTGCCAAAAGTCCCAGCGCCGCTGAAACCGCCGCGTTTCCAGCGTCTGCACACCTACGGTCCCGGAGCCGCGCACCGACTGCCGCCGCTTTGTGGTGGGGGGGGCGGCCTGCGCTTGGAGTGCCTGCAGCCTCTTTGTACCCAGCTCATCGAACCTGCACTGCCGTGGTGAGACAATTCCGGCTACCCCAGCTTATAGGGGAAAATATAATCCAGCCATTCGGGCAAATCCCTCCCCTCTGCTTCCCTCACGTGAATAAGATGTGTAACTAAGGTGTACCCATATATGTTTAATGTGTTGTAATCACTCCTTTTGAACCTCCTGCCCCAAATTGCTTCGTTTTCCCCACAATAAACCTTGCTGTTGTTAGAAATTTAGTAAGCACTGAGCGAGTTATTCACTCAAAAAAGTCAGGACATAAGTTCCTGTATCCTCTGTGTGAGGCGATACCCACGTGTGGATCTCTCAGCAAATCCTGATAAGTTAATACACTCCAATAAGGAGATATAATAGGTCACGGATCGTGACATTAGGTCTGTCATTTTTCAGTAACAAGCTAAGTGAATTGTCTTTGTCTTTCTAAAACCTTCTAAAACCATTTAATCTTGAGCTAAATGTGTTGTTTTACTTTTTTCCCTGTATAAAAATCTTGAAAGGAAATCCTGCTTCACTAGCTGAAGGTATAAATTTCCCACATTGTTAATACTTTTCATTGCCCAACCTGAGCCACTTCCTTACTCTTGGCCTTCTTATAACATCCACAGTTTAGAGAATACAATTATCTGAATTGCACCAAACAGTAAAACAGCCAATAACTCCACTTATTGTGAGAGAACAGTAGAGCACTAATGTGATTAAGGCCTCCAAGAAAAGAGAAAACATTCGTACAACAGAGAAAAAAAAAAAAAGGAGAGAATGAATACTGACCAGAAAGTCTATTTCTAAGAACGATGTAGGTCTTATCCTCACAAAACCCCAAAAGAAAAGCAGTGCTCAAACTCCATAGTCTGTCAGAACCACGCTTCAGGGATGCCAAGTACTTACAACACCTCACAGAAGTCTAACTTGAAAAGAGCCTTTGATCTGGCTGGCTACAGTTCTAAAACAAATTCGAGGTATATTTTTGCATAATTAATATGATGCTCTTGAATTTTTCAAATATATGGCTTTATTCTTGCTTGTATCTGCATCAAACACAATACAGTTTCTTATTGGGACATCCTACACATTTAAACTTCTGGTGGCTTTCACTTTACTGCTGCTTGCTTAATACCAGCAGAAATAAAGTATTACAGGAAAATTCTGCCTTAAGAAATATCTCAGTGGTGACACAATTATCTTCTGAGCTGCAACAAAAAAGTCCACTTCAGTTCTATAGAAAACACGAAAATAAAACCTTCACTCTTCATCACCTTGCTAACTTAAAAAAGACATCAGATATGATAAGGAATTAAATTATTCTCAATGGTGAATTATATTTTGGTATTTATTAAAACTATACCACCAAGTGTGGTCTGCTCTCAATATAATCTAGTTTGTTTCTTAGCAGAGCTGAGATTGCATGCAGACACATTGGTCAGCCTGATGTGATCTGCCCTTAAAAAACATTTCAAGAGGTACAATTTCTGCAGCTGCTTTTGTATCATACGTTAATCTTCTCTACACAGTACTATGAAACAATGGACTAGTTTTCTTTTACAAGGATATAAAACTAGTATAAAAATAACAAGGGCCAAATATATTGTGACCCATGCATTATAGAATCCATTTCGAAGTTCACTGGTTTTGTTACAAGCCACCTGGATTTGTTTTCACCTTTAACTTATGGCTTTATATCTTTCAGAGAGTGCCACTTGTCTTGGATCAGTCTTTAAACACAAGAGAGGATTCCAGGCTTGCTTATTTTTCTTCCTAGATAATATTCTATGCTTATGGAAACCTGGAAACCTGTTCTCCTGGAAAACAATATTATATTCCAGGAGCTAAATAAAAAAAACACAGAATCTTAGAATTATAGAATGCCATGGTGGAAGGGACCTCAAGAATCATCTGGTCCAACCTTTCTTCATACAACTATAGTTTATATGACATGTCTCAGCACCCTGTCAAGCTGAGACTTAAAGCTGTCCAGCATGGGGGAATCCACCACTTCCCTTGGGAGACTATTTCAATGTTTAACTGTCCTCATGGTGAAAAATTTACCTTGTGTCCAGTTGGAATCTCCCCAGGAGCAACTTGTGCCCATGATCCCTTGTCTTTTCCATGTGACTCCTTGTAAATAGGGAGTCTCCATCTTCTTGGTAGCCACCCTTTAAGTACTGGAACATAGTAATAAGGTCTCCCCAAAGCCTTCTTTTCTCAAGGCTGAACAAACCCAGTTTGGCAGGTCCTCCAGTCCTCTAATCATCCTTGTGGCCCTTCTCTGGACCCTCTCCAGCCTGTCCACATTTGTAGAGTGTGGACCAAAACTGAATGCAACACTCCAGATGTGGTCTGACAAGCGCCCAGTAGAGAGGAATGATGACATTTTATCTCTGCTGGTGATGCCCTTGTTGATGCAGCCCAGCATCCTGTTGGCTTTCTTTACCACTGTAGCACACCGCTCACTCATGTTGAGCCTGTTATCCACCAAGAACCCCAGGTCCCTTTGCACAGGGCTGCTCTGCAGCCAGGTGGATCCCAGTCTGAACTGCACTCCTGGGTTATGTATTCCCAGGTACAAGACCCTACACTTCTCCCCATTGAATTTCATGAGGTTCCTGCTAGCTCACTCTTCCAGTTTGTCTAGGTCATCCTGGAGGATGTCTCTCCCTTCTGCAGTGTCAATCTCTCCACTCACAAAAGTACTTTTGTCTTCCTTTCACCTAATCAGCCACCACATCTCCTTATTTTCTCTCATGTAGTTACGTCAGTCCAAAATATCATGTGGCTTAAACAAGGACAGAATGTTGCAACGATACTTCAATTTGAGATCCATGCTCACGTATCTGATTTAGAAATAGAAATGTGAATCTAGACTTGATGTTTAAGACTACAGAGTTTTAAATTTAGAGCTGAGCAAAAACTAAATAAATGAATGCAATATATATATATATATTTTAATTAAAACAAACCCAGAAAAATAAAAAAAACACCCTAGAGGTCTTTGCAACCATGCTAGATGGCTTTCATAAGTTGTGGAAGCAGCAGCTGGAAAACTTCTTTCTAGAGAAAACAAGTGAAGTAAAATTTTTCAGGTATGTGGACATTCTTGTGGGAATAAGTATTCCCAGTTCACTCGCAGAAAAAGAGTGGAAAGCACATATGTATAGATATCTATGTAGATACATAGAAACACTTCTTCTTATGCAAGCAGACATTTAGAGACAGTAAGGACCATAAAAATATATTAAAACTTTGACACCATATTCAGGAACTCACTCATTCTTCCTAGTTTCCTCTTCTGTAGATCCAGAGAAGCCAGTTTCAAAGAGGCTGCCAGTCCAAATACAGCAAATTTTACTAGAATACATGTTCTATTAGCAAATTTTGTTTTCCACTATGCTAAAACTGTTCCCAGTTGTTTTGAGACTGCTTATTCCAGCAATGCTTACTAGCAGTAAAAGGTATCCCTTACTTTTTATTAAACATTTTTTTCCCATCTTCTAGATGCTGTACCACATGAAAATATGGCTCAAAAAATTTACATCCCTTATACTCAGGATAAAAATTATTATGCTTCTTAAACAATTTCTTACATTTAGACTAGCACAACATGCCCCTGAAGCTGTACAACATCAGACTTTTAACAGCCTTGTCTCTGAAGGCTGACAGTACTTACAGTCTGGAATTGATGGTACCAGATCCTTGAAGCAGCACAGCCTCCAATAGTTCCTGGAGCAGGAATTCCAGCCCCCTAAAATTCAGATAGTTCTCACACTAATTAATAAGCTACAGGCAAGTAGGATTAAACATGCTTTTCCACCCCATTTTATGATATCATGTTTTGGAGAAAAATACAAGTAGGTAACTTTGGAGAACATATAGTTCATTTACTGTCAGCTTTTCTAGACGATTATACTTTCTTCTCTGAAAAGGAGACACCTTGCTTTTAAAAAAGGTGTTGTATCCTTGTCACAGGCTGGGTATTATCAATTATTGCTGCAGAAGGATGCAAAGGGATGACGATAATGATTCTTTATTTCTACAGTTTTGCAGCAGTTCCCAATGATAATCTTAATAAAGGTTCAACTTTGCATACGAGGACATATTTAAACTTGACCAATATTGTGGTATCCATAAGAGAACATGAGGCTTTCAGAGTAATAACTTACCAATAATAGAATGGCAGTAGACATAAATATGCAACACTGAAGAACAAAAAAACAAAAACAAAAATAAAATAAAACCCCCAAACAAACAAACATAGAAAACAACCCACAAAAAAAAACCAGATGTCTCATATTATCTTATATCTAAAACTCCTTACCTACTAAGAAGACTTTTTTCAAAGAAGAAAAGAGCAGGTTACTTTAATGACAAGAAATAAGTGTTTCTGTGTTTGTAATATCTGCCTCAAAAATATGAATTTAGAACTACAAGTAATATTTCAAGTTTGGTTCACAGATGGAATGATTATGGTTAACTAAAAGCACACAAACTCATCTCTAAGAAATGAGGCACTTACAGATACTTCATTTCTGAAGCAAGAAGTCGCTTCTTGTGAGCGAAGAGTGTGAACATAATGAGAAAAAAATCAATACTCAGCAGAATTATTTCAAGAAACTGAGTAAGCAGCTTTTATTTTTAAAAAGGTATATTTTTTCCAAGTGTAATTCACTTCAAAGGTTTTAACTGAACAGCAAAAGGTCAAGATTTTTATTATGGTTACTTACAGTATGTTGATGGAAAGTCAATAATCTTTAGTACTGATACCTATTATACTAGAGTAAAAAGGTACCCTTCTTCATCTGTAATTCTGACTGTAAATTGTACTATTTCTTTTCAAAAGCCTTAGCTATTAAAAAAATAAAGAAATCCCAGAAATCTGGTACCATTACAGAATGTTTTACAGTTTAAGACATTGTCAGCACTTCCACTATAAACTCTTGCTTTCAAAGGTTTATGACTGAGCTATAAAAATGAGTCCATATTAACTTCACTTATTAACTCACATTTTAGGAGTCCACTTCTTCACACACTGCTTTCCCCCTCACTAAATATCCAGAATATTTTTCTTTAGCCAAGTTATATAAATATATTTTTAGAAATAGTCTTTTTATGAGTTATATTCTTCCAGTTCCTTTCCCTTCACAATTACACAGCATGATATTTTAGAGTATAATGCAACAAAACTTTTAATATAAACATAAGATGGCCTCTTAGGTTTCAAAGACATAAGTTATTGATAACTCAATCATTCTAATACATGTAATTCCAAAATTCTGAGCTTCTATTTTAGATTACCAGATTAATTACTGAGAAATAAATCCCTTAGCTGTTGCTTCTCTCTGATGTTACCACATGCCTCAGCAGCATCCCTCCTGATTCAGTATCATTCTGCCAACATACATAGAAAGCTGTGAGACAGAACAACATTTTAATAAAGTATTTGCAGAAACCCCACATTTTGCAGCTTGCCTTTTCTCTTTGTATCTCTGTGACACAGACACAGGCCATAACACTAACCCCACATATTCTTAGCAGACCTCAGTGTTACATTAGCAATGACATGTCTGTAAAGAGTGATCTTCTCTATTCTCTAAGAAATTTAATTAAATTTCTTACAGTGTCAGAAATTTTTACCATTTCAAACACTGGTAGGACTTCTTTTGAACAGCAGTGGCAAGGGACACATGAAAAGTGACCTAGAAGGCAATGTACAGGTTCCAGATGAGTCACACTTTCAGTGTGCTGCTGGGTGAGAGTTGCAGAGAGACCCTCTGGATCTCAAGGAGGACATGGCTGAGCATTACTACACATGCCCTCCTGTTGCTGCATTTCTGAGGAGTAATCCAACAGAGCGCTGCTTCTTGCTCAAGAAGTATATTGACATAGTTTAAAAAAAGGATTGTATTGATTTGGCTGTCAAACACAAAGATAAACTCACCAGACATTCCCAGAAACACAGTTCTCTTGTCCCTTTCTGTCTGAAGAGAAATAAAAACACATCACACTTCCACACAGTGAAACTTCCTGTTTTCATTCTTCCTTATTTATCTATTTACTTGCATACAGCCATTTATTTTATAAATTTTTTTCTGCTTTCTTCATGTTGCCTCAACTTTCCCCTCTCAGACATGATGTTTTCAGCTGGCCTGTTGAACATAGCTCTTTTCTCAAGGAAGTGATATCTGAAAGCAAGTAAAATTTGACTGTCTACCTAGTTATTTATGACATACTGGCACACTCCTGATTAAGTTCTCTTAGTAAAGAGAGATTCTTAATTCTATATATATCCAAAACTTTCTAAATAACTGTCTGAGGAACTGACATAAAATCAAATAGACTGATTTTAGTTTCTTTACCCTCTTCATGTAGTCCACTGAGGACTTCAAACTCCACTAGGAAAGGCATTAAATTTGTATATAGTCTTTCTAATAGCACACATATGGCTCAACGAAAACCAGAAATAACAAGATATTCTAGACTCTAATTGCTTCTCACTTGGTAAGGATGCATAGCTTGGATTCTTTTTGTAAGAGTATCACTAACTTTCAGAGTAACCTTCAGTAAATCACTACCACATTTTTCCTTAATGATGAAATTGTGATAATAATATTCGATAAACCACAAAACAGTTTAAGTCATAAGTGTCATCATTATTATCTAATTAACTTAAAATTTTATTATTTCCCTCTGTCACGATCTGGTATTTGGGTACGTGGCAATTTTAATAAATAAAAGTGATCGCAAATGGTGAAATTAAGACACAAACGAGGCCAGATGTCATGCATACAACAAACTTTTATTGCAGTAACACAACAAAAGTCCCTAGAGCGGATAGGACAGGCAGGAAAACAGAGACAGGAAAGAGAGGAGAAAGCAGAGAGATAGAGGACAGCAAGCAAGAGCAAAGTTACCACCCACGGTCCAGCGATGTCCTCGATGTCGTCGGTTGGGAAGTAGTTCCCGGTGGAGAAGTGCTTCCATGCACCCATAGAGTCCCGCATTTTTATACAGTCCTTGCCCACTGCACCCCCACTTCTCTCCCTGCATAGGGAAAACCCTTCGGATCCTCTCTGTGATAGCAGGGGCAGGTATGATGCCAGGGGCTATGTAGTCTTTGTTCAGCTAATTGATGAGATCAGCCATTACAAAGGAGGAGACTGAGTCAACTGCCACCACAGGATTAGTTCCTTGCTGTGGAGTTTCGGTCCTAGGAAGTAGCTTGAGACTGGCACTCCTTGTCTTGTCCTGCAAAGTCGCATCAGCAGATGTCGTTCAACTCTCAGATACCACAAGACAGACAACAGATATCCTGAGTGCCAAAGTCCAAGCTTATCTCTTGGATTGTTGGAGACAAGCACTGTACATCCTGAATGCCACATCCTCCCAGAAATATATACACACTAAAACAAACAAAAAAACAAAGCCAATCTGCAATCCTTATGACCTTCTTCAAGGCCTTTTCCCAGCAAGTGAAAGACACCAATCCATTGGTCTTTATTATGTGGAACAAGGATTCTACATTTACAAGTCATTATCAAAAGGCAAGGGAGGAATCCAATGAAAATAGCCAGTTTCAGAAGTCCCTGGATGAGGCCATGTGTTTTTATTTAACTACTTAACATGGCAGAAGAGATAGTGTTCATTAGATTATAGAGGAAGAATACTTGGTCCTCAATTAATCATCCATTCTGAGAAAGTAGAATTACTTTGCTTCTATGGGAAACTGCTCAGGTATAGCTGGGAAAATGAAAATAAAAATTGATGCTGATGCTGAATTTTTATATTAACATTTATGTTCAACAATGGGATTTCAGGAAGAAATGCAAATGAAGTAATTTTCTCTCGATTTTCTTACAAAGGTTAAAGTTCAAAGGTAGTTTTCCATATAAAACTGCATCCATTTAGAAATGCTAAAATTATAATCAGTATTTCTGGATCAATTATCAGTGGCAGTCACTTTTCTAAAACAATGCTATCTGGACTCTTAACAAAACAGGAACTTGTTAATAATAGACTTGAAGCACACATCAGCTGGCTGGAATACAAGAAAGCATACAAAATAACTGCTTAATTTTTGAAACATTTTCCTAATTCAGAGAGAAGTAATGAAACAAAGGAATCAGGTTTCACAGATAAAATGTTCCTGCGTGTCTCAATGGAATTTTTTATTATAGCAAGTCAACAACCAAAAGAAACTGGTTCTGTCCTGAACCATCTGCTTTATTGTGTTTAAAATTACATATAATGATTATATGAATTTGAACATTTAACATTTCTGGCTACTTTGAGAGAAAAATGTAATTTCCTAGCCCAGCTTGTCATTTATAGTTCTGCTCATGTGTTCTTCACAAGGGAGAGAACAGTTGCTCTGCAGCAGTTGTTCTGGTCCCTGACCATAAAGTTAGTCAAGAATTGGAAGAACTACATCAAAGAGTTTCAGGATTGCTTCAGATTACCCTGAAGTGCTGAAAGCACCAAATGAACATCTGAGGAGCCACAAATGAGACAATTTTATCCCTTTTGCCAGGGAAATGACCCAGTAGCAGTGCCCAATCCATCAGATAACCCCTATAATTTTAATATTTTTATTATTACATTTGAATTTATTGTTAAATCTTTCCTTGTATTTCTATGATTAGAGTGTATTTCCAAGTGAGAAAGTTTTTCCTGCTAAAAGGAGGTTACAGAGTACGGTTGCATTTGCTGGGATTATGAGGCATTAGGCAGTTTATTTACTGATTAGGAGTCAGATTAAACATGTTGGACTAACATTTATTTTCTGCTTCTGTGTGGCATAACAGCTACATATATGAGCTTTTCTCCTAAAATATTTATTGGTAGAGTGCTATGGGCATTATATTAATTATAATATAGTATTGCAATACAGTAGTGAACCTACAATATTGTTTGACGGAAGAGTGGATAATGACAAGAGACAAAATATCGACTGCCCATTTTCAAGTGCTTAAGCAGCGAAACCAAGTTAGAATTCTAAGCACTTCTTGTAACTTTTACCAAAAATACATCACTGAAAGTTTTTGCTTCAAACATCCTGTTTAAAGTATCCAACCCACATAAGAAAGAATTAGGATAGTGATGAACACATAATCTAAATGCAGGAACAGAGAAGTAGCTAAGCAACACAGATTAATCTCAAGGACTAATGAGCTGTTTCCTCACTATATCTTTGTAATCTCCTAATGTATCATAACATGCAGCTGCCTCAGTCAGGGAAGCTACTATTTCCTATCTCAGCTAAAAGGACTAGAAGTAAAGAATCACTTGAAAATGTTGCTTATCAAACTGACATATTTCTCTTTCAGGGATCTTGTTAATGCTTCTAAAGCTGTTCATCTCCTACTGCATATTTTCGCATGTGATACACAAATATTATTTTCAACCAATGTGAATTCATTAGCTTTCTGATAGTTATTATGCATTACTTGTTTCCTGTCTCCCAGGACTGAAATGTGAGATACTGCATCTCTAAAGAGTTCCCTAAAAACAACATTCATAAGTAAACAACATAACTAAACCTTTGTTAAATTGGCACTAATGTACATTGAATCATGTATTAGCTAATTTGAAGAAAATCTTAGCAAAATTGGAAAGAAAGGATTACTCAGCTCCTTAATTTCCAGTGTTGGTCCAGAAGTCCTATATATGTAGTGATGAGTTTCCTCAGAAAGATTCTGTTTTGCCTGTGACTACAGACGCTAGAAGTTGACGCTAGAAGTCCTTCTCATACTGCTTTTTTTGTTACTAACATATTTCTTTTTTATTAAATCAACATGTTTCTTAGAGTTGCATCAGCTTCTAGAGTTTCTGACTGGAAAGTTTCTGTAGTTGAATGTTTTCTGAGGAAAGTAATACAGACAGATCTTAATAAGAAACCTGTCTGTTTCCAAACAGAATAGATATTTAAATATCAATCTTTCATGACAATATTCTTCGTTTCCATCATGGAGGGGGAAAAAAAAGTGAGCTCTCATAAAAATTTTACAGGCACCTTTTCCAATGAATGGCCTTGTGTTGACTGAGCAGATAGTAAAATAAAACCTTGTAGAACAGCTGTCAATAAAATCACCACTGGTACCCTCTTTATCTGTATTGTGAAATAAAGTTTCATGCAATATGACTTTTTTATATCATAAAAGACAATATTCTCCCATTCTAGCTAAGATAAATCCCTACATTCTGAGGGAACTTGTATTAAGTTGTGTAAGTTGCTAAGCCACTACCCATCACATTTTAGAGGTCACAGCAGTCCAGTGAAGTTCCCATTGACTGGAAAAGGGGAAACATAACCCCTATTTTTAAAAAGGAAAAAAAGGAAGATCTGAGGAACTACAGGCCACCCAGTCTCACCTCTGTGCTCAGTAAGGTCATGGAACAGATCCTTCTGGAAACTGCTAAGGTACATGGAAAACAAAGAGCTGATTTGTGACAGCCTATATGGTTTCAGTAGGGGCAAATCAGGCCTGAAAGATCTCTTTTTCTTACACTAAAACTTTACAGTTCCTTCTATTACCATGATTTTAAAGCAATGGTTACACATTTGTCTGTGACAGACTTCAGGCCTCAAGGGATGGCTAAGCAGCCTCTTCAATGCAAATGCCTGGAGTACTGTGGGCAGTTCTGCACCTCAAGAAAAATGCCATGGAGTTACAAAGTTATAGAGAAGGAGTAAATTACCTCACAGGGAGAGATGAAAAAGGCTAGGGTTCTTCCATACGGAGAGAAGGATGACACAGTATGCTTGAGGGTCTGTAAAATCACACGGGTGAATTAATATAAAACTGATATTCAACAGAGCCAGCCAGCACTCAATGAATCCGTTAGATCAGTTAAAACCTGTTAAAAGAAAATATGCCTATAAACAGCAGTAACTAAACTTCTGAAATTTTTTGCCTTAAGAGGCTACTGGAGGCAGCAGATTTTTAAAAAACACTGGACAAATGTAAAGTCAACAGGTCCATAAACAGGTACTAAAGTGAATAGGCAAAAATGTATCCTCTAATGTATTTAATCTGATAATTTTGGATTTATAATTTCTTCAATATTGAGAACTTATAAATTCTTACATGTTCTTATCATTTCTGTTCTGCTTTTACAGGTTTTAATAAGGTTTTCAAGACCAGGATGGATACAGCCCTTAGTAACCCAGTCTGACCTCATAGCTGAGGATGCTTTGAGTATAGAGTTGCACTTCAGGGTTCATGAGGTCCCTATCAGCCTGAAATATTGTATGAACTCACAGTTGCAATAAGTTTAAGAATTCAATAAAAATAAAATTGATAGCTTCCAGTGCCAGCAATCACTTCAATACAAAGGCCTTGTCATAGGAAAACATACAGCTATATTGAATAACAAAAAAAATAAAATTCTGCTACAATGTTTAGCACATATTCAAGTTAATGGGACACGTTTTGAAACAGCTTAACATTCATCCCCAATGTTATAGTTAAAACAGGTAGAGGATCCACTGTAACTTGGCAAAATTTCAGGTGCCTACCTGGAGGGTAAATCTTAGCCCACAGAACTGTTTCCTTTTTCATTTGGAAGGAAAACAATTGAGCTTCCTCCTTTAACAATAGCTTAATTAATAAAACTCTAAAGAGAGAAACTTTGCTTGTGCACTGATCCAAATGTAATGTAAATGGAGAAACCAGGCAGTACATTAAATAAACTCTGTTTCATATCTTGTGTAAGCAGGATTCATAAAGGACTATCACTCCTGCTTTCCAGTGTGGGGATAAGGGATAAGATAATTCTGCTTTGCTTCATATTTATTTTTTTCCTGCTCATCTTGATCTTGAAAAGGAAAATTAAAGCCATGTAAAATATAAAATTTCTATAAATTATTTCACCTTTGGTCAATCAATGGTTCTTTTTACAATTATCATGGAAAGTGATATGGTGATTGTTAAGTTAAAACTCCGTTATAATATAGGTGTAACTGCTATTGCAATGGCTGTAATAATGAAATCCTGTCCATTCAGTTACAAATTTTAATGAAAAATCTGTAGGGAAGATAGACAAGATAATTTTGGCTGTCTTAGAACTGAAAACTAATCAAAAGAGATCATTCTTAGAAAAAACATATCTTAAGTAGACTATTAAATTCATGTTTTAAAATATATTGGATAACTTACTCTCAGCATAGAGCTGCATTCCTATATTATTAAAAAAATCCCACATAACAGCCTAAATATCACTGAAAGTGAATAAGAATCCACTTCCTTTCCCTATTTTGACAATGGTTCTTGCTATACTGGCACTTTGTATTTGAAATGTACAACTTGTGAAAAAACTAGACACTTCCTTTAACAAAAAACAAGCCACCATATGTCAGTAGCTTTCAAATTCAATAACTCATGATATTTAGCTTCCAGAGCTTCAAATATAGGCATTGTAGAGTTAAGAGTTGGCATTTCCAGTTTTTCCTCTGCGTATAACCCCTGCACCAGAGGAAGGAAAAGCCCATAAAAAAAATTAAATACACACATTCATCATTATTAGCAAATTATCCCTTTGGCAAATTTTACTAGTGTTCCAGATACCACCACACATGAGTACTTTACAAGGTACAGTGAAACTCAAAATCATAGCTAAAATGTATGAAGACATAGTACATAAGGAATGGGTATTTTCATGTAACACATATAATGAGGCACTATTGACCTAGTCTGATGATCTTTCATCCATACAGATGTAAATTTGGCATTGCTGGCAGACAAGCAAAGGGAAAAACTATATGTACCTGCAGGAAAAGCCAAAAAATGGGGTCTCTGGTTGCCTTAATTTCAAGTAAATCAGCTATTTTTTCTGCTTCTTATTCTAGATTTTGTTTGCTTAGGGGCTTCCTGAGCTTGTAGCAGGAATTTGTAAAATCTGAAAGATCTAGAAAAATCTAAAGCTGCATCCCCTTCTTTACAAGCCCATTTGGCCATCTTCACACATGGATTTGAATGTTGCTGTTGCCAGATTCTGTTAATAAAACGGCGTCCCACTCTTACCTTACCAGAAAGTGACATGTATATTATCAGCCTAAATGATTTTACTGAAATGAGTAGTTGCAGCATCTGACAATAGTCATATCGCTGACAAGGATTCAGTAGTACAATTCAATGTCCCTCATGTGGAATGAAGGGGAAAATATTTGATTTTCCCCTTCTCTGCCTTTGTCTTTAAGAAAAGCTAGATTTCATCCTAATGCTAGGCAGCAGCCTGCAGCTTACTCTACCCACAAGGAACTTCACATTATTCATCTGCTTTCTATTCAGCTCCGATATGAATCAAGGTCAAAGCAATGCTGGATGATAGAGAGAAAAACCTATGGATTCTCTCAAATCCAAAATAAAAGATCTCAAATTGTCTCAGATTTTGAATATCAGCATTTGCCTTTGCCATGTCAATAGTTCAATGTAAAAGGTTTTTGATTGAAACATTCATATTAACTATTTCCCCTGGGAGTCACAAGCTGACGGTGAACACTGGAGTCTTTCTATTGATTTTAACAGAGGTATGCCATCTGGAACCACCTAAAATTTAATGCCTTATCTCAAATTCCATACTTCGTATGACTTAATTCATAAATAAAGTGAAACCTTGTGGGAAGAGGCCATGCCTTTCTGCTGCACTCTCTCATTACTAAGACTTACAGAAGATTAGATTTTAGAATTCATGATCTGCTTACTACTTCTGAGAGAAAACAGCTAAAACAGTAATGCAGAAGAAATAAATCTAGTTTTATTACCTAACTTGCATGTGTATTGCATGTTCAGCATCTTGGCTTCTCAGTCCAAAAGTACAGAAAAAAACAGATATCAAATAAAATTCTTAAAGCATCTTTGAAATACTATTGTCACATCCAAAAAAGATATATTTCCCAAGGTTACCTATGTCATAAAACATTACACAGTGAAGAAATATCTTGAAAGAACCTGTAACTAAGCTCTCAAAATACAGTATTGCAAATTTTACTCTTCATTTTTAGATAATCTCCAGATTTGCAGGATCAGTTTGAACTAAGTACTTTCCCTGGACTGCAATTGCTCTGACTTCTGTTGTTCAGTGAGGTAGAGAAATCTTGGCTGTATGTATTTTTTTTCATGTCTTTTTTCTCCCAGTTATGACTATTAATGAAAAATTAATTATTATGCAAATCTTTATATTTGAGAAAGATCTTAGATCAGTATCTAAGAGGGATTTAAATTCCACCGCACTGAAGCTTTTTATTGTACTTGCTTGCTCCCCTTAACAAAATATATACACACTAAATTCAGTTTAAGAAGTGCAGGGACAAAGAATTGTCTCAAAATCACAAAAATAATGAAGTACAGCTGGAAGCCAACCCTGTACAGTTTTTCTAAAGTCAGCAGACAAGTTTTGGTAGCAAGGCCCTACAGGGGTGGCAGATTCCCCTGCAGCCCATGGTGAAGACCATGTTGAGGCAGTCTGTCCCCCTGCAGCCCATGGAAGCCTATGGTTGAACAGATACCCACCTGCTGCAGCCCACAGAGGATCCCACACCAGAGTTGTTGCATGCCTGGAGGAGGCCATCACCCCATGGGAAGCTCAGGCTGGAGCAGGCTTCTAGCAGGACCTGCAGACCTGTAGAGAGAAGAAGGAGCCCACATTGGAGTAGGTTTACTCGCAGGACTTGTCACACCTATGGGGGACCCATGCTGGAGCAGTCTGTTCCTGAAGGGCTGCACCTTGGGGAAGAGACCCACATTGGAGCAGTTTGTGAAGAACTGCAGCTCGTGGGAAGGACTCACATTGGAGAAGATACAGAGCTTGTATACAACCAGATATACAAAGAGTGTAGAATTCCGCAGTGTCTAGTTCACAAGTTGTAAAACACCTCTCAATGCACAAAATACATCTCAGCACCTGACCATAGAATATAGCCTTTTGCATAAAAAGATTAACAGCCTTTAAAATGAAAAACAGCCAGAAGAGGAAGCCTGCAGTGATTAAGGATACTGCCTTTGTCTTGTGATTTTGCAATAGAATGGAACTTATTGGTGAAAATACCCAGAGGATTTATTCAACAGGATCACTAAAACCACTACAGAGTAAACCAGCCTGGCAGAAGAGAAAATACCTTCTTTTCCCTTGATCTGGCCACAGGTTTAATATGGGCCGATGAATCAGAGGTTGCCACACCCAACAGCTACAGGCAATGAAAGGGTTTCTTAGTGTGACTTTCCATGGCATCTGTCCTTGCCAACCCCTACTGTAGCTCTGCTGTTCAGAGGAAAGCTGTGTAAGCCCTTACCCCAGCTTACCCCAGCTGCCACACCACTCCTCAAACCAGATCACATATCAAAGGGGAGGATAATCTTTCTAGCTGGGTTGGAAACCTTTAAAGACAGCAGTAATTGAATGCCACACTGATATGGAGCAAGAAAATAAAAAAGAGTGATCATATCACCTTTCCATTTCTGCTTGGTACACAAATACAGGGTCTGGAGCAAGTTACAGTGTGCCTTCCAAAGAAACTGACAGCGAAGAAAGAGAAAAGGAGTAGAAAAATCATCAATTGCTCAATGTGCTATTACAGTCAAGAAATGGCCATGTATCCATCTAAAATGCCATCTCCTTCAGAATAATATGGCAGCACAGATCACTGTTCCAAAAATGTATTAAAGAACTGGCAGAGGTTCAGAAAAGTGAGTTCAAATCTTGGAGAAAGATGTGGAGAAACCATAAAAGGGATGGCAAAATGCACAGAAAGTTTGGAATTGTTTTACTTCAAAAGGTGGTAGAAAAAAGCTATTTTTTTTTTAACATGCATACCAGTCATAATAAAAACATACACTGATGGTCTGGAAGTGGTTGGGAGTTTCTGATCTCAGTTTCTTGTAATAAGTGGACAAGAGACAAAATTCAGTTAAAGGTGGTAAATTAATCATAAATAGTTTTTCTTCCACAGAGCAGAAGTCACTGTTCCTGAAAGCTACCAACCCCAAGAAGTCAGAGAGATCCAAAAAGATCATATATAGCTGATTAACACCCTGACTTCTTACCCCCCATCTCCATAGCTACAGATGTTGTAAACAATGTATTTCCTAAGGTTCTAAGGTCAGAATGAAAATGCTGGTCTAGATAAACCTCCAGTCTAGTCCAATGTGGCAATTCCTAAGACAGAAAGGAAATGAAAATTACCTAGAAAAAAAGAGTGACATTTATTTTTTTTATAGAAATAGAACAACTGCAAGAATGGTATGTTTCAAGCAATCCTACTGCTTAAACATCCATGTGAGCTGAATTCTATTGTTTACATAACATGCTTAATTTTTTTATTAAGCAACGTTTTTTATGTGATTTTATTCTTGCACCTTCAGGTGTGATTCTTTTTGCATTTCAGTTCAACCATGTACCATATACTTTATTTTTACCTGGATACGTACTTCTACTTGGATACAAGCTTCATCCTAGCAAGCAGCCTGATGCATGATTAGGTAAACTCTAATGCATAGTGCATACTTTATTGCACATACTCATCTATATATCGCAGATATGAGGCATTTCATTGTTTCAGTGGCAGTGTAGTATTGAATAAAAAACAAAGAGATGTCTTTTAGTAGGTAAAGGAAACATTTATGGCCTCACTTCCAAAAGTTATAACCCAATAAATATGAAGAATAGGAGAATAAAGTGTCATGAATTCCACAGTCATTTGCTCATATTACAGTATGTTTGTGATAAACAAGGCTAACTAGATTGTTGAAAACAGTATTTTTTTTCTATCTTTCCAATTGTGTGTCTTCATACTTGGATTCATTTTAATGAAATGGAAATTTGAACTCTTTTTTCCATTTGCTAGTATATAACTAGAGCATTTTTCTGTATGTCAATTATAACTCTTCATTTCTTTTATCATGTAAACATACATTCTTCATCAATATACCTATTTTTTCTCAACAAGATGCTTTTGTTGTTTTTTTAATTTACATATTTTGCTTATATGCATCCAATTTGTTTTACTATTTAAAAAAAAGTATTACTATTTTATTACTATTATTACTATTTTATTAGTATTACTATTACTAAAAGTATTACTATTTAAAAATGAGCCCAAATGCATTAAATTTCCTAATATTTTTTGCAAAACTACTTTTATTTTCGTTCAATCACTCCAAAACATATACCAGCATCATTTCCTTCACACAATTAGACATTTCAGGAAAAGTTCTCAGCCAGCCTGCAAAGAATTGCATAGTCAAATGGTCTTTCACATGCAAAAAACATTGCAGACACTATGTACTGTACTGTGGTCAACATGTACCCCAATTAGACTTTATAATCCCTGAATTACAGTTAGTTCCTTACATGGCAGTAAGAAATATTAACAGTTCATGGGAGGTTTAAATATCCTGCAACATCTTATAAAACAAAGCCTTTGATTAAACAAAAAAAAAATTAAAGTAAAAGAATGTTTGAAAGAATACAATAATTAAAGTTTACTCTTTATAGATTCTATTTGAAACTAACTACAGTGAAACATTCTTCCTGTGCAGTTCTGCTGGCAGACAAGCCTTCTTATATTAATATTTAAGCTGGTACAGCTTTGACTTTATATCATGCTGCATTTCTGATTGTTTGGTAAAGTGGCTTTAATGTTTTTTTTTGCTCTTTTTTCCTTAATGGAATATTAAAAAGCTTTGATTTTAAATACATAAATACAGAACATCTAATGGCAAAGCAATTAGCAATTAATGGGAAACAACGCAATCTCCTGGAGATGATATGGGATTAGAAAGACAGAAGTGTTTTCTCATTTTTCCTTGTCAATTTACAAACTAAAAAAAAATTTAAAATACCAATGACAGTAACAAAATGCATTATAAAATGTTATTTTTTACAATTAGACATTCAAAATAGTTTAATTTCAATTTCAATTTTAATTAAATTTTACGCCTTATTTTTGCTAGCCTTTAGAAAATTAAACCTGGAAAATTTTATTCAGATATATTTATCTACTAACAGATATATTTATCCGGTGCTGGGACCGGTGTTGTTCAACATCTTCATCAACGACCTGGATGAGGGTATAGAATGTACCCTCAGCAAGTTTGCTGATGACACTAAGCTGGGAGGAGTGGCTGACACACCAGAAGGCTGTGCTGCCATTCAGAGAGACTTAGATAGGTTGGAGAGTTGGGCGGGGAGAAACATGATGAAATTCAACAAGGGGAAGTGCAGAGTTTTACATTTGGGGAAGAACAACACCATGTCCCAGTACAGGTTGGGGGCTGAACTGCTGGAGAGTAGTGTAGGTGAAAGAGACCTGGGGGTCCTGGTAGACAGGAGGATGACCATGAGCCAGCAATGTGCCCTTGTGGCCAAGAAGGCCAATGGCATCCTGGGGTGCATTAGAAAGGGTGTGGTTAGTAGGTCAAGAGAGGTTCTCCTCCCCCTCTATTCTGCATTGGTGAGGCCACATCTGGAGTATTGTGTCCAGTTCTGGGCCCCTCAGTTCAAAAAGGACAGGGAACTGCTCGAAAGAGTCCAGCGCAGAGCTACGAAGATGATTAGGGGAGTGGAACATCTCCCTTATGAGGAAAGGCTGAGGGAGCTGGGTCTCTTTAGCTTGGAGAAAAGGAGACTGAGGGGTGACCTCATCAATGTTTACAAATATGTAAGGGGTGAGTGTCAGGGGGACGGAGTTAGGCTTTTCTCGGTGATGACCAGTGATAGGACAAGGGGTAATGGGTGTAAATTGGAGCATAGGAGGTTCAAGGTGAATATCCGAAAAAATTTTTTTACTGTGAGAGTGACAGAGCACTGGAACAGACTGCCCAGGGAGGTTGTGGAGTCTCCCTCACTGGAGACATTCAAAACCCACCTGGATGAGTTCCTGTGTGATGTACTCTAGGTGACCCTGCTCTGGCAGGGGGGTTGGACTAGATGATCTCTCGAGGTCCCTTCCAGCCCCTAAGATTCTATGATGATTCTATGTCTATGTCTAACAATTTAAAATTATTTTCTATATATGCAGTAACAGTTCTGCATTCGTTGTCCAAAATGCCACAGTGTACAATCTCTGGACAAGTATGAGAGTTTCAAAGTGGTCTTCAGAATTAATTTAGTCACACTCAAATAAGAGTTACAGAGTAGTGAAAGGATGTGAGCATCTGGTGTCTCACAGTGGCTGCAAATGAGCCCAGATTGGCCTACTCGAGCAATCTTGATCTCACTCTAATCAGTAACAAAATTTTCACTTTGGTGATGAGACCAAAGAGTCTTAATCAGTGTAACACACATCACACAGAGTGGCATAATATGTCATTTACATAAATTGTGTTTGCTTTCTGTTTTGTTCAAATTACACTGAAGATAATTTCAAACATATTTTCCTAAAGATCACTACATACCCTCCTGATTTTTTTTTCCAGCAGCCTCCTTGTTTCCCCTGTGTTCTCCCTTTGTTTAAGTAGTATTTCTGCCACTGAGTTGTAGTCTCCATTGGCAGACATTTCTGAGACCTTATTTTTCACCCACATTACCCCTTAAATGCACCATCCAAAGTATAACCCAAATCTAGGTAGTTGATACATTTCTGCAGCTGTAAAAGATGTACTCCCAGCGCAATAATTAATAACTCAGAAATTAATAACAACCACTCTGTTCTACTTCTGTTCTAAAACATCCATTCTCCTGCAGATGTTAACTCAGCAATTCAGATAAACAGTAATCAATAGAGCTCAGAATGCTCCCATAGTATCAGGATTTTAAGTCAGAATACTCAGCATCCTGTTGTTTTGTGGGTTTATTTAAGCTAAACCCTTTTACTATGCAATTGAGCCAGACTAGGAACATCCAAATTTGTCTGTTATTACATCACAGGTAAGCCAAGAGAGTGTCCTGGTTTGATATTTTCTTTGCTCTTGGACTAAGCCAGAGCACCTGCTTGGCTCAACAACAAAGTGCCCCTGCACCACATTCACAGAGAACAAGATCCGCTGCAGGAAGCTGGGCATTGGTTCCTTACCATCTGCAGAGACATAGAAGCATTTCTGCCACCTCAGAAATCTCAAAGGTCTTTCAAATTGTGCAGACATATCTTCTGATCAGTCCTGCTACAGCTACAGAGAAAAGCTATACATCTGATGGGAAAACAGATACTATGGGAGAGAAGAACCAGGCTTTTAGTCAAATTCAATGTTTCTTATGATTGCACTCTGCAGTTATATCAAAAGGCAATGTATCAAAAGAGAGAAATGTTATTTCATATCAAGGGCAATATGGCACAAGAACAAATGAATACACATTTTGCATGCAGACTTGAAATTCAAAGCAAGTGCCTTGTTACCAGTCCCTGTTTAGAAGCACTGGGAAGCCCAAACATCAAATTACTTTTAATGTGGACTGTAATTAATTGATTAACAGCATTCTACAGTGCAATTTATTGTAATATTAAAATCAAAGAGAAAAAAAAAAAAAAAAAGGAAAAAAGAAATAAAGAAAAAAGGAAAAGGGAAGGAAAAAAAAAAAAGAAGCCATGTTTAGCTAACCAGGATATAAATAGGAACATCTAATATTTTATTGTTTGCCTCACAGACCTCAATGACTAAAAGTTGCTGATTCAGGCACCTTTACATCCAAGATGATCATCCTATTTGCTTAAGACACCAGTGCTGCAGATAATTTGTCAGTGTTCTCATTCTGACATGCATCATCTCCACCTTTTCAAGGACCAAATATGCAGCACAGGAAAAAGGATTACCATTTCCATTCTGCTGTCAATAACTTTCAAGTAATATAATACCTGTACCTTATTCTATAGTTATAAAAAAAGTCTATAAAGGTAAAAAAATAGTACTAGATCACTCATTTTCTACACATAAGTGGAATTTCAACCCCCCACTGAGTGTTCTTATGAGTGGGAAATACTAGATGTCACCATCTTTGATGGCAATGCAGTACAGAATTGGAGTCTTGAGGAATCCCATTTAAAACAGCAAGAGTTTTTTATAGAAAATTGGGGGGGGGTGGGGGGGGGGTTGTATGTATCACTCCAAGCCTTGTTTTCGAGTTTGATCTTGGAATTTGCCTTTTCAACTGAATATGAAGTAATTATGTTTTGTCTTAATTTTATATGTGTACTGTATACTAAAATTACCAATTACACGTTTTGCTCACTACTAAGGTTTTTTTTTATATGAAAGCCACTGGATTAAATAGGAATTAAGTAACTTTTGTAGGACTACAAGAGTCCTATAGACAGTATTCTAAAAAACAACTGAATTTTCTAGAGAATTATGTTTTTTCCATCGAGTATGCTGTAGAATATATAAAATTAACAACAAAATCTTATACAGAAGTTGAAAAACCACTGTGGGAAATATGCCGTTTTTCTCAAATTCCCTAGGGTATTTCTACAAGGTAACTGCACAGAAGCATATTAAAATAATTAAACTTAAATTATTACAATTTGGTCCCACGGCAATTTGATTGCACTCTGTGATAAGCATTCACTTCTTCATAACAATGAGCTTATTCACCATATTTTCACACAGACTATTTTTTATCACTGTTGTATTATCAGTATTGAAAAGACTACATATATTTGGGGGTCAGTCATTCTCAACATGGTTCAGTGGCCACATAATAAGAGAAACTGGAGACTGGTGATCAATGGGCACACAAAACTCATTAAATGAGAAAGAAATTTTACTAATACATGTAAAATTGAGTTTGCAAGAGAAACATTTGAAGTTGTCTATAGTATGAAAGTATAGGTGTATATCAAGCATTGTTAGAGGCTGTTGATTGTGCTAAACAAATTCAAAATAAAATTATCTAAATAGGTAATTAAACTGTACTGGACATACAGCATGGCACTGTTTACTGGTTCAGTACTTACTATCTTATTGGTTTTTATCTATGAGACAAACTGCTTTTGGCATGTGTAAAATTGCCATTTTAGAAATCACAGCACACAGTCATAATGATCCAATTGATACAAACAAATGTATGATTAAACAAGGAAACACAGGGAAGGTAATGGAAACATCTTTGTTCAATAACTGATGCTTATACAGATATAAAAGAACAATTCCAAAAGAATTATTCCAAAGGAACAATTACATTGATCTAAGTTATGTAAATGTGAAGACACCAGGGCAGGCATACAGAAGCAGAGCTTTCTAAAATTTTAGAATTTTATAGGAAAAAAAACTTCTGAAAAGAACACTGATGTTCGAATCCATGGACCAAATCTAGATATAAGCTGGCAACACAAACTAAAAGCTCTGAAAAATTAGAAACATTATAATTGTTACACAAATTGTATAATCTTCATGCAAATTCATAATCTAGCTTTGAAATTGGCATTCATTGGCAGTAAGACAAGTGCTCATTACCTATAAGGCTTACTGACAATTTGGAGCATTAAAACCACTAGGTGCCATTTTCTTTTTTTATTCTCTAGGTCGTACAACATAAAAACGTTTTTTCCACCAAGCTTGAAATACATGACAGCCTTACTTTAATGCATGCCAGTAAAGGTGATGTACATTTCATAGAACATTACATCTGCCATCTGAATCTATTCATAGATAAGAATTTCTGATTTTACAGTTGAGGTGCATTTACCCTATCACAAAATCTGATCTTTAAGTATTCTTTCACTTGCGTTAGGGGAATATGGGAAGATTTCAGTATGTCTGATATAAGTCACTTGTCATAAAAAATTATCTCATTGTTCCTTCAAGGTACATTACAAAATGATATTTTGGGGGTTTTAAGTCAGTGAGAATATTGCCATTGATCTCAATGAGGACTGGAGAACTGAGTGTCACTGACTATACTCTTCTAAGAAAGAGGGAATAAAAATTACACAAAATCCATAAAGTATTGACAAGTTCTATATTGATGAAGGAAAATGTGCTTCACACAAAAAGAAGAAAAAACAAATTAGCTTCAGTATCTTACCCGGATCAAGTTTCCAGTAATTATTATCTTCAACTTAGTTTTATGCAGTGGATAATGCAAGTGTATGTCAGTACCCTGGTTTTGATCCTTGGTTTAAAGATTTTAAACACATAAATATCTGAAATCAGTGCAATTCCTTAGTGATACAGGGTGGGGTTTTTTTTGTACTGAGAGAGCTAAAGATCATCAGCACTTACCACTTGTACTTACACAATAAGTTTCCATGTTTCATGTTGGTAACCGTTTCAAATAATTTGTAAGAATTAGACACACTGCATTAGAAAAAGATTCCGAAGACACAGCACCAAAAAATTCCAAAACAAAACACGCATTAGGGAGGAGTGTAAGTACAGTAAAGATTACAGAAATTCAAAATAAATGTTCAGCTATACAAAGAATATATCACAGAAACCTACAAAAAAGAGGACTGTAAAAGCATGTGGCAATTATATAGCAAAAATTTATCTCTGCAAATATTAGTCTGTGCATTTATTTTGGTGCTGAATTTTACCTGTGGAAAAAAATTAAATAAAATTGAGATTCAGATAAAAATACTTTTTTTCAAGATTGAAAAATAAGTCAAGTATCTCAGCTGATTACTGAGATGGGGGGCACAGGGGGAGGATGGGGCAGGGGGCAGGGAAGAAAAGAAAGAAATCAATTTGGCACTGTCTAAGAGTCCTTTTCTTAATTAGTCTCTAGATGTATTTTGGAATGAAACAATCTTTCAGAACCACTGGTGCAAGTAATTTAGTTAAAGTGATTATACCTTCCATCAGTAGCCCAGAATACTTCTGACTATTTTGCCCCTTCTTTCCCTGTTTTAAAGTTAATGGAGTAAATGCTCCAGCTTTTCTAGGAACCCCTTAATTGTATTAACAGCCAGTATAACATCAGGAGAAAAAATACAGCACTAATTCTTGTCTGGAGAAGCAAGACAATACAAAGGAGGGATGCTTCTTGCTGTAGAAAGAACACAGGCTCCTCCTCTGTGGTACAATCTGACCTCATCAGTGGTCATCTCATTCTAGCTGAGGATTAAACTATGACAGAATTCTTCTCTTTATCTAACCTTTTCCTCTCTCTTCCATCTCCTACCTCCATCTACACAACGTGCTGATCAAGTAACTGACAGAACAGTGAATTAAAAGCACAAAAGATCTAAAGAGTAATACATTGATTTGTTCCCTCTTATCAAAATTTTATACCATTTGACTTTTTTCAGCTAGAAATTGCTTCCTCCATTTCATTTAATCTAGGAAATTCATGTTACGTATTCATATACATGTATTGCTTCACAGGGATCTCAAAGGTCTTTACAAATTGAATGTATACCGCAGAAGAATCTTTTCAGACACTTAGGAACTGCAGTCAGTTATAGGCTGAATTACAAGGGCTATAGTGACTTTACACAATAGTTTATAATTGGAATTGAAGATTGCATCTATTTGGAACTGCAGGTGAAGTTAGGTAAGAAGAAAGTAATTGCCCAAATTGTAATTTGAATAGGGTGCTAAAAACTCCATTCTTGCAGAACAATACTGACATGCTTTTGGTTTTGCCACCCATGTGAAATATAGTAATCGCATCAAAATGGAGCCCCTTACTCCCTGCTGAGCTCATACAAGTATACTTTAAAAAAAAAAAAAAAAAAAAAGCCCCCCAAAAAACCCAAACCCACAACAAAATCAAAACAAACAAACAATTTTTTAAAAAATTATTATTATTTTTTTTTAGGAACCAGCCTGTTTGATTACAGAACCGAAATGGAAAATCCATTTTAGATGCTTTTCAGCAGTTTAGTCATGTTCGATCAAGGTAGCAGCACTAACACTGTTTTCTTTGTCTTCTGAACAACCCCAGGAACAAATACTCTCTGTATGTACAGCATAGGAGCAAAGATTTTACTTAAGTGTCTGTACTGTCTTTTAGGGTTGTCATAAGGTTCCTGTCAACTGTGGACTCATGGTCTGACAGCAATCGTTGAAAATCCAGGATCAGATGAAGGACTGGGGTTCAGAAACTTCACAGAACTAATTAACCTGCTGATAGCTTAGTTGTAAAGATGGTTCTGCCAAAGAACTGCAAACTCTCTGTACTGCTTACGAATTTCCTAATTTTTATGTGCAAGAAATGAGTTGTGATTGTCCTACAAACACTAACTGTAATTTGAAAGACATAACATTTCTATTAAATTATTTAGAAATTTTTTTTGCCTTTACCTGAACTCAAGAATCACTCTTCCCATCCAGAAGTAGAGCCTTTGGTGCTGATGAATACTGCATCAGAATTTTACATGTACTTTTCACAGAATATTAAAATCACACAGGTTTTTATCTGTCACTGAGAAAGCCATAATTGTAGTTAAGCTCAAAATTTACAAAATCTTTAAGCATTACCAGCAATTATACTGAAAAAAGATTCTTAAGGTGTTGGTAATAAATGAGACCACAAAAGACCCAAGCATAGTTTTTGTGTTCCCCTTTGGCAATTTTATTGTCTGAATTAGAGATAGTCATTGCTATTTTCATATATATTGTAAGAAATTTAGACAGGAAACTGCAGCCTGAATACAAACACTATATGGGGATTTAGAGACAGGGTTTTCAAGGACAGAGTATCAAATAGCTGCAGCCCCTACATCATGTCTGAGTTGGTGTTGAAACAAAAAAGGGCAATACTTACCCTGTTGTCTATTAATAAGAGGTGAATAGGAATATATTTGTGTCCCTGAACTATTTCTGAAGACTTAAGAACAGGTACAAAAGAGATGAGAAATAGGAGTTTGTCAACTTTCTCATTAACCAAAACCAGAAGACAAATGTTTCCAATGAGGTAATACATATATGAGAAGGAAATGTACTGAGATTGAGCAGCAGAAGCTCTCTTCCATTCTGCTCATCCCGTTTTCTAATGCGATCTCACCATGAAGAAACTATTGTAATCCACTCCTTTACTCAGTGGGATGTAGGACTCAGCAGATGCCCTTTATCTCTGTTGTGCCAGGTTGCATGGGCACCTGGAAGCCAGTGCAGAGAAGACTCCCAGAGGATCTGTGTTGCTCAGATATTCAACTCTCAATGAATTTTTAGACCCAATTAGAGCAGGATGGAGCACTGAATAGAGAGTGCTATGAGTTACTGTAACATTCTAATAGTTGTTTCTGCTCCTGCCTTTCATAATGTATCATGCAAGACACTCAGCATCAGAATATTATTCAGTTTCCTGTACAAACCTTACAATCAATATGATAGCAATACAAAGAACCTGTAACTATGTAACTCTGCTTTTATCCTTTACATTATTTACATATTTTCCAATAATTATATAAGACTAACTTATTAACTTGATCAGTTGTGTTATAAGTCATTTTCTTGCCGCTTTCCCACTGACTTGACATGCTTCTAAAAGAATAGGGAAAAACTTACACAAAAACCTATATATAAAACCTAGTCAACCTATCACTGAGAGTTCAGACTATTTTCAGATGTAGTATAGAACTGTCTGAGTCAGGCTTTCCACCCATTTCACCTAATTGTTCCCACTAAAATCAGAAGAAAATCCCCACTGACTTCTTAGGAAGTGGAATAAGTCTGATGCCAAGCAGTTTTCACAGATTAATTACAACTACACTTCTCATCTTATATTCTTTTTTTTTTTTTCTATTTCAGCTTCTGTCCTGCCTTTTTTATTTTCTTTCTTGAGATCATTTGTGTTCTCTCACATACATCAGTTTGACATTATTTCCCTTGGATTGCTCCTCATGTAACCTCAGTTCTTAATCCATGCTTAAACTGACACTCAGATGTTAAACATCAATAAATGAACGTGCATGATTAGAGTTTTGTTTTTTTAAAAATTTATTTTCAGTGTCTTCCTGTTCTCTCATCTCCTCATTTAAAAAGTAAGTTAGACTAATTAGCAAGCAACACCCATATGGAATCTACTTGTGAATGACAAGTGAATTGTGCAACTTAATGACGGGTGAACTGATATAAAATGGATAAAAGACTATCAATTCTATTCCCTAGGATTAGCTCATCAGTGAATATATATTCTGTAAGAGAAACAGCTCAATTCCAGTTAAAAAAAAAAATAAAAAAAAAAAATCTGCTAAATTGAATATACCAAATAATTCTAACTCATCTAACATTTTGAAGATTAGCTTTCTAGATGGATTTCTGAACTATGCCATGCATTCATTTTACCTAGAAAATGCTACTACTGAAATCTTTCTTGAAACTCCTGCTTTCTGTCTTTTCAATTTAGAACTGTGATACTTCCTTTTCAAAAAAGCCTTAATTTTCCTGGCACTTTTGATTCTGAACTGTCCAGATACAAATATCAATTCAGCACACTTTATTAATGACTATGCTTCAGTTTTAGGTTCACATTTTTGAACAGCGAAAACATCCACATTTTGGGCTCCACTTCATAAATGCAAATAACGTTTAAAGAAAATGTTAGGGTGAATGTGAAGGCAGTAATTTTTCTTTACAATTACAGTGCAAGTCTCATATGTGCAGTATACTAATCTTCACTTCATTACAAAACTGCAGTTATATAAAATACTTCACACCCAGAAAAATAATCATTTGGATGTGATTTCATGCAACAGAACAATTGCATCTCCTAGATGTTTTCTATTTAGAATAAGTGCACTCTAAATGGGTTTAATTTTGGAGCTACAACTAGAAGAGCTGCTATTTAAATATTATTGCCTAACCAAAATTCTGCAGTATATATCCCACTTTTACCTAACATATACCAACCGAAATAAAAGCTTTATGTAGAATGCTTGATATATCCTATCACCACTTGTTCACAGTAGGTGCAGTCAAGGTGTAGCATGAGCAGGATCGCTCTTGCTTTCAGACCTAGAAAATAAATAGTTTCTCACCTGACAGAAGTACTGGTCCTTGTCAGAACTAACCTTAGCAATTTTCTTTGGGTTTAAGGTGAGTCAAAAATAAAGTCCTCAATAGACAAGTAATTTCCAGAGGTAGTGTAAGATTTGGGAACATGTAGGAAAAAGATTCTCTGGAATACATTAAAATAGGACATTGTAAGATTTGTTGGAGCGAAATCTATGGCTACAGAGTGAAAAGTGAGATACTTATTCTAAGTCAAACATACATTGGATTTGTGTTACAGATTTTACATAACATTTTTTATCACAGTTGAGGCCAGAGCTGAGTGATGTACACTTGAAAGACAAAATTCAGAGCACAAGAGATAGATACATAAAATGGGTCTTTCTCAAAGTCTGTATCAGAGGTTTTAACACAGATTTGTATCATAAAGTTTCAAATTAACTAGACATAGCTCCCTCTAAGCTTTTAAACTCAAGAGAAAAAAAATACACTTTTGTAACTATTGAAATAATGTGCTGGAAGAAAAAATCTTGAATGCTAGTGAACTTCTTAAAAATCAGAAGCTTTTGGGAATGGCATTAAAATGTCTGACAGCTTACATGTGTGTCTTTTGATTTGATTTATTTTTTTTATTTTAAAATTACTGTCTCAAATCTGGATGAAAATTGAAATATCTAATTAGTAAACATGAGGCTAATATGAGGCAAGAAAGCAGCCAAGAGAACAGAAGCTGACAGTTCCTTTGGTAAGTAGGCTCAAAAAATAAGGCTTAAGGCAGAAAACAAGGATACACTACCATGCAGAAGAAAGGCTATCTATCTCCTTTTAAAGTCTTCTGAATAGGTTGATATAAATCATGCACCTTTTTCATTGGCCTTCTCCAGAGGGTGCAAACTGAGAAAGGAAACATTAAAAGCTATATTGCTATCTACATGGCCAAGAGTTATTATATTTGCGGGGAATCTTCAGGGTCTGTGCTAACTGAGTATTGTTAAAGAAAACAAAGGAAACTAGAAGGGTAGAGCTGTTGAGAAAAGCACATCTTTTAAAACTTACTATGATCATCCATGGCCAGTGTGAGTGCCTTTTGCTGTCGCCATCACAGAACATGATACCACTGGCAGTTATGTCAAAATATAGGCTCAATGAGAAAAACATCCTTGCAGAATGCAGCTGTGCTCTTCCTCAGTCTTTCGGGGGGGGGAGGAGGGGGGGTTGGGGAAGGACTGTGTTCACTCGCAGGCATGTAGATCACCAAAAGTCAAATAGTCACTGAAGAGTGGTTCAGAAAAACAATCTTGTTGATTACTGCTGTTGACTGAGCCTCTATTTAGTAGCACAAGTACAAGGTAATTTGGGGCATAGTCCTAGTAGTGGAGTGTTACAAATCTTCACTTTAAATCAATTAAGTTCTGTTAGAATCTATCACACATTCTGCTGTATGACACTGATCTACTGAGCATGAGCTGACTGATACATGTAACATAAACCATTGTATAACAGCTAATTTCAAACAGCTCAGACAAGAGTTTCATAGAAATAACACCTTCCACACCATCTACCAATCAGCTGTTTGAGGCTTAAGTGCTGCAAAGGTCATACACTTTCTCCCTTAATAAGGAATAAGTTACCCAATGTACACATCTGTTCTTATTCAGTTAAAGAAACTTGTCATCAGTTGATTTACTTTTTGACATAATATCTTGAAGACCTTACAAGCTGTATGTCAAATTGTGAGATGTGCACATATAAAGAAACACATTGTTGTCAGGAGTGAAATACAAACTTCAGGGGTTGGGAGACAGCAAGACACACGATCAATTTTAACTCCAGACTTTAAAAAAAAGAGCGATTTGTCTTGGTTTGAGACAGGATGAAGCCAATTTTCTTTTTACTGATTTTTTTCTTTTTCTTCAGTGAACTCTCAAGCAGCAGACTTCCTGAAAGTAGCAGCAGTTTTCCAGCAAGTGTACTCATAAAGCCCCAGTGCTTGTAGTTACTGTCAAGAGACCAAGGCCACTTTGCTCCGCTTGTCAGATCTGCTGCCTTGGACACTAAAGGAACAGAAGAGTACAACCCTCCTGTAGGGAGGAGTGGACTAGACAGATGGCAAAATTGGCCAACGAGATATTCTATCCATATATATACATCATGGTATAAATTCAGGGATCACAGAAGTCAAGCCCTTCTTCTTCCTTCCTTTCCATTCGTGGCCAGAGTCCAGGGAGGACTTAGTCTCTCCATCACCATTGATCCCCACGCTCATGCATTCCTGACTCTCATAACTCTCCCCTCAGCTCCCATCTCTCTCTGGCAGCGCTCCAGGATATTGCAGAACTGCTCACAGCCCAGGAGATGCCACAGGAGTTGCTGCAGGTGGGGGAAGGCGATAGGCATTTTGGACATTTCTGCACGTATTTGTGTATATTTGTACATATTTCCTTTTATCATTAGTATTTAATTAAAGCTGTCTAGTTTATTTTTCAATCTCAAAAGTCTCTCTCCTTATTCTCTTTCCTTTCCCT
>NW_009952973.1:4964998-4966059 GCF_000747805.2 Chaetura pelagica | reverse complement strand
TCCCTACCTAGGGGAGGCAGAGGGGGGAGGGGGATAGAGAGCATTGTTGTCACTTCCTTAATTGCTTATCCTGAGTTAAACTGTGACAGAGGCAGCAACACACATGATAATTTTTAACTCCAACCTTAAGAAAAGAGGGGTTTGGATGTGGCCCATGAGTGCTATTGAATTTGCCAAGGTGAATTACTAAATGTAATAAAATTCTTTTTGCAATATAAATAAGAATTTAAATGGTAAACTGGGCACAGCTGGTGCTGTAAAAGTAGTAGAAGACAACATTTTGTATTTTCCAAACCTTCTACAATTTCAGTAGGCAAAATACCAGAGGAGGAATTTGCACCCAAGGCATCTGCAGTTGAATAGACAGGTAGGGTGCACAATGACAATTAGAAACTGTGTCAGCATAGCAAAGTGGAGGAAAAGATGAGTAAAATATTTCACTGAAAACAAACTCTATAGAATAACTGGATACGTAGGTGATGAACGAATAGTTTGCACATACAATAAATAACTCTCAAGAGCCAACGTGCCATGAACACTACAGGTCTAATTGAAAGGTTTGGAAAGGGTGTGAAACCTCCAAAACATCATGTTTCCACACTGCTGAAAGCAGTCATTCTGTAGCAAATACAACTGGATTTCTCCATCCCCATTTCCAAGAAGCTTGTGACTTCTTCATTGCAGACACTAGATATGCAGACAATTGATTCAAGTAAACTGATTAACTGAGCACTACTTAAGTTCTACTTAGGATTTTAGTGGAAATACAAAGAAGGTATAAGGTTTCTGTGAATCCTTTTAACACGGGTGCTCAAAGGGGCTCCCATAGCAGAAATCAACGCTGAATGAAGTGCGAGCACAGTATTTTAGTGGGGCACAGGTCAGTCCATTGGAGGCTACTGATTTGTACAGTCCTAAGCTACCAAATTGTCCTTATTGGGAGTAACAGGTCATCTGCCTCAAGAACTCATCAGGAGCCAGGAGCTGCTGCCCTAATATGATTCAGTGGCTCTCACAGTTTTGAGCAGTGGAAACTTGTACAGTCTGCAACAGTCTGTTTC
>NW_009952973.1:4926723-4964801 GCF_000747805.2 Chaetura pelagica | reverse complement strand
ACAGCTCCTTTAGTAATTTAGCAGGAGCAAAGAGCAATTGCTCTACACAAAGGCAAGATGATGGCCTATTAATCAGTGCTGTCAAGGTGGAAGATTGACAATTTAAGTTTTTGAGTGTAGCAAAATACCTCACTCTAGCCATGCTTTCTCTTCCGTTGAACTTCAGAACCAAAGCACATTCTTTTGGAAGTCTGAATGCATGAAAACTACAGGAAGAGCATACAAAGGTAAGGAAAAACACTGAGAAATTGTGTTATGGGAAGAATTCTAGGAATATTTACAGAAATGTCATTCCTGTAAAAGCAAGAGAGGTTAATTTCAGTAATTATCGGATGTGAGGACACTCACAACACCAAAACACAAAATTGCACATAAATTTTGTAGTAGCTGTTGCCTAAACAAAGTTGCCAAAGTAACCACTTAAGACTAATCATTACTCAGGTTATCTATCAAATAAAAAATAAATCTAAACAAAACAGTATAAATCCCATGGAGAAGAGTTAGGAGCTTCAGCAAGGCCCAGCACAGAGGGAAGATCATAGTTACAGTTCATTATACATTTAAACAACCCACAACATATCATATTAATTCTCACATTTAAATTATTCTCTTACCTGAAGGGCTCAGTGTTCTCCCACTGCTCTCATAAACCAGCCACTTGTTTAACTACATTCTGAAATTTTCTGTGCTGTCTTCTAAACAACGAATACGGGGTGCACTCAAGGTCTGACAATGCCTGGAAGCCACATACAAGGAGAGCACTGTCCCCAGTGATGCCCACTAGCATGACAGCACTCCTGGTTTACACCTCATTCATCCGGAAACTGCTGACCTCATTGCTGAGAAGGAACATCACAGCTGGAAGTTGCCCTTTCCTGTAATGCCACTGGCTGTCTCTGTATGACATTCAAAAATGCCATAAATCTTATTTAGATATTTCAATGGACAGCTAATGGGCACTGCCCATTCTGCATTTTGTTTTAAATTAATTCACAGAACTAAACCAATTTGAATTGTTCAGAGCGGATAAAAATACTCCAAACTTTATTACTGACAGTTGCTTTTTGTACTAAATCCCTAGATGTGAAACAGGTAAAACAGACAGGGTCAAACAAACCACAGACTTACCTTGTTAACCTTAAGATTCCAGAAGTACTGCTGACCTTAAGATTCCAGCAGCTCCTGCTGCAAATGTGACCTACTCAGTACATTCCTGTTGTGCAGGAGACAGAGTGCTAGGTGTCACCAGCTGTGTTACAGGTGGTACCAAAAACAGGGCTGCACACTTACCTCTTTTGTTCTGTCTTGCTAATAATTAACTTGTACAACACCTAGTTTTGCTGGGCTGCTGACAAAATCTGTGCTGCCTGAGTAGTAAAAGCCTGCAAGGCTGCACCTTTAGACATGTTGAATATACTTTCACCATCCTCAAATTAAATTTAAAATTAATTATATTGTGCCTCATATAATTAATTAATTCCTTCTTTACCAGAACTATTGTACTTATAAGCATCCAGAGCACATTTTGAGCTATAGAAAACATTTTACCTCCTTGTGCTCCACATATTTTCAGCTTGTAAATTAAAAAGTAATTTAGTAGCTATTTGTTCTGTTCTGAAGAAATTAAAGTTACAGCATTATGATTACAATTCAATGAATCCATTTCTCAAAATTACTTTTTTATGAAGTACAAGAAAAAATTAAATAACAGTCTAACAAATAGGTGAAACAAATAGTGAATGGAGCGTGGCCAGCATTTGATTCTGATAATTAGAAATACTGAAAAAAAGTTATTTATCAACTAGGAATAAACAGCATGATGTTAGAAGACAGACTATCTTAATATTTGCAAAAGAAGCACAGAACAAATCCTACTGCTCTTACAACCTTTGTGCATAATTTGGGCTTCAACAGGCATAGTCCCCAGAAGTGAAAGGAAACTTCATTTAAAGGGTCAGAGTCAGAGTAAGGGGCTGTTGTCTCTAGAAGGGATAGAAGTTTCCCTGGCTGCATAGACTCCATCGAGTTGATTTTTCTCATTATAATGGCACCTGCTGAAATACTTTATTATAGAATGTTCTATCATAACTGCTTTCTCAGGCAGGTGAATTACGATCCGTGGTACAATGATAGGTAGTTAATCACTGGTGATATTTTGTGCTCTGTATTTTCTAGACATCAGTGCACTGCAATGTCATTGGTTTATTATAGAGACTGATTTGACTTGACAAAGTGCAATGATTCATTAAATATTTTTTTAAATTTTCAGACTATATTTCAACAGTTAGTGACACTTTCTGTTGCCATTACCTTCCACTAATTAGCACTCCTGGATTAATTTTTTTTTGTACACAACTTACTGAAGATGAAGCACACTACCACCAGGAAACTGCATGAAGGATTTGGCACCAGAAAGACAGCAGTTCAAATGTTTTGAACTGACTTGAAACCTGATATTTTCGTCACTGGAATTCTAGTTGGGAAACAAAGTTCCACTGATTGTATCACATCTGAATTTGGTTCCTTAATATTAAACTACACAGCTGCTCTTGATTCCTTTTATACAAGAGCTCCACTGCCAGGGTAAAATTCACCTCAGCACAATAGGTCAACACAAAGTCTATGCATTAGTTGAGTCCCACTTACGTGTTGTTCAAAAGAGAACTATAACTTCAATGGTCTTTTAGTGACCCTCTATAGAAAACTAAATTCTCTCCCCCACCCCCACCATCCAAACCTTCTGTATATTTGGAGGCATACTTTTCCTGAAAAAGACAGATTTTCTCAAATTAATCTATATAGCTGGATAATCTAGGACCAAGGACATCAAACAACGACGATCAAATGAAATTCTCCAACAGGCAAGTTCAGTACTCGACAGAGGAATAAAAAGAAAATGTTAGCAAGGTCTTTAATAGCATTCCTGTCAGTAGCAAGAAATCTGCAGTCACAACGAGCAAATACTTCATAGCAGAAAACATTTCATATCTCTCTCCCATTACCTCTTGTATCTGTATCAACAAATGAACTGTTGATCCCAAAGGAAACATGATCAAAGCCTAACCCTGGATTTTGCATCTGAAAGCCTAACCCTGGATCTTCCATCTTATCTTCCATATATACCATGTCATTTTCTGTAACAGCTGTAGTAACTGCATTGTGTTTTGTGTTACTTTTTCTTTCAGAAATGTTTATGAATATATTTTTACCTTATGCTTCCATTATATTCCCTTTTGGTTTTTGTCTTTTCCTGTTACCTCTTAAATTGGCAAGAAAAATAAGAACTATAATAAAAACTCAACCTACTGTGATCCAATTCCTGGCCTTTCTGTTCCATTCTTTCTTTTTCTGTCTTGCATAATCACAGCACAGAATCACTTAGTTTTATAATCCCTAGGTGTTTTCCTCTAAAACTGTAGGATAGCCACAGGCAACATACTTAAATTCACAAGCATTACCAGATGAGTGGAAAACACCTGATATACCAGTTTTATAGATATTTTGGTTTAATAAATTTTCCAGTAATATAATATTTCTTTATCTGGATAGCATTTAATTAATAGATATACTTTATGAAAGTAACATATTCTCAGCTATGTTTATATGTAATATTTATGAAATTTTATAGATACGAGATTCCTTGATGTTTATTTCCAAACTTACTTTGTAATATTTAACAGTAGACAACACACATACTTATGCCCACAGCATGTTTATTTTATCACTATAACATGCTCTCTGATGGTGATGGCACTCTTGTGACATCTTTTACCAAAGTCAATACCAATTGGCTTTTTATTCTTAGAATTATTAGTAAGAAGAAGAAAAAAAAAAAACACAAACACAACAAAGCAAAAAAACAAAGGATTATTGTGAAATAAATGCCGTTGTGGTTTTTTATTTATTTATTTATTGGTATGGCACAAAATTCCAGGAAAGGTATTACAAGTAATATTATAACCCAACAAATACAAGAAAGGCAAAGAGCCTTATTGTTTTAAACCTATTGGTAAATTAACTTTAGCTCAGGATTAGTTTCCAAATTGGAAACGTGAGAATATTAAGCATACTTCTGGTTGGTTTTTTACTTAAGAAATATGAATTAAAATTGGAATGGGTTCCATAGTAGGACTCATACAACTATTAGATGACTGGAGAACCTAATTTAATTGAACAATAGATTAAGAGAACCAGGACTGTTTGGTCTACAGAAATGGTACTTAGAAGAGAAGCTGAGGTGGTCTGCAAATATTGTAGGGGCAGAAGTAAATATTAAGATAAGAGAAAAATTATTTCAGTTATGAGATGTAATGGTCTATGGTCACATTGATATGAATTTTCTTTGTAATATCTCAGTAGAAATGAAGGTTGCTTTCCACAACCCCACAGATGGAACTTTTAAAATGGAATTTGAAATGGGTGGGGATCACTTACACTCTTCACAACTGAGAGAAAACATGACAGAAGTGATTCTGGAGTATAAAGGAAGGCTTGGGTTTAAAAGCCTTTCCTAGCCAACTTTTTGACCTCAAAGGTAATGTTCGCAGGACACTGAACTGCTGCTTCAATGTCTGATCTGTCCTGCTTTATTCTTACAAAAAAATGCAGTTGATGCTTTTGATGCATTGAAAAGCATTTTATTAACTGTTATAAGGGGGAAGTACGTGTTTAGGAACATAAACATATTATGTGGTAATCTCAGCGTGGGAAAGGGGACAGAACTAAGTATCTCAAGAAGTTAATTCTGTCTTTGTTCTTTACATAATCATTTTTTCTTCCCTTTTAGTTTTACATACATGATTTGTAATCTTAAGTATAATCCCTTCCTCCCACTCATACTTGTGTGCTCTTAAAGTACTGTTTTGATGTTTGGGGGTCAGAACTAATAGAGGAATCAAGATGAAACATCAGTCTTCTCCTCACATTCAGTGCTAGAATTTCATAACAATTTGCTACCCTTACCATCAAGAAAAAATACCATACCTTCTTTTCTTCTAATCCATAAACAGATGACAAGTCTCCCATTCCCTCTACTGGGCAGTGGTGTGTGTGGCTCTGATAAAGAAAAATTACCCACCCAACTCAGCGTTATTCACAGATTATGTTTACTTACAGGGCAAATTATTAATTATCAGTTGTACTAAGTTTTTCAATCTCAGTGTCAGTGCTCAGACTTCTCACAAAAACAGAGAAAATTGTTCCTGAGGTCAGAGGGACAGATTGCACAAACCAATTTATGGAAACAGATAAACACAAACCACAGAAAAGCAACAGTGTGCAACCTCACTCAACCAGATGGAACAGCAAATGTGACAAGGTTTTTTTTTAATCTCACCCCCTAATTGCCTCCTTCATTATGGTAATTATCAAAGATATTCACGCAAATATTTCCTTTCTTGCCATATTCTATATCAGTTGGAAACTGAAGTGAATTCACAGTACTGAAACCATTTTACTGTTTTACCAGTCATAATACAGACTAATGCGAAGCAGTGTGTTTACTTTTCCAACAATTTGAGTTAAAAATCTAGTAATGAAGCCATTATTTATATAATACAGTCCCATCAACTGAAAACAAAAGTTCCTCTTTGTATGAACAAACTTGGGGTTTAATAGATTTAGTAGTTTATGCAACTGTATATGAAGTATTTCTTTCTCTAAATTTTTATTTTTTTTTTAATTCACATAATTTAACTACTTTTAAAATTATTTCCCTTCAAGGATGTACAGCACTTGAGAGTATTTATGGTAGGATAAATTAATTTTCTAGTTTATTCCATAAATAAATAGATGTACTTTAACATTGGATATGACAGAGTACACAGCAAATTCAAGAGGAAGTAGAAGAGGTAGATTTAGGTTAGAAATCAGGAAGAAATTCTTTACTGTGACGCTGGTGACACACTGGAACAGGTTGCCCAGGAAAGCTGTGGAAGTCCCATCACTGGAAGTGTTCAAGGCCAGATTGGATGGGACTTTGAGCAACCTGATCTAGTGGGAGGTGTCCCATGGCAGGGGGGTTGGAACTAGATGATTCTTTTAGGTCCTTTCCAACCCAAACCACTCTATGATTCCACAAAATATGGCAAATATACTAAGAACAGAAGAAAATCCAACCTTTTTTTTTTGTCGGTGAAGAAGAAAGTACATTTCCTTAGAACTTTGTTTGACATTTGTCTAGTGAAATCTTTTACAAATAAATGATTTAGACGATGAGTGCTCTGCTTTTCCCCCTACATTGTTACTGTATTTTCTTTTATAACTGTCATCACTGTGGCTCTGAGCATTGCAGCTGTCTAGGATGCAAAATGCCAGAAGCTAATTTACTGCTTTACTTAATTAAAGTTGCATTTACTGTTGAAGGTAAAAGAAACTAGATTTCTGTTAGTTACCATTTAAGATATCTGCATTATTTTTCAGAAGTGCCCTTGATCTCCTAACTGTTGCTGTAAACTGATAGAGGGATTTTACAAATGATTCATATTTCCTCATGCAACTACCAAATAGCAGCAGCTGGTGTTTCGTAAGTAATAGACTTCTTCTTTAAGATGGGCACGCCAGTTTCCATATGCTCAAAATAGGCATACAGCTAAAAGGCATGTTACTGAAGGACTGACATGCTCACAAAACTCTCAGATGCAAACACATTTAGAGTTCTATGTTGCAATCCTGTTTTCTATGTTGAGCCTCTCTATCCTTAACAACAATAATAATAAAATGCATCAATATGAAAGTGGGAAGAAGATACAGCAGGAAGACCTTTTCAATTTATTCCTCTCTGAAATATCTATCCAATGTTTCATCTTTCCAGAATTATTGCTATATGCTTTTTCCCTTGTTGCTTCTTTTCTTGGGCAATTGTGGGGTTTGGTAACAGTCACTAAAACTGTGGAACAGGATGCTGCCACTCACAAACAGACGTATAATAAAAACGGATGGAAAAACACAACCTGGTTGCAGCTTCTCTGTATCGCATTCTTATTGAACACTGATGGTATTAGACTCCAGTCAGCAAGGATCTGCCAACTCGTGCTAAGGGACTGTTGTTAAGGTCAACTGGAAAACAAATTAAAGCAACTCCTGCAGAAATGGAACAATATTCAAAACATCTGTTCAGATCAAACAGGAAAGAAATTTAATTTCTGGATTTGTCTTTACTTACTTCTTTCTTGACAACAAAACCACTGATATTTTATTATATGTTGTCAGCTGTTGAGAAAGGATGATAGCTCTGAGGGATTACAGCACGCAAACAGCTTGACTGGAAGGATTATGGTGACCCATGGTCCCTCTTGTCTCCCGCTTGCCCTAGAAAACAGTATGAATAACAAATACTACTTCATAACTGCAGATCTTTGCAGGTGCTTACAAGGCAAAGAATATAACAGCAGAACTAGAATCTGAAGGCAAATAAATTCAGTAACAGTCTGTGCAGTAAAATTAATGCAGAAGCATGACTGGAAGATCACTATGAGAGAAGCATTTAATTAAACTAAGAAGAAATTATAGCATCTCATTTGTGCTATTCCTTTAATTATTTCTGCTAGCAGACTCACAAATGTTTACTATTATTTTAGCAAGATATGTTTTACAAAAGGCAGATATTTCAACCAACCTTGTGCACTCTATGTATACCGTATCAAATTTGATTTCTCTGACAGTAAGAAGTTACTTTATTTAGAAAGAATGATGTAATTCAATAGTTTAGAGAGGAGTAAAATATAGTTAGAAATATAGGTCTAATTTTGGAGAAATAAGGATCTCTATAAATTATATTTTTAATCGATTTTATTTTAAAAGTTCAGGGTACTTACTAATCTGTGAATCTATGTTATTCTTCAATGAACTGCAGGGTATCATGCTATCCTCGGATGAGGATTATCTAGAAAAACCTAAAGCCCGTCCATTGCCTCCACAAGCACACTCACAATGCCAACTGCAAATAAAGGTTGTATATTAAGTGATATTACTCTGGAGAATAAAATAAATTGCTCTTTTTCCAAACTGTTCTTATTGTCAAATTCAAACCTTGAACTTGACTGCTTAATAGTAATTAGTCTTAATATTCTGTCAGATTTTTATATATTTTATATTTTGCTGAATTTTTACAAAAACATAAAATGTCGGAATTCTAACATGGTTGAAATAACTAATCTGAAATCCATTCATTTGTAATCCGATGCAGTCTGCTGGATTCTGCATTTTAAAATACATATTTTAATGTCAAATTGAAGGCATTGTAGTCTTCCAAAAAAGCCATGCTTGGTCTTTGAAACAGCTATGAAACCTTCTGCCCAGGTTTACAACGCAGCTGGCATAGAACCAGCAGGACAATCAGTACTACTGGAGTAGTACACTGACCAAACTGACCAAATTTGAGGTTATAGGTTATTTATATCAATTTTTAATAAAAATAGTTTTATTTATATCAATATTATTTATATCAATTCTCATGTTTCCATCTTTCTCTAATCTTGACTAGTGTAAGGTATGAAACTCCTCAACATACTTGGGCACTGTACCTGAGCTGCACTGTCCATTTTTCAGCCTCCTGACAGATGCACAGAAATTGTAATCCCAGACTTTCTATGGTTGTTAGATACCATGGGCCAAAATATTGCAGAAATAATATATTATCAATTCACATAACCGACACAGTACCTGTAAGTCTTGTTTTAAGCTAACTCTATTAACCCAAAATCTTCAGCCTTCTTCCAATCAGTTTGTGCACAGAGTTTTTCAAGTTTATGTTCCCCATATTTCTCCTCTCTTAAATCAATCCAGCTGCAATGGGTATTGATCCAATCTCCTGTCTAACCACCTGGATAGTCAGCAATATCTGTAATTGTGCTCTTTCAGCACCAGTAACCTTAGTATACTTTCCACTTTGGCCTAATAAACCTGAATTTGAACTGCTTCACACAATACAGTGAAATGGTCCTCTGTCTCACACTATTTCAATATGTATTCTAAACTCTAAACTTCCAAACAAAAGAAAACATGGGTAATAAAAGAACATAATGATCTTCCTCATCAACTTCTTTCTCCCACTTATCCCTGCTTCAGTCCTGGTTTCTGAAAGTAAGTGAATCAGCATCTACCTCTCAAAAGGGTTCATGGGCACAATGTAGGCATGATTTAGCATAGGCTGCCTCATACATTCTTCTGTAGGTGCTAAATCTCTGTAGGAGATTTCCTATGGTGTTCCATAGGGGCTAGATTTAAGACAGACCTCTGCACATAGCATTTTCCATTGACTATTGGAACATAGTTTATGTCTAGGACATCTAAGACTATGTCAGCACCATTGACTGAACAGTCTTGTAATATGTAAGCTGTGAAGAAGTATAATTTAGAGATACTAGGACAGACACTGCAAGGAGAATAGTCATATAAGCTTATCCTTATTGGTATTGCCTTTAAAACTTGTTTGCTAGTAAGTAAGCTCCTATTTTAGTTAGTAAAGGTCACACCCAATTAAAAAAAATTACAATAGAAGAGGTTACTAAGAATTCTTCTCCCTGAAATTTGTTTTATAAAATCAAGAAAGCTAAGATGTAGCGTGTTGTATCTAAGCCTAAACAACTCAGTGCAGATGATGATCACCTACTAGTGGGGAGATACGTCTCTAACCCAGACAGAAGTTTCGAAAGGTAAAGTAAATCCTGTAGTGAATGCACAAAATCCTTGTTTAATTACTTTAATAAAAGCATGAAAAATTGAATTAATTAAAATAAGAGCAACAAATTTACTGCTGGCAAAGAGTCAAGACACTAGAAGCTCCTAAATATGCAAAATGGAAACAAATTATAATGGACCTAATTTTGCATTATTTGTTATCTCTTTGTTACCCTTATGCAATAACCCAAATAGAATGAATTAAAAGCAAAAGATGAGAACACAAGGCTTAACAAGATTACAAGAAGAGAAAGAGGGGCTTAAATTATGGGCCTACCAAAATTATAAAATATTCATGCTTCTGCAATATCAGAGTGCACAAGAAAATTCTTTGCTTAATAGAATTTTCCTTCTCTGTAATTACCTCAGTGTCTGGGTCCACAGAGAAATACTTCTAGTACACATATATTTTGCTATTTCTTTCTTCTTCACAGTATATTGTTGCTTGACTTTGTAGTGCACATTGGCTGGAGCCTTGTCTTATGCACTGGTATGAGCTAAGGGAAATACATTTCTTGATGCATTTTCTCTATATATAAATCATATAATTTCACTAGATTAGGAAGTGAAGTGATTTTTACTTTCTTAATTCTCTTTCTTAACAATTATCTTTATTTATTCATTACAGATATTTTTTAACAGTTGACTGTAAGATTATTCATTATTTCCTAATCTTGCTCTACATTGATACACTATTAGATAACCACTTCATTTTAGCATTGAATAAAGTGATCTTGCTACCATTTGCATCCCAGAATAAGTACAAGTACTGACAGGTTCTTAATGCATTTCTAAGCAGATCTATTTAAATCGATGAAGACATCTCTGTCTGCACTATTCAAATAGCTGCCTCCTCTAAGTACTGTACCTTGTTCTCTGCACAAGCCAGCTCTTGTTTTCTTCACAAAGAAGGTTTTTGCTAGAAAGCCATCTGTGAATTATAATGCAAATTCATCTATATTTACAAAGGGAGAAAGAATGAGAATGGTAGAAACCTGGAAGATGGGAACAAAGCTTGCTGCTGATAGTTCCAGGCTGCACAAGTAGGTTAAATTTCAATCATTTTCAAGAACTGACCTCGTCCCCAGATGAAGAAAAAAGAGGATTTGATTTCTGCTGAACGTAGATGTTTACACTACAGGTAGTTGGAAGGATTCCGTATGATGAAATGTGTATGTGAAAGCCATGCAGCAAGCTGACTAGGAGCTGCTTAGGAACTTGTTCTGAGAACGATTCAAAAGATATTCCAGTTTCTTCAAAATTTACATTTTTTTCTGCATTTTGAGGGTTTTTTTGATGGTGGGTTGTTGGGTATTTTTTGTAATTTTGCAAACATTGCGAGTATCTTCACATTAAATTCTAAAATAAGATTCTTTGTATATGGAAAGTCAAGTTAATTCAGTTGCATCTCCCTGTGTCATCACGGATAAAAATTACTTCATAACAGGAGTGACTACATCTTCTTTTGAGCAATGTGATAGAACTAGAAGGGCACAACTACATTTTAAGAAAGTTTTCCAAAAGGGCATAAGTATATGCAATCTGAAGAAATGAGAGTCAAAGGTACATGAACACTAACACCCACTCCTAAGTGCAAATATGATACTAAAAGAATAGAGATCTTAAAATCAAACTTAAGCAATAAAAAATCTTTTAATTTATTAAAGTGAACACTCCTCACAGTTTCCACCAAAAAAGAGAAAATAAGCTAATTTCAAGAAGCTTTTAGCATTTCCCCACATTGCAAAGCTTGTTTGAAAGAAGAGACACCAGGAAAAAAAAAAAAAAATAAAAAAAAAATTTAGTTACTACATCTAGGCTCAATCCATCAACATTTTCCAAAGCTGGTAAACACAGGTATTTCCATCAAAATTTCTTTAAGGCACACAAAGTAATTCTTACTTTTTGCCAGTGTAACTGATGGTAGCAACGCTGATCTTTGCAGTAAAGCATTAATGACATTATATGCAGCTTTACCAGCCTATGGAACTTGTCTCAGAGGAAGTAAAGTTGCAGATGGTACTGTTCTGAGCATAGGAATAGATGTAGGGTACTCAGAACAGTGCTGCTGACAAGGAAATTTTTAAGGATATATCCTACTCCCCTATAAATATTTGTTGCTTTTTATTGATTCACAGGGCTACTTCTCACCTTTTTTATTGTCACTAATTTTTTTGCACAACAGTATTCAAACTTGATCACATCTCCTTTCTTAATCTCTACACCACCAAGCCTAATGATTTACATGCAAGATCCACAAAACAATAATTTTTCATTACTTAGAGTTTTATTACCTTTCACAAAATAGTAATCTTAAGTGAACTATGAAAAGAGGAGTGGATTACAGTGGAATTTACAAACTTAATGAGGTTCATAAATACTATTGGGTACATTATTTGAGCAGACCAGAAATATTTGTTGTAGAAATGGAAATTATTACTTCGTGCAGCTAAACAAAATAATTGGCTAGCCTTACATGAACTGAGCATTTTCATATGCACATTTCAGCTGAAGGTCACCTTAGTGTTAAGCTCTATGATTTTATTGCACTGTAAAACATTAATAAGAATTATTTAATAAATCAACTTGAATACTAACTAGAAATGAGGCTGTTAATTCTCAGAACAGTAAAACCAAAATGCTCTGAAAATACTGTGATCTATTTTTTCTGTCTTCTTATCAAAGCTATGGATCAGAAATCTTCCAATACAGAAATAGAAATTAAGACATTTATCTCTAATAAACGGACAATAAACTTCCAGCCAGTTAGATTTCTCTTTGTATATTTTACCTTTTCAACAATAAATCTTAATATCAGAATTACCTGAGAAATTTGCGGCTTACAATATTTCTATTTTATGTTCATCGGTTGACAACTGCTCACTAGCAACAAACTTTGCAAATACATGAAGCTCTATAATCAAGCAAACCAGTGCAGTCAAAGCAGTTTTTAAACTTTGGTACTGAAATAGTACAGCAGCAGTTGCAATAATTTTTTGTGGTTAAACAGAAATTTCAAAGTGTTACCCAAATATTATTCTAATCCTTTTGCACTTCTCAAATGTGATTTTTTAGAGGGATTAAAATAAATGACATTTACTAATGACTGATTAAACAATCAAATAAAAATAAATTAAACAATAATTTGTATTATTGCACAAGAAGTTAATAACTCTCTAACATAGTTACTATGACTGGAAGAAAAGCTTTTACAACTCCCCATTATTTGAGGTTGTGTCTGGACTAATGGCAGGTTCTGAGTTTCCATAAGCAATCAGACTCTTCAGACACCTTTGTAGACCTAATCTGACCTTCCAATACAGTTTATGCATATTTGGAATTTCTACTCTGCTACAAAACCAACGGTTTTTTTTATTATGTAAACCAGCAAGTTATATAAAGTTGTACATTAATGTGAGAAAACATCAGTTTTCTTCTGTAGTGACATGGTGAAACCTGCATAGTCACATCTCTCTGAGCAGTATTTCCTAGTTTATTCTCATTCCTTTACTGTCTGAAACAAAAAGATAACCCTAAATAGTCTCCTAAGAATTATATCTTCCACACTCAGAAAACAAATTCACTACTTTCTACTTGTGACAACATCTTTAGCTGCCAATATTTTTTGTTTGTTTGTTTTATGGCCAAGCTACAAAATCAGATAATTTCACTTCTGAAAACAGAAGTAGATATGAGTAATAAAAATCTTGCTGTCACTTCTATGACATATATATGTTTGGGGGTATAATCTAGCCACAGAAGCAGAAATACATGCATGATACACTGTCACAATATGATGTGCAACAGCAATAGCAACAAAAATTAACTTCTCTGAGCTCACTACTATGTCAAAAGACAGTGAACAGAAAAAATACCATGTCAAGTTTAGCAAAAAGGATTAATCATCTTCTATTTCCTGAACTGCTGAATTTCTTGAATTCAACCAATACTTTAGAATAAGCCACCATTCAGATACTTTCAAACTGGGTTGTTTATCTTGCAGAAAATGTAGAGATCTCTACAAGGTTTGCTATCCTGAAGATACAGAGGAGACCACACTGAAACCAGGGGCTTCAAAAGGTAGCTATCATGCCTATTGTGCCAGGAGAAAAAAAACCCAAAACCTCTTGCTTTGTAAGCAAGGGTAGAAGGAAGCAAGACATCTCATACGTTTCACTATCCTGGTCTCACCCTGCAGAAACTCCTATGGTGCTGGGAGGATCTGAGACAGAAAGGTAGAAAATCACATGAAAGAGGTAAGGATAATTCATTATTTTTTTTGTCTTGCCCTGAGGGAAGCTGGTGGCACAAAGCTTGTTCTCATCATCCACTGCAGAAAAATATTCAAAAAAACATTTTAATGGCTTTCACTAGTTTCAGTGGGAACATAGGTTTAGATGCACCCATTGATCTGAGCAACAAAAGCACATCTTGGTCTCAAGGTAAACTCAGAATTTAGGTAGAATTGGGGTTCAGAAATTATTTAAGTTAAATCTGCAATGGAAATTCCACTGCCTTTCAGTATCTGAAAGAATATGAGTACCAATGTTCACAATAGTCCTCTATCTCAAATATTTAGTTTTTGACAGACAGACAGCCAGCACCTCTAACTCTGTTTTATACTGTTTTACCAGCATACTCAAAAAAACTGCAAAATTAATACAGCAATTTTATGTGTACAGCTGCAGACTTCACCTATGGGCAAAATGCCCAGACTTTGACAGGATGGTGAAAATGTGAGGTTTTTTAAAGTTAAAATTAATACAATTTTAGAAAAGAGGATTATGATTAAAAAAAAAAAATATATAAAAATTACAAAATAGTAAGTGCAATCTGTTTTCATTGTTTATTCATCTTGTACACCTGAATGAAAAGAAATTAAATTGCTTGGGGCAAATACTTATCAATTATATGTCACTCTGTCCACTTAGAAACAGGTTTATATAAGATACAGAGAATCGAACTTCCATTTTCCTTCTAGAAATTGTATTTTTTGAAACTACGATTAACCATCCTATTGAATTGCTAGATAATGTTAAATTAAAATACCTTCTTCAAAGAGCCTTAAAGGCCCAATATAATGGAAGAATTTGCTAGTCTGTTTTTCAACATATTAATAATAAAATTAGGTTGGTCAAAACATACTTTAACTGGTTAATCTGAGGATCTGGATCCTTTTTTTAATACATAAAAACAGTTTTTCTAAAGCAAATATTCTCCTAATATCGTAACTTTATGTTCCTATTTAATCCTCATCTTAGATCCACCTCAAAATATAAGTATACACCTTTGGACTGTAGAAATGCTTGGTTTTTATTTCGTAGGTTTTTGAGAGTGCACAGATGGCTATTATAGATTACTAAAATAGGTCTGTGCAATAACAGTGCCAGCTGTGTAACAACCAGTCCGCCTCTAAAAGCTATTGCAAATTCAAAGACAGAATCCCTTCAGAAATGGGCTGAGAGCTGCTTCAGATGGACTGAATGGACTGATGAATCCTCTACATTAGGAGGACAGAATTCTCGTTTTACACAAAAGACAGAATGCTTCTAGCATATTTGCCATTAAATTTGTGTTTCAGTGACCTGTTTAAGAAAATGAAAGAGTTGAAATACTTTGTATTATGGCAATTATACCATCAAACACTCAGCTCTGATTTATTTTTTTTCTAATCTGACCATGTAAAAATAATAATTCCAGAGAGACTAGACTGGTGGAGAGTGTTAGTAGAGGGAAAGCTGATTTTCAGACCATTAGTCCTAGCTGAGATTAGGTCCACAGTGCTTGAAAACTCTTGAAGAATCTTTGCTAGTATATTTCAAAATATATTATGTCCTTACTCTCAGAGAACTGGGGCGGGGGGGGAACAGGACACGGACACAAAAAGAAAACAAAAAATCCTATAAAACCCTGCATTCAAAAGATGTCTCCTGAATTCTTGAATCTTGGAAATTTTTGATATTTCTTTCAGGATGCAGCAACTTCTCACAGGATTGGTTATTTCCTTAGTTTTATTTCCCATTCCTTTTTTTCTGGCTCCCCCACACATGTTGTAGTTAGGGATTCACATTAGGTTAAATGCCTTTTTTGATAATTACTGAAGCAGTTATTGCGTGTGTTCAATGGGTTCAATGCAATAGGGATGGACAGTAATAAGTGTCTTGCAGAGCAAGTGCTTTGATATCAGTCACAATTATTAAAGCAAAATTTTATATAATTCTATATTTATTATGAATACAGGGCCATCTTCTCAAATATGTCAATAATGTCACATAAGACTGCACACAGGAGAAGTCAATATTCCAGCAGATACTGCCTTCTGGTGTATCAGCTGAAATTCTGAATACTAAAAAGCAGATGGTCAGTTTTTCCTCCCACATTCAGGTTTAACCAAAACTCCTACTCCATACTGAAACATTGTAGACCTGTAGTTTCTAACAGGAAGAGTAGGCTCTAGCCACCTCTAAATTTGTGACACCAGGGAAGTTTCTCAAATCATTGCAACAGAAGATCAAATCCGTTATGTATTTGAGACTAATTACCATGATAGCATAAAAGGAAATATCCTGAGCAGATAGATTGGAATGCTCAGGGCTACCGATTTTAAGGATTTCTATACCTTTTATTGTGCATTTTTGTCAATAGAAGTTCATTACAACTTTCCTATCTGTTCTCAAGATTCATGAAGGGAAGATTTTTTTCTCTATAAGCAAAAAAGAAACAATCTAGAAAATACATACATCAGATATTGTGCTTTTATATTATTGGTGCTGTGAAAATAATAAAATTGTATATATTAAGTACAAAAAAAATGTTTGGATTTTTGGGGTGGGGGAAATGGAAATTCTTTTGTTTGTTGTTGGGTTTTTTCCCAGAAAATGTATTCACCAGCGTGCTTATGGTTGGCTAGTCCACCTTGTGTAGCTGTTGTCCTTCATCTAGCATGTAGCATTTGATGGTTTGGCAAAGCACAACTTCTCTAGTGTATTTAGAACTGTGCAAACATCCACTTCCTCTAGCTAGGATTTGAGTGAGGTTGGCTGCTATCTTTTGCCATTTCATGTGTTTATATGTATATATAGATAGATATGGTGTAAAACTTATTTTCTATGCACTAAAGTCCATCGAGGGCTCAGAGATTAGAATTAGACTCCTTCTCTTTATGTCATAACTTAAAAGTAATCTTCTGTGATGATTATTATCTTTTGTTTAACGCACATTTCAAACTCCACTAAAAAAATAAAACCAAACCCAAAACAACAAAACTTTCATAGTTATTACGTAAAATATAATGAAAAAACCAATGTATGTTCAGAGGACAGGAACTACATGTAACAGTCCAAGTAAAGAGGTGTTTTCTTACAGCTTCCTCAAAAATATTCTACTAAGAAGTAATAGGTACTTATTTTCATTCAGATATAGCAAAAAACACTGGTCTCATCTCCCTTTGGAATTTATGACACTATTTTCTTGTGGTTACTTTATTTTTTTGTACTGGTTTATATGCATGGCTTTTAAAATCTTTTGTGTCCAACACTTTATGTACCAAGGTACAGAACTCAACAGTCTCAGCTGGGCATAATGTAGATCCAAAACATCATTAGAAGCAGAAAGTAGAACATTTTTTGAGCTGGGAAAGACTGGAACATTTGTAATGAATTCAGAGCTTTGGTCAATCCTCCTAAAGTGCTGTTATTCCCAATTTTGCAAAATAACAGCAAAAGCTCTCAAAAATTATACTAACAGCAGTGACAAAAAGTCTTCCTACTGTATCCTTATTCTGTTACCCTGAGTAACTGATTTGCAGGACAACATTAATGGAAAAAAATAATATATATGCTCTTGTGTCGAGTTTGACAATGCCTGGATGCACCTAGGAAATGCTAAAAGCAGTGACCAAAACATAATATACTGCAATAAAGACCATCTATGTTATTGCCTTTTGAACTAAACTTTGCTTCATCTGAACCACTAGATTTGCCCTGACTTTCATCTCTAGTTAGAACAAGCAAAGCTAAGTTGAAAATGGAATAAATGTTTAAGTTATATTTTCACTCCTAAGCACACATACGTACATACGTGCATCACAACATCCTCAGCAGGACTAAATGGCATCATGGATGGCTGTCATAGCAAAGGAGTATAATCAGAACTGTTCTGCCTTATTTTTCAGATGCATTGGAAAAAGAAAAGCAGCAATTGTCCAAGTAATTAATTCCCAGAGGGAAAAAATTTACAAATGTTAATAATTTTAAAAGTTACTGTATATGTTTCTTTGATCCAAATTAACACCCTGACCATAGAAAGAACAGAAGAAGAAGAGGGGAGGGGGGGAAACTTGCTAGAGAAGGAAAAAATTAAAAGAATATAAATTTTCAAAATTCATATGCTAAATTTTTAGCCAAATCATTTTTTCCCCTATTTGTTATGAATAAAGGCATGATTTTTCAGACTACAAAGGCAAGCGGTGTGGCAACTGATTGTCTAGGTTCCACTGTAAACATCTGTGCACACATTTCTGCCAATGCAGCATTAGCATTCATAATCCATCATCTGATCTGTCCTGGGTGGATCAGGAAGGGAGAAGGCATCTGTTTGCAACAGACCTGAGAAGTGACACTGGTATCCTGCAGGAATACTTTCAAAACTATACCCTTAAGAGGTATGTATACCTTGACCTTTCCCCTTCTACCTTGATTTTTCTCCATCCTTTCCTTCCTTGCAGCATTTTACTAGAGAGTGATTTTGTATCCTGACCATAACAAACGAATGCTTTCCCAGGGTCTAGCAGTTTGTGGAAGGGCAAGCCGTTCAACCCAGGAATAATGAAAGGAATGAACAGGACTGCAGAACTATGTGGTGTCCTGCAGAGACTCTAGGGAAGCCCTATTTAACAGTGTGCACCAGCAGAAGCAACGTACTAAGTTCAGATTAATCTGTCTTGCTTCTCAGCAAGGAAAATTAGCCAGGACAGAATATCATGCTGTTACAAATGTAATGCTTTAAACTAAACTCTATGAGATGTGGGACAGTGTACTCCAAGCAATCTCCTTCATCAGTACTATCTGCAAAGGTGCCACCTCCAGTACTAACGGCAAGGCATTGCATATGAGAAGTCACACTTCTCTTTTTCTTCTGCCACATCTCTCACCAACAGTACCTGTGTAGATTACAATGGTCTACTTGGCTTCTCTGAACACCCTTTTTTTTGGTCCTACTTTAATTTGTTGCATCGCAGAAGAACGTCTCTATTTGATTTAAGAATAAGGGAGTCCAGCATTCAAACAGTTCATATATTTAAGGACTCTACAAACCTTTGTTGTTTCTTTTCCATGTGCGGTGAGGATGTCTTTAGAAACATTCACTTGCCCCAAAACCAACAACAAATATCTCCCATAAATGCTGTCAAGTCTAAACTAGAGCCATTATTTGAATAAAAAATTCACTTACAAAAATTCTCTATACCTTTCCTGACAGTTTTATTGAGAAAGACAGAAAAGAACAGACACTATTTCCTGATGTCACCATTTGATTCAGGTTTGACAACAATGTTCTCGATCCCCTCCACCTCCCACCCACGTAGGGAAGGAGAGAGAGAAAAAGAGAGAGACTTGGCGGGATTGAAAACTAAACTACACAGCTTTAATTAAACACTAATGAAGGGTACAAGAAAATATATACAATTATATACAGATATATTCAGGTATGGGTAAAAGCCTCTCGCCTCCCCCCACCCCCAGCAACTCCCACAGCACTTCCCTGAACTGGGAAGAGTCCCGAGGAATCCTGGAGCTGCTGCTGGAGAAAGCACAGAGTGATGAGGGTCACGAGAGCTCGATCCTAAGGGTCGATGGTGATGGATGGACAGAGTCCTCCCCAAATGCCAGCCATGGACAGAAGAGAAGGGAAGAAAAACGAAGGAAGTTGTCTTCTGTGATCTCTGACCTTTGAGCTTACGTAGATATATGGAATGGAATATCTTTGGCCAATTTTGCTGTCTGTCTAACTCAGCCTCCTACGGGGGGGTCACAGATCTCCCCATAGTGTCTGAGCCGGCAGAGTGCAGGTGCGGCCTTGAAGCCTCAGTAGTTAGAAAAACATTCCAGTGTCTTATCAGCCTAGCAGAACACACTGTTGCTAGTTAAAAGAAAGCTTACTGAAGGGAAAAAAAAATCAGTAAAAAGAAAAATTGGCTTCATCCTGGCTCAAACCAGGACACCTGACAAAATTTTCCTATGTTGGTCTCTTCTCCCTCCTGCCTCTGACAACTCAGAATCACAGAATTACCTACATTGGAAAAGACCTTCAAGATCAAGTCCAACCCTTAACCTAACACTGACAAGTTCATGACTAAACCATAACCCCAAGTAATGTCTACATGACTCTTCAATACCTCCACCACTGCCCTGGGCAGCCTGTTGCAATGCCTGATAACACTTTTGGTAAAGAAATTCTTATTAACATCCAATTTAAACTTCCACTAGCTCAACTTGAGGCCATTACCACTTGTCCTCTCACTAGTAATTTAATTAAACAGAGTAATCCCCACCTCACTGCAATCTCCTTTCAGGCAGTTGTAGAGAGCGATAAGGTCTCCCCTCAGCCTCCTTTTCTCCAAGCTAAACAACCCCAGCTCCCTCAGCCACTCCTCATAAGACATCTGCTCCGAACCCTTTATCAGCTTTCTTGCTCTTCTTTGGACATATTCTAGTAGCTCAGTGTCCTTTCTGTATTGAGGGGGCCAAATTGCACACAGTACTCGAGGTGCAGCCTCACCAGTGCTGAGTAAGGGTAAGATCACCTTCCTAGTCCTGCTGTCCACACTATTCCTTATAAAGGCCAGGATGCTGTTGGCCTTCTTGGCCACCTGAGCACACTGCTGGCTCATGTTCAATATTAGGAGGAGCTCACAATTGCACCTCTGGTTTAATGGTAGATTATTTTTTCCCTCTGAGATTCTGTAGCCTATTAAGGATACAGAAGCATATGTACTACTCAGTTTAGGGCCTGGCTTCTCTTAGGCAATGTGAGAAGGTGCAGATGGCTTTTATTTTAGCCATCCTTTCTGAAGGATGAGCTGTTACGATTAATGATGATAATAGTCTCATACTGCTATCCTTACAACCGTAGAGCTGTAAGAGTCAATTAAAAAAGTCTGGTTATGTGAATTATGTTCTCAGTTTCCATCCCTACAGCACTCAACTGGTCAAGGCGGATGGTAGTCACAATGAATCTTCTTTCTGGCAAACACAAAGAAAACTACTAAATGTGCCGTCTGGGCTTATTAAATTGAGAGTATTAGATGTCAGTAAGATCACACCACAAACTGAAAGCTAGTAGAGAACTATCACTTGCTTTTTGAATCACTCAAAATTCACAGTGAACAAGCAGAATATGTTGAGCTTCTAAGCCTTTCAGATTTACAAAATCTTTTTCCAGTTTATGACGGATATAAATATAAATTCTCACCTGCAGAGAGAAGGTACAATCAGAAAATGGAAGATATTTGCAAGAAAGAGTTCAAGGCAAAATTTTCTTTCCCACTGAGCACTCCACAACAGACAACACTCAGGTTGTAAGTGACATAGAAGCACAGAAGATTCTTTTACACTTGTAAGCTATTGAACAACTGTGTTTTAAAATTAACAATCCTCATGAGCATACAAAGATATTTTTGTATATATTTTTAAAAAGGAAAAATAATGAAACTGTTTGCAAAGGCACAAGTTGTATATTTAATAATACATATTAGAAAACATATATCTTTCAAACTGTAAAGTGAAATATCTGATAGCTAGTAGAGCTTTTTCAGTTTAATATCCAGTTTTACTACAGCATGTAAAAAAATCCAAAGATATAGCAATGAAATATGAATCTATGTCCATAAACAACAAAAAACTTTGATATACAAGAGTTTACTAAGAGCTCAGACACAGAAAAGTTGCAAATATTTTTCCTACCAGTAGTATTTTATTCTAGAATATCAGCTGCTAAACATTTATTTCAGAGATGAGGCATTTCACACTAAAAACTTATGCTATACATCAAAGTTTCTGGCCAAGTTCTTAGGTTTTCCATTTTCTAAGGGTATAAATAACTGCAAATGTAGTAACTTCTACCATGTTCCTTGATTTACTTCCTTTCTGAAGTAGTGGCTGCCAGTGTTGGACACTAGTTCTAGCCATCAGATGACAAAAAAAATTCCCATATACTATATTTATCTCTTCCATTCTTTCTTCCATATTCTACCTTTTCCACAAAACACAACTTTTAGCTAATGACATTTTCTTCACTTTAATGGAAGCGGCAGACCTAGTTGCTACCTCCACCTTACATGAGAGATCATGTGGCTTAAAAGGGCTTGTGTGAAAACACGACCTCAATCAAATTACTGCTTGCAATTATATCACTGTAGACTTCTTGAGTCTCCTGAGATGAATTAGAGAAAACCAGTGGCCTCTCTCTGTTTGCATCTTCTATGTCACTGGCCTCATATCAGTCTCCTAAAATCTCTTATTTGTCTTAAAGCAACTAATTTATGGTGAACATGCAATGCACACCTCCAGAGAAGAGGAAAAAATGACACCCAAAATGTTTGTCTGGCAAAACATATGTTCAGGTAGCGTGTTATTCCAAAACAGTCTAAAAAATCCTAAACTCTTCTAATCCATACAACCAGCAAGAGAAGTATATTTCTGCTCTGGCAGGAGGGTTGGAATAGATGATCTTTCGAGGTCCCTTCCAACCCCTAAGATTCTGTGATTTCTGTGATCCCTGTATATAATCTAAGAAGTACACTTTTCTTAGGTGGCATTAGATAAGCAAAGTTCTAGAACTTAATTAATTGACAGGTAATCTTTAAAAGTATCTATTTTTTTTACAGCATAAACTGCTGACATTTCTCCCCTTCGGTGCATCAGGATGAATATTCCACTATAACTTCAGTGCTATAGATGGCAATTCTTCTGCAAGTCCATTTCCTTTCAGGCTTGATTGCATTTTGACAATTTCTACATGGTCTTGATTTCCTTCTTCTTCTTGTTGAATCCATTTTATTTTGTTTTGAGTGGATTTTTTTTTTTCTCTTTCCCAGCAAATTCTTCCTTGTAACACTGTTTTCCATCCTAAAAAGATTCTGTGCTGATCAGATAGGAACAACCTAAGCCAAGTTTCACAAGAGCGTATAATAGCAGCATTTGGCTCATAGATTGTCCCAGGCTATTGCCCTGTCAGGACAGCTGCTCCCCTGACGAATGATAGGATCTTACAAACAAGGCAGAGTTGCAAAGGACAGTGAATTTCAAGGAGCCATTTGCCAAGTTATTTGCAGATAATGCAGCTATTTACAATGTCTAGTGCAGCATTTACAGTGCAAAAATGGATATGAGGTCCTTTAGCATTCCCTAGTGGTGCTGATTTTCTCATCTATTCTCACTCTTGTCGCCTCTTCTCTATTCTTTCCTCCTCATTTTCCCCAACAGACATACACAGGCACACATACAAGTCTCTTCTGCTTAGAAATATTTTCCTAGAAATTTTCACAAGGATAAATTTAAATTTCAATGCATGCAGCTGACCTTGCCAGCCAGAAACAGGAGCAGTGATGGATACTGCAACTCTACCATCTCCAAACACCTAAAAGCCATCTTCTAAAAGTGACACTATGGCTGAACCAGCAATCCACACAGAGTGCTCCAGCCCAGGTATTCAAGGGAGCTGTTGGAGCAAGTCCAGAGGAGGGCCGTGAAGAAGATCAGAAGGCTGAAGCACCTCTGCTATGAAGACAAGCTGAGAGAGTTCGGGCTGTTCAGCCTGGAGAAGAGAAGGCTCAAGGGAGACCTTATAGTGGCCTTCCAGTACCTGAAGTGGCCTACAGGAAAGCTGGGGAGGGACTTTTCACCAGAGAGATTAGTGATAGGGCAAGGGGCAACGGTTTTAAGCTGAAGCAGGGTAGATTTAGATTAGAGATTAGGAAGAAATTCTTCAGCATGAAGGTGGTGAGACACTGGAACAAGTTGCCCAGGGAAGCTGTGTATGCCCCATCCCTGTAAGTGTTCAAGGCTAGGTTGGATGGGGCTTGGAACAACCTGGTCTACTGCAAGAAGTCCCTGCCCATGCAGGGGGGTTGGTAGTATAGGATCTTCAGAGTCCCTTCCAAACCAAACCATTCTATGGTTCTAGAAAATCTCGAAGCGTGTGTGATTAGTTGTATACGTTTGGGGGGTTTTTTGTGGTAATGTGGTTGGACTCAGTGATCTACAGAGGTCCTTTGCAACTGTGTTGATTCTGTGACTCTGTAAAGGTCTGGATAAACAAACAAGATACAAGAAAGTAGTTACAGGAATAAGAAGAGTGCTTGTAATTGTTTGTGGCACTGGTACTGGATTTCAATGGAAACTGTACTGCTTTCTAACTACAACGCCATTTGATTTGTAAATGTAATAACAAATCTTCTGACCTAGAATATACTCTTAATTTCCATGGCATAATTTATTCTTAATGTTTTAAACACTGTACTGCCTATGTATTGAACAAGTCTGTGCATGCTGCTCAGAACCACATGATAATTAAAAAAAAATAAAAATTCAGCTAGTTTAGACACATACACCTTCAACAGAAAATGCTACATCTGTACATGAACTATCTGTCAAAGACGGATTTTAAAATACATAAAATCTACCATCACCAATCACTGGTTAAAATCTTAGAACAGCCTTAACAGTTTGATAAACTTTTCCATTTACTATACTATAAGCTGCCAAACAAAAACTTACTTCAGTCTGAGAAATACGATGTAGTCAGATAACCTGAGGACTCCATAGGTCTGCAAAACTTTACCCCTCTAGGAAACACATCTGAGGATTCAGCCTTGCCCTTGCAGCTATAGTTCATTGTATCTCAGAGTAAGCAAATGCAATATTTTTCCACAAGTAGAATGGGATTCCTAAAATGTAATCAAATACAGGATTTCATTCTGTTTAACAAAAAGTCAAATATCTTGATGACCAAAAGTACCCTAACAAGGATAAAAATTTCTTAGTGTAATTCTGTAAGTCCTTACCTTCAAGAAAAAACATCTTTGTAAAACTTGCAGATATGAAAGAGACATGCAAAGCATTGCTACAGAGGAGCTGAACACCTACCCATACAGAGGTGGTGTGCTACTAACCCCTAGGAGGGCTTTGATAGTAAACCAGTTGCACAAAATCAACTATCTCTTCAAACACAGCTATCATGGGGAGGAAAACCCTTAATGCTTAAATGGAAAGTCATAGAAAAGCATAAAGAATCACAGCATGCTCACAATTTGCAATTCCAACTCTTTTCACAGTTCCTGAAAGCAAAACTCTGCACCATCCAGACTTATAAAGTAGGAGCACATTAAATATAAAATGTAGAGAGATCAATACGATAATGACTTCATTTAAACTGTTTGGTGAACAGATCATTAAGTCAGTGAACCAATGCCTTTTTAAATTATAAATTAAGTCAAAGCTAAATAACAAAATGAAACGTGACATGAGAATGCAGAACTATGTCAGAGCTGACATTGCCAGGAAGGCAGAAAGACAGACCAATACTGGCTGAACTTTCAAAAACAAATATGGCAAGTTATATTTCATTGAGAGCACTAATGACCCATTTATCATTCTATCACCAACTCAGCAGGGTCTGCAAATCTCTATTTGACATACTGAAACAATAATGACTAAAGACATTTACAGTTTTTACTGTTGTTCTTATCTAGTATTGAATGGGAACAAGTATAAACTTTGCATGTGAAAAGGATAGTAGGAAAGGAAATCAATTGGATTATATGCAAAGTCAATGTTTCATTTTACCTTTCTGTTAAAAAATATTTATACTGAATTATTAATAAGATACTTGATGGTGTTTTTGTTAGAGTCATGTATGTAAAGTATGCAGATGTTTTGAGTACTGGGCATCACACAAACAGGTATTTGGGTCAACCTTTAGTCCAACATGTCTTAGCATCCTCAGTATCCTTGTTACCAAAAGGTAGAAACTGAAATCGAAGTTGTGTCAAATAAACTTGGAGAAAATTGTTATCATGGCTATTTTAAGAAAAGATAACTGTTAGAATCACAATCAGTTTAACTAAAAGACTGCAAGATACAGTTTTACAATTGACATTACTCTTGTCTTAAAAGAAATAGATGTTTTTTCACTTTACCCTTAGAAGGTGTGCTATTAATTCTCAGGAATGCTGCTGGGGTTTTTGAACTTATACACATGTAGAAGTTTAAATATGGTGATTAATCCCATCTAAATTGGAAAAAAAAAATGCAGCTGAAACTTCTGTGGTGTTAAGTACCTGTGGAAGCATAACTAAGAAGAAAGCGTATCTACTGTCTGGTCAGCAGAATCGTAAAAATTTGTGAACCAGAACAAATCAAATCCAGTGCAGTCATGAAAATTTGCCCATGGAAAGATAACATTTGGGGCTGAAGGTATGATATCTCTATGCCTTTTTCAAAAAAATAATATTTTGAGAAAATTTGTTTAAAGTTGAAGTCCTTCCTGAAAAAGGAATTTATTATCAGCCTGACAAGTTGGACTGCTCTGCTTATAATGCTATTGTTATACCTTTCTTTATGTTTGCCAGCTGACTGCATGAAGATCAAATATTAGGATCAATAAAGAAACAACCTCTTTTCAAGAAACATGAAGTGCAAAGAAATGCATGACAACATTCTACATCCTTGCAGGACAGAGAGATAACGTAGGCTTGTGTTAATGTGTAAAACGAAAATGTACTCTGAACAATGATAAAGGACAGCACTATGGCTTGCTCATCCACTACTTGTGACACATGGAGACAATGCTGCCCTTACTAAGGAGGAAGGACCATAAAGTTCTATCAAAACAGCAGCATCTACTTATAGGATAGCATGAGTAGCGTTAGTATACAGCACACCTGCACCTCCAGAAGATTTTCAGATGACCGGTGTGAAAATAAATGAAAACCAAATATCAGAAAGCCAAACAACAAAAATAGAAAAGTCTGTAGTTAAGGCTGTATGTTTAAATTAGTTCATCTCTCCCCTGTGTACTTATGAATTTCAGTACAGTTAATTACACACATTTCACTCTTACTTAATAAATAGCAGTCACCTCTTTGAAAAGAATGATCTTGGTTTCATTTATTTCAGGAGCTGGAAGGATTATGACAAATCAAATGAGATACTGCAGGGGAAAAAAGAACAATCATATGGCTTAAGAATTTTTACACTCTTGGAATACTACATTTTATCCCTGTCTTTGACAAAAAGTTCCTAGAGAAATCTGGACAAAATGCTTTAACTGAATGTTTTGGAAAGCCTAACTAATCAGTCCTATTATTTGAGAATAGAATTTTGAGATCTGATGATACAAATTGCAAAACCACCGAGTACTCACTTGTGAAAACTATGTCAATGGGATCTGATTTTATAAAACCAAATGTGAGTGCTTTGATTTAAAAAATGGTCTGTCCAGCTGTCATGCAAGATTCTGAAATGTTCATAACTACAAATATAATATAGTGCACCCTGGATTAGAAGACAAAATAACTGTTTCATGTGCTTTAAATAATACTGATAAAATGGAGCGAATATTACGCACTTACATAAAAACATATGCATAAATAAGAAAATCTGTCTGCAGAGAAGGGTCTAATTATCATTCAGTACTTTAGATTGGGCTTGCATATTGAGGAACAAAGACAAAATATTGAAGATGAGTGTCTGCTGCTTCTCCTGTACACTGACCGCGTCTTAGTGGGGACTGGAAGGGGAGACTCAACATGTTCTCTTGCTCCTGCCTTCTGTTTCAACAGCTTTTGTCAGTAGAAAGTGGCTAATAGATTGAATGTATTAATATTTTTTCCATTCAGTGTATCTCTTGATACACCCAGAATTAGTTAGCAACCCCTTTTTATCTTCAAGGATTCCACATTGTTTTCTACTCTCTCTAGTGTCTCTAATTTTTGCTTCCTGCCAGTCTTACCATCCCACAATTTTTTTTTTGTAGATGCATACCACATGGGGTAAGAGATTTGGTGACTGTTAAAATCTATTCTTTTTTCATTTCTCCTTATTTTTTTTTTTCTTTATATAGTTCACTATTATGCTTATAGGTCAAATACAGAGGTCAATAAAATATGCAACAAACAAGCCACAAAGCAGCAATCTGCACTGTTTATTGGACCAGGCTTACAGTAATTCTGAATATGAACTGAATGCTAAAAATGTTAAACTGTCTGTAACAGAAAAATTCAAATTACTAACAGCCTCACTTATCCTGCCTGGGAAATTGAAAACTATATATGTATGTACACAAAGTCATAATGTAAGATGTTTTCTACTTCAGAGGAAGGTTTCAAAGTAGTTTTCCTCAGACATAAAATCACGACTTCAGAATATTTTAAATAGTTGCAGAGAAGCTAATGGAGCCCAAGGCTTGTGAGCTTCATGGGCACACAAATAAAATGTTGAAACATATCACAAATCAACTATAAGATAAATTTATTCCCATAGTCTTGAAAAATATATGTGATGTAAGATGTCTTTTCTAAAACAAAGATCTTTTCTACCTAAACAAAACTCTGGATTATTACAAACAGTTGAAAAAAGATAATAAGAAAATGGCTGATTTTTAATCAGAAATCTTAGTGAGTTCTGACAAAAAGCTTGACCCATATAATTTAGTATTATAGAAATCTTTTACTGGCTTGTGTAGGAATTTTGGTTCAAATCCAAATATCTTTAAGGCAAGGCAGTTGCTAGAAACAGTGCAGAATATTTATAACCTGCACATTGACATTATGTTGGTTCCTCATGTAAAACAAATTTGCCCCAGGTTTTTACCAGCTGAGTATCTAACCAAAATGTATTGAAAAATTCTCTGTCTTCACCCTGGGAGATATATTCATACAACCACCTCTTACACTTTTAATATAAGTATGCTATCTTTCTTACAAGATACAATATACAGGAAAAAAACATATCAAATAAATGTTAACTTTGTCTTGCCAACTTTTGTTTTGTTTTGTTTTTCTTTGTTTGCTTAAACAAACAAAAAACAATCCAATCCAAAACAAAACACCAAACAAACAAAAAAGAAAACCAACCAAAAACCCACACTACACACTCTTCTCTCATTTCATCCTCATATTTTCCATTGCAGATTAGGTTTCAAGGAAGAAACATACCTCATTACATACAGGGAGGAATTAGAAAAAAACCAAAACAAACAGCAAACCAAAACAAAAATCTTTCTTGTGCTGTAAGACATAGGAAGCACTCCTTGCATCTTTTCAAAAAGGTCCCTATAGAGCAACCTGTACATTGGATCAACTATTAATCTGCTTGACCTGACAGCTAACATAGTTGGCTCATGTGTGACTTACCTCTTTTACACTCACAAATGTCAGTGATGCCAACTTACAGGAAGAATTAAGTCTTCTTGCCTAGAATAAGTCTAAACCTAGCCTGGAGAAAGCATTACTGCCAAGGGAATCTGTGGATGGGCAATAAAGGTAGCTTTGGTTTGCTGCAGTATAGGATTAAACATTTCAGTGTTGAACTCCTTTGTTTCCTAGTAAACAAACTTGAAAGCAGGGATTCCTTGACTTAATACAAGGAGAATCTCACACAGAAAAAACAAAACAAAACAAAACTGCTACACTGTGATATACTTCTAGGCAACAGGTAATAGACTACTCCATGTCCACATGGACCTTTCCAGGATAGCACCATCAAGACAGCATTCCTTTGGGGCTACTGATACCTCCTGGAGAAAAAGGAAGAAAATGTTAGACTGGGAACTATGTAAAGCAAAGGAATAAGGACAGATTCAATTAAACCCTGCCAGAAAAGCTGCACTTCCCCTGTTGCTACTTCATTAGTTATAACACTTTCAGCACATATTGGCAGGACTTCAGCACAGATTTTGGTAAGTAGTGGTCAGTTCTTGCATCTCATTATGTTCTCATCTCCCAGGCAGAAAGACAACATGGGAGTTTATAATAGTGGTACAAATAACAGCAAACAATATGATGCAGAGTAATCTACTGTAATTTGGACTGGTAAAACAATTAAATGTTTTTATTCTCTTGATATTTTTTGCCTGGCATACATTTCATACTGCTCTGCCATGCAGCAGAAAAGTGTAACTAGATTTCACTGCATCTGGGATATGATCAAATAGAAGCTAAGTGAAAATTGTATATGTAGAAATTAAAATCACCAGCCAAAATAAAGCAACAGAAGTATTACACAGAAATCATCATATCAGCTGGAAGTTTGGTGGTTGCTATGGGATAAGTAATCACAAATTTAACACAGCAGTAGGCACCTTTACTGTCCAAGATTGAAGTGAATTTAATTTAGTTCTTCAAAGTGAAGCATACAGCCTTGATATAAAAGACCAAGAAACCAAATTCTTAAATACATCTTTTCTATTTCTCAGATCAAGATATAATGGGATCTGTACAAGTTTGGGATTGAAATTTAATATAGATATTTTGCCTTTTTTTTTTTTTTTTAACAGGGAGTGCAATTAGCCACTGGGATAGCTTACTAAGCACTGTTCATCAATAAAAATAAGAGTCTCAAGACTCAAGCATATTTTTCTAGAAACAGCAGCTACTCACCCCTGTGGATCTTCCAGTCAAAAATAATTCACAGAAGTTCTATAGATTTTGCAGCCATGGAAGTCAGACCAAGGTGATCGCAATTGTTCTGACATCTGACCTCAACATTTATTAACCTTAATTACAATAAATAAAGAATCAAAACTTTCCTGAGGTCTCCGATATGCTACAAAATACATCCCATGGTACAAAATAACTCCATAACTTTCTGTCACTTTTCCATAATGCCATCTATACATATACAAGGTAATAAACGTTCAGTATCTGGGCTTCAGAGTACTAGAGCTTTTTGTAAAACAGAGATACTAGAGAAGTGAAACAACCCACTACATTTCACAATTTCTACCAATATATTAGAAATTTCAGTACAGAAATCTAAAAGCAGCAAAATTGAAATAAGTCAAATTGATCTTACTTGTGAAGTAACCTGTGAATTTCTCTCAGTGATAAATGTTCAACTATGTTTTCTTCTGGGGGAATTATGACTCTGAGCACTTGTCTAATATATTTCTTATATGTATGTAAGAAAATCTGTACAAAAGTGATTCCAATGCGGCTAGACAGACACTTTTATCATTTGGTTTGGTTTATTTTCAAAAGTTGGCATGTAAAAAAAGTTCATTTTGGAGCATTCTCAAGCAATGACATTTAAATGGCCTCTGACTTTTTTGAGGATCATATTTTTGTGAGAAGTGGCAAAACTTCTTTTGGTATACCGCTGCCATCAAGGATTTTTACTCACCATAAAGCATGTCAAAATAATAGATGGCATTCTCAGTAAAGAAAATTAATTTAAACAAGTCAGGTAGAAACACATACCTTTCTGCAGAGAAAAAATTCTTTGTGGAGGTTCAGCTTATTTATTGCCTTTGTGGAAAATCATACTACAAAAGTGTTTGGTATTGGTTAATTTCCCAGCATAGGCCATTGAAATAAAACAATATTCTAATACTTCTACCAGTAGTGTCGTTTCTCTCAACCTGTGTGCAAAAAGAAAATATCCCTTTTGACATCCAGCTGGCCTATTAGTTAGTTAATTAGTGCAGCTTATTACAAAATCAATAACAACATGCCATTGCTGATACATTTCCCATTTACAAATGTGAATACACAGGGTTTTCAACTATTTCATTATTGAATTTATTTGTTGGAAAGGTTCTTCCCTGAGTAATGCATTAGGCTGGCTTGAAGCCTCTCAGTTCCACATGTACAGAACATAAAAGTGGGAATAAGGAAAGACAGCTTACTATCTTTCTATTTATATAAATTCTGTTTATTTATCAGACTCTTCTTTACTGCATGAAACATCAATAAAACACAGTATTAACCCACATGCACACATTTTTAAATTCTTTAATATATCTCCCTCTAACAATAAAAATAAAAAGAGTGACCCACCCTAACTCATGTAATTGGCAGTACCATAACGCTGGGCAGAGAATTGACTGAGAACAGCCCTAAGGAAAAAGACTTGAGGGTGTTAGTTCATGAGAAGCTCAATATGAGCCAGCAATGCGTGCTCACAGCCCAGAAAGCCAACCATATCATGGCCTGCATCAGAAGTGTGGCCAGCAGGTTAAGGGAGTTGATTCTCTCCCTCTATGCGGCTCTTGCGAGACCCCACCTGGAGTACTGTGTACAGCTCTGGAACCCTCAGCACAGGAAAAGTCATGGAGCTTTTGGAGAGGCTCCAGAGAAGGACCACAAAAATCATCAAAGGGCTGAAGCACCTCTGCTACAAAGACAGGCTGAGACTTGGGTGTACTCAGCTTGGAGAAGAGGACACTCCAGGGAGACCTTATAGCAGCCTTCCAGTACCTAAAGGGGCTACAGGAAAGATGGGAAAGGACTTTTTACAAGGACATGTAGGACATGAGGTAATGGTTTTAATCTGGAAGAGGGTAGATTTAGATTAGAGATTAGGAAGAAATTCTTTAGTGTGAGGGTGGTGAGACACTGGCACAGGTTGCCCAGGAAAGCTGTCGTTGCCTCATCCCTGGAAATGTTCATGGCCAGGCCGGATGGGGCTTGAAGCAACCTGATATAATGGGAGGTGTCCCTGCCCATGCAGAAAAGCTGGAACTATATGATCCTTAGGGTCCCTTCCAACCCAAACCATTCTATGATTCTATGATTTTCCTCTGAAAGAAAAGAAAGCATAATACTCCTACCTGTACACAGAACTTGGAAATAAGCTGGTCTGTAGAACCTACTTTGTTACTGCTCTTTTTTGCAAAGAATGGAAGCTAAAAAGATCTGCCTATCTTCAAGAAATACATATCTCCCTTGATAGTGCACAGTTTTTCCCTAATGTTTCCACAAGAATATACTGTGATGAGAAAATGCTGTTAGACAGGGGATAGAATAAAGTTTATAGGAAAAGGTATGAGTGTGTCTGTGTGTGTATATATATATATATATAAAAATAAAAAATCAGAAGAAACTCCTGGCATATCCTGTGTGGGTACTCAAGGTATTTTGTGCAAATAAAACACTCCAATATCTGTTTGCTCTAATATCCCAGAGGGAATGTGAACCATGTTTTAAAAAGCAGAATTGTCTGGACCTTATGTGCTATAAGGTGAAGTGCTTCCCTCAAGTATAGCATGGAGTCCTACTCTCTGCACTGCAGAACAGGTCTGCTGTCTTAATGAATCACCGTGGATGCAGAAACCTGCTAGAAGATGTTCAGACAGTTGTCTCCATCCAGAGACAGCATAAATTTTCTGTGCTTGTGAAAGCCAGGTTAGGAGAGAGAAACTCAAGCAACGAAGAAAGTAAGATTTAACTCAGGTAATAATGCACAGGAAAAAAAGCTGTGGGCAAAAGTGGATCATCAGAATATGAAGCAGAGGACCAAAATAGTTCTCAAAATAATTCTTTGTGCAGCACTACATGCTGTGTCATAACATGCATTATTAATCTTTCCAGAAGAGTAATTCAGCAACAGTTTCCATGCCATGCCACAGATGAAAAATCCGGATATTGTTCCCATTAAAAATGACAACTGTGATAATTATTTTTGTTAACATTCCAGTGAACCAACTACATTAATTTTTGTTGGGAGCAAATGCACAGCATTATTGAACCTTCCTTGCATTTTCCTCTTTGCTAGAAGGTAAAGGGGATGATTTTCTTTCTCTGTCAGAATATAAGACTAATTTAAAAATCTGTTTATACTGTAAAAGCACTGAAGTAACAGAGTAATTCAATGTAGTTCATGGAACATTTGCAGAACATTTTCAGTTATTTTCATTAAATCAAACCTCTTCCTTCAGTCCCTAAGGACCAGTATTTTAATAAATTTTGTGGTGCTGCTGCTGCTCTACTACACCATCTGCTCTCAGAAGTCAATCAAGAAGCAAAGCGAATTTTGCAGACATTACAAAAAAAAAAAAAAAAAGCAAAAAAAAAGCAGCAGCTTCTAAATACCAAGAGCAGACAAGGACAATCTTGAATTATTTCCATGTTTCTGTAGAATCTCCCTCATGCTTAGGCAGTTCAGTATGGTGAGACACACTGGGACATAGGTAATGTATTAACATGCAGCAAATTAAGTTATACAGAATAATTTGCTACTTGTAACAGCAGTAAGCTCTACTGCCATAAGGACTGTAATTCTTGGGGGAATCATGCACAGGGTATCCATACATCCCCATATAATTCCTAATTTGCAGATCTTTTCTCTGCTTGGGTCTTGTTTCAGAGCTGCAAGACATAAGGTAAGGAAATCTCTCTCTTCTAAGCAGCTTTCTCTTTGTGTTCCTTTCAGTTCCCCTATGCTCTGTAGGAGCAATGGGACCACATGGCTTACAATTAATGCCTGAGAATCCTTCATATAATTTTTTTCAACTGTATGACTAAAAATAAAATGTTCAAGCTGAGGTTTCAGAAAACTTGGGTGCTGGGAAATCTTAACTGTCTCTGAAGTCAACCAAGACAACAATTAGCCCAAATTTGTGGGCATGATGGCCTGGTACAAGCAATCATTGACTCAAATCTAAATTAATATCTTTGGAAAAACTCTTCAGCATATGTCTAGTTTTGTTTGCTCTTGCTGTTTATACATGTCTGTGTCTGCAGATTTCATATCTACTGTTACACATGTGTTTGTTGGAAAGTGACAACATTAGGGTCTGTTAGTATGGTAAGATTTGAACACAGATCTTAGTACCTTTTCAATAGTTCTCAGGCAACCAGCATATACCAAGTAGTACCTGGTAACCGCTGTTCAGTCTCTCATTATTGACTAGAATTACTTGATTACAGCTGATGGAACATTAGGGAATTTGCATCAGATCATTACTCCTTTCACTATGCTCTAACTTAAAATAAATTCTTCAAGCATAGGATTATTTTTTTTTTTAAAGTATCTGTAAAAGTTTACCAGAGATTACACAGGTTGGAAGACTACACCACAGTCTCAGAAGACCTCTACATTTAAAAAAAAAAAAAAAAAAAAAGAAAATCTCTGTTTAGCAAGTTCGGTTTTCATGCAGTATGTCAAGTTCTCACATCAGTAACTAGAGAAAATTCAGTAGAAACTTAAAAGCTGTAACAAAGAGAAACTCAGTCATGATGAAGAGTATCTTATAGCTGAATGCTCATGCTTAAATTATGTTCACAAAACCTTTTGCTCTTAGCGTTCAGTTGCCACAAATTGCCATAGGAATTGAGGTCAGTAAGAGGGAACATTTTTAGTGAAGGATCACAGACAAAGATACATTTAAATTTGCATAACAAAGAGTTTCCTTTGGTCCTATGCTCTATCTAGAAATCTGGAAAATTTCTCAGCACTGAAAGGATTCTCCCTACAACTGAAACCTTTTAATTCTATCTATACCTCTAATCTCATCCTTTCTTTTGGAACACTGTTGAAAGCTGCTCATCAGAAAACTTAAGTACTATTTAAGAAGAATATGAAATGGACTGTTAAAGTTTTACAACAATTTTCTTCCAGTATAAACCAACATGTTTATGAAGATCTAATTTAATATCCTAAAATAATTCTATCTCTGTGCTCAGTCACTGTTGGATAATTGAAGTGGGGATTTTATGCACTTGCAAAACAGTAAAGTTCTAAGGAAAGTATATTTTTACACAAAAGAGAGCTCCAGATCATGTCTAAGTGTCACTTTCTAAGTTGCAGCCCAACTTCAGGCATCAGTGACAACCATACACATATGGGTAAGGTGGGTATTTCCTCAAAATTCTTGGGATTGTTCAGGAAACAGAAGGCATTATGAGCTTTAATAAAAGCTTATTCTATTCCAAGGACCTACTGAAAAGGTGGGGCTATGGATGTTTCCTGCATTTTCTGCTTCTTGTGCTGAGCCTGATTGAACCAAATGCTTGGAGCCATATCGTCCTTGGTTTTTATTTTAAAAATGTAGGAAGAAAAAAAAAGAATGCTACTGTCAACTCCACTCTTCCTTTTCAAGAGTTTCTCAGCAATGGTTCATTTCAATTAATCATCAAATCATTGCTGCACCAAACCTTTTAAAAATAAATTTTAAATCAGCTTTTCCTTATCAATTCAGTTGAAAGCACCCAAATTTCAAGTTTGAAGATGTGCATATGGTTGTTAAAGTTCAAGTTAAAAAACAGTTTTTAAATCTGAGGAATCCTTAAACATCAATTTTATACTATACAAAAAATAACTATGAAATACTAGCTGTTGCAGGGGCTATCTTAAACTGCAGGTTGAATAAATTCCTAATAAAAGTAATTTTATCAGGATGTGCATAAAACTGAGAATTATTAAGTGAAAAGTAATGATCAACTTTCTCCCAGAAGATGGATGATACGAAACAACAGTCAATACCCCATTAGCAAGTCCATTATAATCTTGGAATAGAAACATGCTTTATTTTAGAAAGCTAAAATAATTGTAAGTGAATTTTAACAGCTGAATAAATGTACATGGTAATCTATGGTTACAAAAATTAAATAAATCAGTCATGCCATCATTTCTAATGCACAGAAATGTTAGTAATTCATTATCAGACCCATTATCAAACTCTTCATTATGACTACACTCATTTTCATGGTTAATATCATGTCAGTACTTCCATTGCAAACACATCCTTTCAAAAGTTCATGATTCAATCCTTGCTGAAATTCTCTCTTGGACCCTTTATTCTGTTAAGTGTTTTTATAGATGGTTTTAGTGTAGTTCTGAAAAACTTATAAAAGTGAAAAAATAATAGTTATTATTTGACATTATTACTTTAGGTTCAAAAACTTCTCTGCAGTTATGGACATTCAAGTCTCTAACCAGCTGAGGTCAAAACAGACAGGAAAAGCCCAGTCAAACATTGTTCAGGATTGAAATACAGAAAACACGAGGTGAATGTGAACTCCCTCCTGTTTTCTCTGAATCATGTTAGCTGCCAGGAATATATTCCTTCATGAAAAATTCTGGTACTTACATATCTAGATTTCCAAGAATATAATGATAAAACTAGATTTCATCTTTGCTGATCTAACAGACTTAAAGGATCTGACTCCCACTTCACACACGTTGTCACTATTGATACAATATAGAACTACCTACTCACATCATTTAAAATACTTGCCAGATCTTATTCCAGTTGAAATCAAGAATGTCAGGGTCACAAACTCAAGTCTCGTGTTTTTTCTTATTTGCCATAACCAAAACTGTACCTTCAGTGCTCATGTAGGCCTCATGAGTTCAGGGGACTTCCACTCCTTGAGAGAAAAGGAGACAGGAGGAATTAAGGAAAGCATTTTGTACTGTGTCTCCAAGCTTAGTGTCCTCTGGAGTGGTCTGTCATAGAAGAGTATGTTCTTGACCATTGTTTTGTGAATCACAGAGAAAAACAAATTCTGCACTTTCCCATGTGCCTGAGAACTGAATGTCTTATGTAGGAGGACTCCATTAAAAATCTTTCTAAAATGAAGTAAACCATTTTTGTGGCCTAGCTCAGTTGTGCTTAATGTAACACTACTTGATATGAACTTAAAAAATAAGGGAATGCAGATGCATTGCAGCTATTGTTAAACCAAGTTTGATGCTGAGAACAGGAAAAATTTTGTAAACCCTTTAAAATCTTACATACCTATTCTTTTCACATCTTTCTTTCTTTTCCCCGTGTCAAGATGATGAATAATGATAGTAGATCAATCCTGGTCCATTTGGAGATGAGGCTTCTAATTAAAACCTATTCTAAAGAGCATAACATGAAACACACCTTCTCCACTAATCCATAATTTCAGCTGTGTGACAGTTATTAGCATGAGTGTGCTCTCTTAAACATTAAATCTGAAAAGACTTCAATGGAGGGTGTAGGTCTTCAGAGCAACGTATGTTAAACACTCCCTTGGTAGAAAGATTCAAACGTATATATAGACAAGCTAGATAAATGTCTTTCTAGCAGCTCACAGTCACATAGCTGAAAGGGTTGTGATTACTGAACCTTAACTGCATCTGCAGAATTCAACTTTGAACTTTGTTCTTGGCAGATAACCGAATACAATAGGCAGTATACAGCTCGTAGCTGCTCAGATTTTGTGCTGGATAGACTCACAGACACAGGTGCATCCTCCTGAGAAAAATTGTTACTTTGAATAACAGTTTTACCAAAAGTCATTCAGTTGAATGTGCTTTAAAAGGTCAGTGAAACTCAATACATGATTGCTGGACATGTTGCTCCCTTCTATCTGGACTGCAGATTAACCAAGTAGGACTGATTATATCCCTGAAAATGAAAGACAAACAAGG
>NW_009952973.1:4918222-4926660 GCF_000747805.2 Chaetura pelagica | reverse complement strand
GAAAGAGTGGTGGTGTGGGGAGGGTTGACCTATCTAACAATATTTGGAGGATCAGGGGCTCCTAAAAAAACCTTGTGAATGCAGAATTCTCCTTTGAAAGATGTACAAAATTCAAATGCAAGAGACTGTGACATACGTAAAAGGAGCAGCAAGAAACAAAGCCACATGGTGTCCAGTCCAAAAGTCCTAGACACATTTAAAGGTAAAATAAGTGGAGTGCAAGCATCTAAAAATATCTTAGTTCTCAGGGATTGCAAAAGGGTAAATGTGATTTTATTTCTTTTGTTTGTTTTGTGGTTGGTTGTTTTTTTTTCAGAAAGGATTCCAGGGATGCAATAGAAAACTACACAATCCAATGGCTATGTTGGACAAACTGGTAGAAGATTTCATGAAAGTAACCCAGGAAAAAAAGGATATAAGGGACTTAAGTCAGCCTGGCTTGTGTTGAAAGGAATCATGCTACAAAAAGTCCCTAGAATTTTCTGAACTACTCAAAGACCATGAGAATAAGGGTTTTCCTTCTTCACAGAGCATTTCTAGAAGGCTTTAAAATGACTTCTAGGGAAACTAAGCACCTATGAAAACACAGATAAGACATCTGGGTGTCTTCTCACCCAAACAGAAGCTTGAACAGAAACTTGGTTCTATTCATGCAAAGAAACAAAATTGTACATGTTTTTTCATTATGGTGAAGTCACAGGGGGAAATCACAAGAACCTATGTTGGGATACAGCCTGTTCAACACTTTCCTACATCATTTGGAACAACAAATACGTCTCTTTTTGGTTTCATTGTTTTGTTTTGTTTTTTAAACCAGACAGTAACAAGAAGCAAAATAGATGAAGCAAAGCAATGTAATCATACCTTTCATTTTTTGATTTGTGTCTTCAGACATGGTTATGAACTGCTGCCTTTAAGCCCTTCTGAGGTTAAGAAGCTCTGTGCACATAATATGATATTAGCCATGATGGTTTAGCTTAGGAAAAGAAAAAATGGTATGCCACTCAACTGGCCATACTTCAAGGCTCTAGTACCTACAGTCCAAAAGGCATTTAACCAAAAAGTACATTCTCCTGCCCTGTGTTCCTCTCTGTATCTTCCCAAAACGAGATGAAAAAACAATGTAACTCTCTTCCTCAGACTTTCAGTCTATAACCCCAAAGCCTTTTGTGCTTTCTCTAATTCCTGGATACATAGTAAAAACCTCTTTAAAACCATATTTTCACAAGCATCCTGCATATCTGAAACAGCTGCTTCTGCACCTTGGAAGCACCTGAATCCTACTGTCCACATGAGGAGGCCCATATGAAATCAAGGACTGTGCCTCACTTCCCTGCAGCACAGGATTCTCTGGCTTTGGGATCTCTTATGTCACATGCTGCTGCTCACTCCTGTCCAGTAGGCAAAACCTTGGAAGGGAAGAAAATAGAAGAGTAAGAAAAATATGTTTCTGTGTGACCCGACATAACACTGTCTCCACAAAGGCTTTACAAAAACTGTTTCAGTTCAAGTCCTGTTGGCGTAAGTTGGATACACTTTGTAAGGAGAACCATAAACTCAGTGTTAGGTCAGTTAACATCCAAATTACCCAAAGTATAACATTTATCATTAATTCAATTACAATAAGATCGATAATGCATCAATAATTTTTAAAAGTCCTTAAAACTGTCATGAAGGAAAACTTACTGATACCCACTTCTTTCCTCTCATGCTCACTTTTCCAATGTCCTGCTAAGTCGGAAGGTTGGTGACTCCCACTCTTCCCCAGGCAGAGACGTCTTGTGAGGTGCCACTGTGAGTTATCAACATCCATAATCATCCACCAGGAGCAGAACAATACTAGTTGCTGAGTCCTCTTCCTCCTCACTCTTGGATCCAGAAGTCAAGAAAAGATGGGTTGAGAAAGCAGTGGGCAACAAGTCCTGCTTTGCAACACCTCCAATACAGAAGGTGAACTATGTAGCAATTTCTGGAAAAAACAAACAAACAAACAAAAAACACTAAAACACCATAAAAAACCCAAAAAAACCCTTCCCCCCAAAAAAAACAACAACAACAAAAAAACCCCACAACCCACACCAAAACTCAAGTAAAATCTCCTCTTGCAGATTTTGTTCTCACAATGTTTCAGTCAATCTTATTTATTTTGTTTTCCTTCCTCTTGGAATTTAATAATGCAAAGGCCTTAGGCTTATTTTAATTTGGTCCTACAACTTTATCTGCTACTAAGAACTGTTTTGCAGATTGTGGCATTTGAAATATGTATAATCATAATGACTGTTTATATATCCATTGTTATTTTTGTAGTATGTATGTAGAAGCTATGAAGTAAAAATCACAAAAGTAAGGGACAAGATAACTCCTGTATTCCACAGGCTGAAAATAAATTTTCACATTTGAGTTTAGTTGTGTCTGAATAAAGTATTATACTAAATAACTGGATATCTCAAGGAACTTTGGGAAGAGTTCTGAGGCATTACAGACTCCTACTTATTAGAAAATTATCATTGCAAAATACAGTGATGGATAAGTGGCTCTCAGACTCATTATTTATCTCCTCACTTGTAATATACTTTTCTAGTTCACTAGTTAGAAACTCCCATGCAGAAAAATAACTTCTACCTGCACGAATTGTTACCATCTTTTCACTCAAACTCAATGTGGCTCTAAAACTGTTTATGTCTCAGTTATATTGAAGGGTCTAAGAGCACACAGATTAGCTAAGTGAAAGCTCAGTATAACACAGACCCATGACAGTAGCACATTAAGTTTTATGTTTAAAACAGTTCTTTTTGTAGACTACGGGAAAAACTATTGAACACTGCTACTGAAGTTACTATTTTGCACAAGAAAAACAACATAAACAAAAAATATTTTTAAGTTGAACAGAGGAATGTGGGCTGAGTTTTTTGAGATAATTTGTTGCAAATATTACTACATTTGCAGGATCTTTTGAAAGCAATAAGCAGAATGGTGATTCTGAGACACCTCAGCAAACTAACACCATGCAGGTCAGATTATGTTTCATTCTATCTCTTGATACTCTTGCTTCTATTATCAAGCAGAAACTGGAAATACATTTCATCAACTCTGAGTCTAAAAAGGATGACCTCTAGATACCAGGTAATGATAGTAACATCAATTCTCATTCTTGGCAAAGCAAGAGCATTAACAAGAATGGTAACAGGTCTCAAGGAAGGAAACACAATGTCAACACTAAAACGCTGTCAACATTGGTAAACCCCACAGTGCATTTAAAATACAAACTAACGTGACTAATGCAAATAAGAACATCTGAGGCATGAAATTCATCTTGCCCATCCAATGAGGTTTCCTTGCCTCTGAGCTCCAATGTGAATCTTTTATAATGTATCTTTCTTTTGTTTTACTTCAGCTTGTTTCCAATGGAAACCGAGATGACTCAGTAACTTTCTCTGTGCCATTGTCTGTGTCTGAACATCTTCAATCACTTTTGTATGAACTGAATGATTTCAGAAGAATTTGACAGAAGTGAAACAGTCTTAAAAAATAATTGCATTTCTACAGTTTTTATGAAAACAAGCAGACAGACAGAGGAGAAAGATCCTCTAAATACCTTTTCTTAGAGAAAAGGCTGCCAGATGACCTTTCTACACTCCAAAGTCAAACTATCCTGAAACAAATCTATAGGAAAACAGGTTGCCTTGGATTCTGCATTTTAGGGAAATATTTGTCATGGAAACGAATCATAAAATACTTCTTAATTTCTGCGACTTGTAATTCCCCTTCCCAAGCTATTTCCAAATTAAAAAAATATTGACAGATGAACATATTTTCTATAACTTTCACTTTAAACCCTGGCACATTAATCACAGAAAACAGTTTTTTGTACTAGGAAACCAGGTTAAGAATAGGATGGAGGTTCCAAATAAATCTAGGCCTCATTCCTAGCATGAGTGAAACAACTATTTTTCTTCTGAACTACCTCAATCAGCTTAAAAGAAAACGGAAAATACTAGAGTGAGACATTCTAGAAAAAAAGCTTTACTATGTTTATTTCTCATTTTATTCGTTCTATTAGTGTAAAACATACAGCCAAGCTTTATCCTGCTCTGCTAGTTTCATAAGACACTGTTTTGCATTTCTAACTTTTTCCCTGAAGTATGATACATTCAGCAGTAGTTGTTTAGCTGTACTTAATTAAACATGGCATGAATCAGAAACGTGGTTTGAAGGCAAAAAATAATTCAGTATAGTAGAAGGTAAAGCCTATGAGATGTCCCTCTGAGTTTTCTCTTTAAAAATAAAGATATATGTTGTCAACAGCTACATCCAAGAGAAAATCTCACAAACACAAGGAACTGAACAAAATTCTAAATGAGAACTTGCATGCAGCACACAGCACAGCTGTTGAGTACAACTTGGAAGTTCCATTTTTTCTGCAGTATCTAGGTGCCTTCGGTTATCCACAAACAAATCATGTAAGTGGCAGTTAAAATGAGGAGTTATCCAATAAGGACAAGCTGTAAATCAGCTGTGTCTTCCACAGAGGGTTGCAGATTTATGTGGGCTTGGGTTCTGATGCAGAGATTTACTGGGAGAAAAGAAGGCAGATGTTTATGCAGACAAAGAAGTGATGTTTGTCCTGCGGCAGCTTATTGTATTAGAACTGCTTATCTTTACGTGCACTGCTGTATCAATGTATCAGCTGAAGTGTATGTTCTGTTGGAGAATCAAGCAGAGAGTATGCTGAGAGGAACAGCATTAACATTATGCACAATTCTGGGGAGGAATATCTTCAAGAGAAGGGACAAGATCAATTCCATTATTCAGAAAGCATTACTAAAATAGATTTTAACCCCTTGGATGTAATTACTCACCAAGATTGCTATTAGCACCACTCCATCTTTTTGATAGATTGAAAGCCATTAGCTACTCAAGTTTTACTAAGACCTTAAAGTTATCCAGTTATCTAAGTTATCTAAAGTTATCTAAGGGTATATATTTTGTGTTGGACTCAACTGAGACACCACATTCAGCCAACATTAGCTTTAAATATTAAAAGAAGCAAAAGGGTGAGAACAAAATATATAAACAAACAGGAAAAAAAAAAAAAAAAAAGCGCTATGAGGTGATGTCTACTTATTTTACTATTTGGCCTCACATTTATCTACAAATACGGATATGAACTCATAACAGAGACCAAAGCAATTTTTTCTTTTCACCCTTTGCACAGAATCTTCCTGGAGGAAGAAATCAAGAAAATTACTAATCCCCCATGTTATAGATTACTAAATAGATGTGGAAATAATTCTTCTCAAGCATAAATAGGAATTCCTTCCCTCTTCTTTTGCACTGGCTCTCAAATATTGTATCAGTGCACTAACCACTGAGCTGCTAGGCACAGAGCATCATTTTTACAATATAATCAGAATTACATGCAAAAGAAAAAAACCTAGGCATTGGCCTAGGAGTATCTATCTGTATGTAACAGAAGGAATGTACAGATCATTAAAAAAAAGATACCTTAAATATACATGTTTTATTCAGTCATTTCTTAGAGACAGTTGAAGCATTTGAACTCCTTACACAGGCACCTATATCCCTGTATTGAACAGCATTGAACTGCATTGGACACCAATCTGAGAGTGTAGATTTTGTCACAGAGTAGATACTAAAACTGACCATGCTGCAAACACAGCCCTTAATTCCTCACTTCTTCATGGACATGGAACAGATACAACTTGTCTCATTGCAGTACTTGAGAGCACCAATGATGTCAAAAGCTCTAAAACTGTTCAGTCAGGGCTGACATGCACCAACTTGAACAGGAGGTGCACTGATCTAATTGAGGAGCACAGCTACAGTTAAACTAATCTGCAAAGTTTCCTCTTCAACAGTACAGGTTAGACTGTTAGGAAACAGAAGAGGGGAGGAAGTAGGAGCAGAAAAACTGTATGCAGAAAAAGCTGAGCATAACTGTAAATTATTTTGGAGAATATTTCATAGAATCATAGAATCATTAAGGTTGGAAGGGACCTTAAAGATCATCAAGTTCCAACCCCCCTTGCCATGAGCAGGGAACCCCACCACTAGATCAGGTTGCACAAAACCTTGCCCAATCTGGCCTTAAAAACCTCCAGGGATGGGGCATCAACAACCTCCCTGGGCACCCCATCTCAGTTCCTCACCACCCTTACAGCGAAGAATTTCTTCCTAGTATCTAACCTAAATCTCCCCTCTCTCAGTTGAAAACCTTTACCCCTTGTCCTGTCACTATCTTCTCTGATGAAAAGCCCCTCCCCAGCTTTCCTGTAGGCCCCCTTCAAGTACTGGAAGGCCACTCTAAGGTCTCCCCAGAGCCTTCTCTTCTCCAGGCTGAACAGCCCCAACTCTCTCAGCCTGTCTTCATAGCAAAGATGCTCCAGGCCTTTGGTCATCTTGGTGGCCCTTCTCTGGACCCTTTCCAACAGGTCTATATCTTTTTTGTGCTGAGGGCACCAGAGCTGTACACAGTACTCCAGGTGGGGTCTCACCAGAGCAGAGTAGAGGGGCAGAATCACCTCCCTGGCCCTGCTGGCAACACTTCTTTTGATGCAGCCCAGGACATGTTTGGCTCTCTGGGCTCCAGCTCACACTGGCAGCTCATGTTGAGCTTCTCATCTACTACCACCCCCAAGTCCTTCTCCTCAGGACTGCTCTCCAGCCATTCTCCCCCCAGCCTGTATTTGTGCCTGGGGTTGCACCAACCCAGTTGCAGGACCCTTGACCTTGGCCTTGTTGAACTTCATGAGGTTGGCATTGGCTCACCTCTCCAGCCTGTCAAGGTCCCTCTGGATGGCATCCCTTCCCTCTTGGGTGTCAACTACACCACACAGTTTGGGAATTTTTAGGGGTTTTGGTATTTTTAATAACACTCAGGTTACAACCAACAAAACCGTCGGCAGTAACAGCATCTTTTGCTTTATCATTAATGAAAAGTACTTCTCTATGAGTTTAAAAAAAGGTGCATTTTTCTTTCCAACCCTCAAACAAAGGTATTGACAATTATTATATTCATTCTCTTTCTAACACTATCTGCATGAAGGATGGGAATCTTGGCCTTAATTCTGAATCTTAATTCAACATATATTTAAAAAGTAATCCCAGGTTACATTGCTGTAAGAGATAAACTCTGCCCAGTGTTTCATAAAAACATTACTTCTGACACTGTTTACATTGTAACAACAGATACATAGCACCTAATTCTTACATCATGACCTGTGTGTTTATTGGATACATTATTTTCATACCATACCTTGTATTTGCTTCTTTTTTCTGGCATAATTAAAACTTAATTCTAGGTAGCTGTTTTCTCCTCCCATGGAAAATGGCCTCCAGCAAATCTGAAAAAAACCCGACAGTAAACAGAAGCATTAATTCAAATTACATCTCTAACTGCATTCACTTATGGCACAAATATTAAATAACAATTATCCTAATAATTGGTAACAAATGGGTTTGTTAGGTGTGTTGACTTTAAAGTAACATTGGGAGAAAAGTACTGGTAAAAACTTAAAAGAATAGCCTATATGCAATGTAATACTTTTGAGTTCCTCAATTTCAAAGAGTGAATAATGCAGCAAGGTCAAAGATTTGTGTAGACCCAAAACAGAATGATAATCTCTAGTGTTCTCAGTTAATGACTATGAGGACAGTATTTATAGGTTCTCTTTGTTAATTTAAAACTAGTGTTTAGGATTTCACTTTCAGTGCTTTCCTGTACTCCAGAACTGCCAGCTATCTTATTTCTCCTATATCATGTTAGTCTCAAGCTTTTGATCTTTTTACTAGTAGCTAGTCAAATTTCATCAAATTCAAGTGCTGTTGCTAGAGTTACACAGGCACAATTGACCACAACTTAGCCCATAGCATTTTAAGATTTAAAAGTTTGAAGTTATATCCATGACGCAGTGGTTGAGTCAAATTCCAGATGTGCCTCTATGTCAGTCTTGCTTTCATAGAATTAGAAAATTATAGAATGGTTTGGGTTGGAAGGGACATTAAAGATCATCTAGTTCCAAACCCCCTGCTATGGGCAAAGATACCTCCCACTAGTGCAGGTTGCTCAAAGCCCCATCCAACCTGACTTTGAATACTTCCAGATATGAGGTATCCACAACATCTCCAGGCAACCAGTTCCAATGTCTCATCACTCTCAATGTTGCTAATTTCAAATGAGTACACATTCCAAATTAAAAACTCTATACCAAGAAATACTATATGACAATTTCCTTCTGACTTCCTGGAGGTTTCCTCTGCCTTTTTCACATGCATGCTGTGCCTCTTTGCAGTAAGAGACAGGGAGAGCATATTGTTAATAAAAAAAACACAGGATCAAAGCAAGTAAAGTACCTTTCCTTAAAATGCATGCTGAAAAGGCTCTTCAGGAGACTTTTTCTCCTATTTTTACTTCACTC
>NW_009952973.1:4840040-4918173 GCF_000747805.2 Chaetura pelagica | reverse complement strand
CAGTCAGAACAAAAAAAGAATATCATCTTCCTTATTCCACTGTGATTGCACAACGATTACAAAAATCCAAAGCCTACAAATTCTAGTAGTTAACATTCATACTTGAATATCACTTAAGCAAAACTGATGAGGTTTGAATACATTAAGGACAAACCTACTTATATTAGAATTCTATCTCAGGAGTCTTCGTAGGTTGTAATCAAGACACAAAAGAAAAAAATCTTGACTTCAGAAATTAACTATTCTAGTCTATTCAAAATCTAAAAAATACCAGAAAAGTTCAAACTTATGAAAAATTAAAAAAACAGGTTTTATGTGCCTTTTTACCTTAATTACAGAGCATGGAGTTTTGTATTAGCTTTTTCATCAAATCTAAAATCTGAATTTTGATTAACAACACACATAAAATAGATTAAGGAAATAAGATTGTAATTCTTCTCAGTGATAAAATATTTATTTAAAACCAGTTCTTATCATTTCAGTATTGAATAGAAAATGAATAAGCTTGTGGAAAAGGAAAAAATAAAAATAAAAGAGAAAAAAAGGAACTTTTCTGATGCAGAGACTTTGGGATTACATTTCTTAAACATCATAGTCACTATTTTGCTATGTAAGACACTGTGAGAGCAAATACGTGAATTGCAAAGCTAAAGAGGATTGCTCTTGAATGTAAAAGATGAGTACAATTTTCAGTCACTGAAAGCCTGCTGGGAATGACATCTGTGCTGCTGCATGAATTCTGTGCTCATGGTTGCCTTACAGTCTTTTCTCAAAGTTGATTACCAAAGAAATTGCTTTAGGTCAGAGCAGAATAAATTTAACTTGCCTTCAGCAAGCAAGATGACCCAAGTATAACAAATAAATAAACCTTTTTTCTTTACATCATCATTATTTCTTGTCAGATATACTCTTGGAGCACACAGTCCAAGATACAAAACCATGATACAGGACCTGTGTCCTATTAGGTCTTAACTGCAGAGAAGAGTAAGGAAAGTCATTAAGCATTTCCAAAATAAAGATAATCTTGGACCAAATATGCAGCCAAGTGTCTATAATTGGATGATTTCTTTCATCAAAATATGCAGAACTGAACAAGCAGTAAGAATTCAAAAACAGTTACCCAATCCAGTAAACTGTTCCAGTTTAAAAAAAAAAAAAAAACAACAAAAAAAACCCAACAAGATATTAACAACTGCAAAGCAAAAAAAACCAAGAAGTTGGGAATTATTGTGATTGCCAAATGAATAACTTCAATGTTGCATGGCTTTTCATTACAGAACTGTAAGATAGTCTTGCTTAATCTGATCTATTTCAAAAAACATTAAGGACACCAGCTGAGGTGAAACAGAATGTGAAGAGCTGTGCAAAGGGTAAATCAAGTCAACTTAAACTTCAGCTGCCTTCTTAGAAAAAAAAAAATCACCAATTTTAGATTGTAAGTGCAATTTTTGCTTTAATTTTTTGGAACTGTACCTACTTACTTCAAACTTTCAGGTCATTAAGGAATTGGTTTGCTGACTTTTTTTAAACTTTCAGGGCCTGGGCATGTCTCAGCTCACCAGTTTTCTTTTCGTATTGTAGCTCTACTAGTCTCACAGCTCGTACAAATACTGCTTTGCTAGACTAGCCCCAGACGTGTTCTTAATGCTAAATGTCTCATCTACAGGGAAATCTTCAAGTGCATCCTGGTATGCCCAAGCATGAAAGTTAGTTAGCACTGGTCCTTAAAGCATGTGATAAAGCACTCTTTATGGCACTTCAGATTACTGTCTGTGCTAGGAAACATTTATACCTTTCCAGACTGCCTCCACATGACAGCCCAGTACAGCTCTTGACACCAGTAACACTACCCCAGTCATACTGTCAGAACAGCTTCATGAAGAGCATGTCCCCACAAAAGCTTAGCAGTCATTTACATGGTCTCTCCACTGGGAACACTGCAAGGAAGGATATTTTTTGCACTGAAAATGTATCTTTTCCAAAATGGTCTACAGCATCACAGTATAGAGGAGGAAATGAGTGCAGCAAGATCTTGCCTCTCACCCAAAAGTGAAGGCTGTCTGAGGAGTTTAGCCACATGGCTGCACTCTTATATCCAAACAGAGTCTTTGGAGTCTGCAGGCAACATTCCTCCTTGCTTAGGTCCCAAGTCCAACTCTCTTATCTATAAACTGAGATTCCTATTTCTCAAAATCCGTCAGGAAACCAACAACTTGGCCAGAGTTCGAGATTACAGGATCTAGTTGACATTGCTAGCCACACCTGTGCATCTGTGCCACATCTTTCTGCAGCCATATGGTTGTAGTTACTGTTCTTCACATGCCCCTGAACCATCAGCTGTAGCAGTTCGGCATCCTTCACATGACTAACACTCCTATAGGCCAGGGCTGTGTAAACCTGGCTGGTGAGCACAAGGAAAAACACACAAGAAGATGATTCAGATGGTCCCAGGACAGTCCATCTGTGCCTTTGGGATGCATAAGGCAGAAGCTTGCAGTCTACCCCCTTAGATCCCTCTGTATTTGCTGTCATCCCCCACCTCCCAGCTTGACTTATGCATGTCAATCAGGCTATGCAACATCCATTTTTCAGGAAGGTTTGGGCATGCAGTGCAAAATTGTCTTGCTACTGTGAGGGATTCCTTAGAGGGAGGTGTGTGAGTGCAGATGTTTTCTGCACACTCTCACCAGAGGGAAGAACTGGCTTCCCCTGGGAAGTCCAGCTATCCACCATCACCAAGGCGTGACAGGCACAGGCAGGCTGGCACTGCTTGACAGTACACCATTTTACAAGGCTTCCTGAGGGACAATCCTGAAGCATGGTAATCCTAAAATAGAGCACCCATTGATGGCCAGATGTTATCCAGCTTCTCTTCAGGGACATCTGCAAGAGCTCATCTAAACAGTTTATCAGTCTGAGCCAGCCATTTCAGAAGGAATAGGATAAATAATGAAAATTCACATAGCCAGAGCTAAAAATTTAGAGGCTATAATGAAACAACAAGAAGGTTTGCTGAGGACCTACTGGTGCCTACTTTCTGCTTCTCTGGTGAGGCAATTCTGGTTCTTCTTAGGATCCCAGGAGTTAAAATATTAATCTGATGGCTACGCAGGAGTGAACAACAGAGAACAGGTCTCCATATGGGACTGTTCTACTTAAAAGCATTTGGCTTACTCTAAGCCTGTCTTTGGACCAAACATGATTAACTTTCCCTTTCCTTCCTACTCTTCTAAGAGGATGCCAGACCATCTTTCAGATTAGTGACCATGAGGGCCAACCCAAAAGGTCTGTGGAATACTGAAGACTCAACATCACTCAGACTTCCATTTTCTTTAGAAAATAAATATTCCTGTCTGTACCTGGATGGCCTGGTTCTTCCAAATAAGTTCTGCTAGGAGCAGAGAGTTCAGTTGTACATATATTTCTGGATTGATAAACTCTGTGACCATAAGAGATTGGTCCAGTAGCATTTTCATTACACGGTAGCACCATCCATATCTCAATATACAAATTATTATAGACTATACAAAGTTGTATCTGATTTATCTTCACTTTTAACTGTAGATCTCTAGGTGTTCTGGTATCACTTTTTAACAGGGAAATATTTTCTTCTACTTTGTAGTTTCAGATTGATACAATTGCCAGCAGGTAAGAATTCACCCACTTTTTCTGCTGTTTTGGTATTTGACAGTGACAAGGAAAAGATTAAAGGATTACTTGAACATTTTTTTTAATAGCCCAGATAGGAAGTGGTTCATCTCACACCCCATAAACTGAACTACATTGTGGAATATTATACAGTATAATGTCTCATGAAGATACTTTTGACACACACAGCATAGATGTATCTGTAAATCTGCAGTTCTAACAATGGAAGTAAGAGCAGTGTCCCAAAATGAATGCAAGGTTGAGAGGGATGATGGAATTTTTTTCTAAGTGCAAGTACCTCTGTGCCTATATTACTCCAGAAGCCATTTTTTTCTTGAGCTGCCTACAACAATTAATTCTCTTAAGCTATTTAAACTGTCCCCTTCTTGATCTATGGAACAAACCTTTACAAATTCTTTGTATCAACTCTCGTGGTGTATAAAAAATGATGATATTTTCCAGCTCTGTATCACTTTATCTCCCTGCTAAATTCTTCTGTAGCTCCTCAGGTATCTTTCAACAAAATCCTCTTTACTCTAAGACTTGATTGCCTAGGGATAATAGTCTGTTTTAGCACACAGAAGATACCATAGTGGTAGCACTGGGAATCACCCCTCATTTTGTCTTTGCAGTACAAGTCTGTTTTCTTGCTTTGTATCAGTCAGCCAGGTACATGACCTCGCTCTGGAGTCGTATCCTTTCACTTTTGTCAAGTGGTCTGAGAATCTCTACCTCTAACTACCCAATTTTTCCCTCAGATCCCATTTTCTAATAAGTCATGCATTTGGAGCTGAAAATGATTATTTTACTCACTTGAGGCTGTTTGCCAGGCACCTTTTGGCAATGGCACTAAGTGGCTTATAGTCAGTTTCAGCTAACACTGACCTTCTGCAAATAATGAAATAAAACTATTTATATTCTCAGAGACTAAGGCCAAAACCTTTTCTTTTTTTTTCTTATTTAACTTTCCTTATTGCCAGTGATGCATAAGCCACACATCTCCAGGGCCATCTTTGAGAAAAGGACAGTAACAGTAAGTTCCTTACAGACATCTGTAACTACAGAGCTGATGGCTTCCACTTTAATATGACCTGCCTGCTCACTTTGCTGAACAAGATTTTCCACGTATGTTACCTTAATTTCAACTTACCATTTTCCTTAGTATGCTTTAACAGATTAACCTCTCCCATAGCTGCTCAGAGTCTTTAGTTATTCTTTCCTCCAATTCTTTCATATTCAGACATCATCTGCACACTTTAGCAGTTTACTGGTAAGCCTTAGCATGACAAGTGGTGGCCTGAGAGAACAGTGTCTCCTAAAATGCTCACAGAACAACTGTGTGAATGGAAGCATTTATCTTCTGCTCTTTTTCTAAAGGAAACTTCTGGATCTGAGGATTAATCAAGAATAAACAAACAAACAAACAAAAAAAACCACAAACCAAAACCAAAACCAAACACCAAAAAAGGCCCTCAAAAACCCCAGTATAATTCTTCTCTTGATGGTAATAAAGCAACCTTCCTTTTTTACATATCTATCTAATTCTTAAGTATATATATTTAAAAAGCCATTTTTCCTACAGGCACAAAGAATTCATCCTACCTGATAGCTCTTCAATGCATTATTCCCAGAGATATCCATGGTTTTGGGTAGGTTTTCTTGTTTGTTGTTGTGGGCTTGTTTAAAATCTCTGAATAAAGATGAAAAGAACTTGTTTAGGTGCATGAATCATAGTCTAACTTAACTTTTTCAGATCCATGGTACAAACAATTTAGAGCTTCCGAGTCCACTGGGAGATATCCTCAGTTCCTAAGTTGCTTTGGTTTTCTTACTCTCCACTGAGGACACACATCGATGCATTCTTAAGTGTCTTACTTTTTTAACTCTGGTACTATTACAAAATGAACATGTTAGAAAATCCTTCTGGGCTTGTGAGTCCAAAAGGTGCTCCTGGCTGTCACAGGTCATCAGATAGCATTTTTTCCTTTCAATACAATCTTCCAAACAGGCTCAGGCAGTTAATGGTAAGATGCACCCTTTTACCCTTTTGAAGAAATGTATTAGTGTTTTGGGCTCCTTGCAAGTAGTCTGGTACTCAATTTATAATGATTACATTGACGTTTGGTTCATTTAGCCTGCAACTCCAGCCAGGTAAGTACTTTTTGGCAAAATCCACATCATTAGATAAAGTTCAGATTATAGGTTCTGACATTATAAAAATGAAGGAAAGTCACTGTTTATGCTTACAATAAAGCAAATCTCAAAATTCTTCCTTCCTTATTCCAAGTCCACCATCCACATCTCTACACACTTATTTAACCCCTAATGTCAGGGCAGGTTTGAAAGTGAAAAACCTCATTAACCTAATAAATGCAATCTCAATCACTGGTATATGGAACACTTTTCATCTGCTTGCTCTATCTATGATAAAATAAGCAAGAGGCTTTCCTCCCTCAGTCGAAATGTATTACAGCTGTTGGCCCTCTCAGACTTAAGTAATGGTGTTTGGAGGCAATGCTCATTCACACTCCACATTACTGATGGGCTAAGCCTGCTTAGGTCACTCAGTGGAGACAAGTCTGGAATCCATCAGCCTATTCTAGGCACTATTATTCAGATGTTCTCGAAAGATCTCTTGACACTGCATATACCTGTTTGAGTAGGAGGAATAGCTAACTTCTTCCTGTAAAATTTATTTCCACACTACCACTTAGGGGTTTTCCTCAAACTACAGCTTTTGTTTTACTCAAGAACAGAACTTCACATAACCATAACAAGGCCTGCAAAAAGTTTTGTGTAACCTCAAGCTTGTATACACAAATGCAAACAGATAATGTTTCAGCTTTACCCCATAAATACATGTGATTTCTAAGAAGTAACAGCAATAAGATATTTTCTGAACAATCAGGAGTTCTAATGCAGGTCTAGCAGTTCTAAAGCAGGTCTGACTAAAGACAGAATTTTCTCTCTAGCAGACTGACAGCCAGGCTAAATAAAATGGCTAGGCACTTTGGAACACAAAGAATAAGGAATTAAAAGGAACTCTCATTTCTCCATCAGCAGCAGTAGCGGAGCTTGGCTTCTACTTTAGCTAAACAACAGGAGCATCAGTAATAATTTCCCTTTGTGGAGGACAGTGTAAAAGTCTGAGCTATTGTTGGAAAAAATGAACTGCAAAATGTCTGCAAAAAAAGGTGTTTTAAGGGGGAAGAAAGCGTGGTTTACTTGTTGTTTGTTTGTTTTTTCCTCATACCTGCTTTGTGAAGCTCAGAAAAGGAGTGAAGAATATTCTCAAGACTGTTCTGGCTTCTCGGATCTTGGGTGATGAGATTCATCTGATTCAGTCTCCATTCAGACATGAAACAACCTCCTGCAGTCTTCCCTCTGCACACACACATACAATCTTCCTTATCCCTCTGTTAGTGACAAGAAATTGAGAAATAGGTAAGGATGTGCTGCAATGCCAGGCATCTCTGCTTGGGAAACCAGCTGTTGTATGTTGTTTCTCCTTCATGGTGCATACAAGTTTGTGGGATATAGCTGGAAACCAAGCTCTTGAAGCTAATTATGAAGTGAAATATGCAGAGTTGAGTCCTACTTTCATTTGTAAAGCAAGTTGATCGATAAAGGATGCTACTGCTGGAATATTTCTGTCAGTTTTAAAAAGTACCTTTGACAGTCCACGAACTTCTTAAAATGTACCTGAGACAGTGTGTGGAGAAGTAGCCTTCAGCATACAATTATTAAAGCACACACACACACAAATATATTTATATGTACATAGGCATCTACTTATTTATGTTCTTTGTTTTATAATATACACAGAACAGCCCATTTTCTTCATACACTCAGACAATGAGTCTTAGGTAGTGCTGAGACAGATGTATCTGTAGATTTTTAAAAGAATCCTGCCAGTCAGATTTCCTCACCCACAATGAAACTTGAGTATCAGCCAAGGTTAAGACAGTTTCAAATATATATGAATATATTTTAACCACACTTCCTTTCTCATTAAATAAATAGAACGTGTGTTTATATCTATCTATCCAGAAATCTGTTGCATACAGGCATGCACACACCATTGTCAATAAGCTCTTCCTTGTTAATAGCTGTAAGGCATTTCTGAGACACCTCTGAACCCTAGAGAGTAAGGACATTTACTGGAACCTGGAAATTCACCTCTCTGTATTGCTGAGAGCAATCACTATCTGAGTAATCGTGGCAGACCAACACTCATATATCAAAATGTCATTTCCATGAGGAACCACTGTTCTTCCGCATATAGGCATGTAAGCTGGATTAACTGTGATATTTCAGCATATTAATTATATTTTATCTACTCTGTGCTGCATAGCTAAAACGGAATAATAGTATTTTGGTCCCTTGGTTTGCTATTTGAGAGTACAAATGCTCAATAGGATACAATAAACCAAAAATGAGATGTCTCTCAGTACCTTAGCTTAGACAGTAGGAGCCAGGTTAGATATGCAGTGTGGAGTTATCAGAAAGTTAGATAGTATTCGCCACAAAAGGACTGGGTGAGTAAAATCACTATCTCATCAGAGTTGGTCCTAGAGGTATAAGTGTGCTCCAGAAGGTCTTAACAAATACACCAGACAATCAAATAAAAAAATCAAGTTGTGTTTGTTTCTTTTTATTTGGCTTTTTAAAGTACAGCCATGGAGTTTGAAGTTCACATTTCTAACAAGAAACAAAAATAAATTCAGCAACAACCCATATCACAGTCAAGATGTTTCTTGCACATTCCAGATTAAACAGCCTTAGGATTTAAGTGTGTTATCCTATTCTGATTAACAACATCCTTAGACAACAAATGAAAAGAACTATGGTGAAATTACTACTCTTAAGATTGAGAACAAGAAAAAAACAATAACTAAAAAAATTTAAAAATTGAAGGAAGAATAACCACTAGAATCACAATAGCTAATCAAGATCAGTTTTCCATCTGCCAAATATTGTTTCACAATGAAATAAAACCTGTTGAGTTCACAAAAGTAGAAAGTTCTTTATTGCTGCATCAGACTCCAGATCCCTGTGAATCTAATCACATGAAAACTAAAGGATGTAATGAATTAGCTGGGAAAGGGATAACTGGTTTTCATTTCTTTTACTTCTTACAGCGTCTCAATCCAAATAAAGCATCAAAGAACCCTGGCTGAGCCTAACATTAGAAAGAAATGTGTATAATGCACAGTTCAGGAAGTCAAACTCAGTTCTTAACAGCTAACTGCATACCAAGGAAAAATGATTATGAATAAGAAATATGTAGTAGTAGTGCATTGTCAAGCAGCACGAGTGCAGTGTTAGCCTCTACAAAGTGTAAGCTGATTTGTTACATCTTTTAAAGGGTGGGGACAAAGCTCTTTCAGTCAAGTCTAGGGGAGAAAAAAAAGTGCTAATTGCAAGTAGCTCACAAATACTGCTGTTAATACTATTGCATGAAGTTATATAGTCCCATCTAGTGGTCAAAAATTACTTCACTGTACAGAAGAAACAAATACAGCACCTAAGTCATAGTTCCAACAGATCTGCAACTGTTACTATCTGTTTAAGCATTGCACCGATATTCTCTTACTAGTATAAATTCCAGGCCCACTATACTTTGTTATACAATATCCTAAGGCAGAGCCATATACTGTGAGTGCTCCCTGTCCACAGCCAATTTCTGTTAAAATAGATACAATTGTATCTCACAACTGAACTCATCCCAAGAAACAGAGCTAGCATTGATTTTATTTTGCAGTTGACTTTGCTTCTTGAGAATATTTTCTTGTAGTAAATATCACTTTCTAATAGTACTCTGCAAAGTGACAGCTGGTGGTAGCACCATAAATGGCACTTTACAGATACTATGGATTATATTACTATTGACAGTCTTAAAACCAAGCAGAATTCCATTTTCCTGTAATTGCAACATCTCTTTCACAGTCTCCAAAACAGTATTTCAAGGAAGGCTGAGTTCTCATGCTAGAAAGATGAACGCTTTTCTTCTCAGCATGTGCATGCAGTATTTACAACTATTAAAAAATTTCTGGAATTTGTTGAAAAATGTCTGGGAATTGTATTAATAAAGGTGAAACCCACCATTCTTATTAAGCTAGTAAATAAATTAATTCCTAATAGCATTCCCAGTTTACAGTGCAACAGGCTGACATTTTGGAAACAAAATCACTAGTGGTTGTGATACAGCTAGATATCTGGTAATGGCCTAAATTGTCACACCATCTCAATAGGTAATGGGAGCAGCAACAGAATTCTGAGGCAGAGCTATTTCTCTATTTGGGAAAAGTATAGGAAAAAGCTTGGCAATTGTTTACATAAGTAGTGAAATGAGTAATGTAGGCAGGGTGATAATAAGGTCTTTTTCTCACACGTTTGCTACAGCCACTGCAATTGCTCTCAACACTGCTGCTTTCTAAAGAGGAGAGCAACATGTCCACCACAGAGGCAATGATGTCTGAAAGGAGCCTGAAGAGACTAAAGGGGCAAGGGATTAGAAATTGCTCTTACACGTGAAGTGCACTAGCTACCAAAATCTCCTGTTACAATTTTTAAAAGCAAAGGTTATATTGCCTTACCATCTCATTGACACTGCCCACTGCACAGAGGGAGCACAGCCAAGGCCATGTGCCTTTTTTCAGTATACACCCAGTCATCCACTCTGTAAAACGAGATCTCATTTACTTTTGCAATCCTGCAAATCCATCTATTGTACCCAAAATATTCTTGTCATCCACTCTACACTGTGTGTGCGTGCTGTCCAAGTAAAAAATTCTGTGATTATTCTTTGAAAGTCCTACAAGGACTTTCATTGCAAATACACCCGATTCCTTTACAACTTGCAATACCTGTTCAACTCTAAGCCACTGCATTATTACACTGTCTGGCTGAGTTACACCCGATCGGCAAGAGATTGGTTCCCAAGCCTGAACTATGAGCCTGCAATATAGGGGAAGCACAAATGTGTTTCAAAACTACCCGTGTAATTTAACTTTCTCTGACAGTTCAGAGCAAGCTTGACTGAAATTTTACTCAGTTGCATCCAGAACACAAATGTAAACTTTCAAAATTAGGGCAATTTACCTGGGGGGAAAAACACTCTGGTGCATCAAGAAATCCAGATACATATGAAAAAATATGTATGACTGTTGCAGTCAAATATTAGGAGAAATGCTGTAATGGAAATTGCAACATGTTACCAGCTGACATATGTGGTAAGAAAAGGTCCTGACCTCCTCCTGTATAGTTTTGTATTGCATTAAGTTGCTCTCGCAACATTCATGGGAACAAGGCAGATTGCCTGCATTGAGTTTTATGTTTTTAAGGTAAAGCCTTTTTTGCTTGTTTGCAAAAAAATGCAACCTGTTAAGCAGTAACTCTGAAACTGAATGCCCTTCTGATCCATTTTGCTTGCATCTTTCCAATTTAGTGACCATTTGAAGTAGCATGAGGCTTTACATCTTTCCCCCCTTTTTTTTTTCCAAAAAGATTATCTTATTAGCAAAACATGAAATGAAAAAAAAATTGTTCCTGATAGGTCTGGATCTGCACATATAATCTGCTCTACTTTCACTACATTTCCTACAAACAAGTTCTTTAAAATGGTATTACTGAAGAAGTCTAGTAAAAAATTGTCAGCTGAACTAATTGAAGTCCTCATTAGCCAATGTTACTGCACTGGTGACATCTGTATTTACACAGATCCCTGATAAATGTCCAGTGTTTTTACAAGCTTGCTATGCTCATTTTACCTACTGGAAATTCAAACCCTCCTTTGTGCTAGCATACAAGTAGTTTTAGCCATACTCTTCACCAATATGCTCTAATCCCATATGCCAGGGCCAGTAGCAATAATATTCAATAAATGCTCAGGCCTCCAGACTTTCTACTGTAGCCTTTCAGACTGCTTCTTCTCCTTTCAGCATTATCTGCTTTGCCTTCCTTTTAGCTAGTCCATTATCCACACCACAATTTTGCTATAGCTTCTCATGTTGAAATAATAATTGTCCTTGAGACACTAAATCAAATTATTTGCTGAACTCCAGACAGACTAGCTCTATTGTATTTTTCTTGTCTATAAAATAAATTCTCTTACCAAAGAAGGAGACCACATCATTGTGATATGCATTTCCCTCTTATAAATCCACATGGTCTTTTTGCCAATTTCCATTTAACTCTACATCTTTAGTTAATCCATCTTCAAAATGTCTCTGAAAGTCTTCTTACAGAGGTTAAACATCACTTTTCTCCTGCTCTCTTAAACAGTAACTTTTTATTCTGTATAACTCCCTCTCTTATTGTACCTTCTTGCCTGGTATTTAGACAATCTGGTGGACTGTGTCCAAAAACATGAGAACTAAAAAAACGTACCCGCTTCTTAATCCATGAAAAGAGTGGAGAGATCTCATGAAGAGACAGGTGGAATAAAAAAGAAAAAAAATAAAAACATCTCATAGCACAATACCAACAATATGCACAACGCTATACAAACTCCAGTTGAAGTTACCTGTTAAAATAGAAAAGGGTTTTTGAGCTTTTGTGCATTTTCAAATAAATGCTGCTCTTGAAAAGTCATGGTGATTGTTCAATAGACTTTAATGGCTCCTTCCCAGCCACGTTATCTGTACAGTAAATCTGCACTTTGGTAGTTTTTAAAGTATGGATTTTTTACCTAAACAACAATGTAAATCACACAACAAGAACATTGTTTCTGGCAATGAACAACACCTCCTTCTGAAATAGTAGGGGCCTAGGGGGCTTTGGTTTACTAGGTTAAAAATAAACATTCAATACAAAACCAGTCATTATTCAGACCCTGTTTGCAGGAAAGTGCCCATTTGAAACCAATGCATAGATTTAAGCAAGTAGAACTGAAAGGCAGAATTAGATAACAGGAGCCAAAGAGCTCTTCTGTTTAGAAATTGACTTGCTTAAATGCAAGTTGCATTTAATAGACAATAGGTCATCATTGTACACCTACCAGATTTAGGATACAGTCTGTTTCTTGTTCAATTTCTCCATTTACATAGGTAAATCTTTTCTAACAAATCTGCCTCTCTGAAAGTGAAACATAATGCTGTGTGCAAATTTGAGATAAAACAATAAATCTACCCATTTACAAAGCTTATATCATCCTATTTAATATAAGCATGACTGAAACTGTTAATATAATTAGAATTAAATAAACACCATGATTAAAGGAATAAAAAATTACCTGCTTGTAAAAGTTCTTTGAAATTTTATACACACATACACACAGATACAAAATGGCAAGTAAATTCAGCTGTCATATTATGAGTAGAAAATTTCTGCACAGGTCATTAGAGAGAAAAACAGAAACTAGAAAAAGCAGGTACAAACAAATCCTATTATACAAATTTCAGTGCTATCTCATCAGGCTAAATAAAAATCAGTAATCACAGCAGCCTAAACTATAAGATCTTACAAGTCAGAGTCTGGAGTCCAGATTTTGGCAAAGTCATAGGAGACCAATATAGAACTGCAAAGAGAATTTCAAATATCTATGACTTTAAAGTATTGCATGAGCTGGGATATGGGACACAAAGGTGCAGAGTTACTTAATATTTTAACTTTTCATTAGTCCTTCTTCCTTTGAGCATCATCTAATAGCTATATATATCTTGAATGAGGTAGTGAGAATAAAGGAGACTAGCCATGGGACAAGTGTTGCTGCAGAAAGTGGGCAGAAGGCAAAATAGCAATTTTTCTTCTTAGGTTGCCACCTTGGAGACCACATGGGCCATTTAAAAGACTGACATGAGCAGAAAAGCTCTTTGGCATCAGGAACTCAAGAAGGTTATCTTTCTCTAATTGCTCCCTAAGCCTCACCAGAATCAAGATAGCTTTTCATTACCTCCACTGTATCTCTGTGGTTAGATGCCACAGCTGAGACCTTTATTTGTCATTGCACTCCCATTTCATCCTATCATTCTTTAACATTCATCCCGTTCTAATCGTTCTCTCAGTTTGCTTTTTTATAGGTGAGAAATACTTGGGCTGGGAGAGATTCCTGTAACCAATATGTATTTCAGAATATGTTAGATGGGTATGGGTCACCATACAATTCCTAGGTCTTATATTATTTAATTATTTTTTAGAACTCCTCTGAGACTTCATATTTACCTGAAGGTTCCTGTTTTTTATACACATACTTTTATGTTACATGTTAATCTTACTGTTTATTTAGAAAGCCAAACATACTTACATTTCCTGTCTAATACAAAAAGATTAAGTATTTCTTAAGAGCTCAGATACAGAACAGAGAACACCACATACTAGCATATTGTTTTCTTTAAAAACTGAGAATGTAAGAGGCTTTATTTAAACTTTAATGCCTTGCTGGCACTGCAGTCTCTGTTTTGAATTGTCTTGCACATAATTTCATAGAACAATAAAAGCAAACAAAAATTGTCTTCATAAATGGCTCTTCATCGAGGTATTTTCATTGTAGATCCCACTGTAGTTTACAAAGACCTGAATATATAAATGAATGTATGTGCATACATAGTCTTGCTGCCCACATGTTTTCAGAATCAAACCGCTTTATCCTAATGAAACAGCTTGAGAAAAAAAAATTCCTAAAGCCATGAATATATATTCGCTTAATTTATTTGTAATATAAACATTTTACTAACCTTTATGAGTGCAAGAAATTCATCTGTCCAAATAGGAGTTGTATGCCTCCTCTCTTCTCCAATAAATTGCTGCAGATATTCTGAGAATAACTTAAGAAATTTATGCTTGGGAATTTTGCTTTTAGTAAAGTCATCTTTACTGAACATTGGAAACTTGACATTTATGCAACCTAAACAGATTATAATTCACAACTAATTTTAGTTGACGATTGTCACATTTACTGTAGTAATGGTAGTCACAATGCACCTTTGTATTTGGTCAGTGGTGACCTTAGTAAGTCTTCAGAAGCACCCACTTATTCCAGCTGTCTTTTAAAACCACAGAAGTATATTTCTGACAAATAAATAAATAAATAAATAAGTGCATGGTGGAATTTATTGTTGCAGATGTTACTGGCTTCGAGAGAGTAATTATAATTAAAGATATTATTAATTAAATTGAACACTTCTATGAAAAAAAAAAAAAAAAAGTTAAAGATTTATAAACAAAAGCATTTGAAGGGAGTATTATTCCCCATGCCTCAGGGCATAAACAAACCTCTAACTGATGTGTTGCAGAAGAAACTTTCCTCGGGGCAGATTCTATAATTGCTTGCCACATGTCTTCTTCCAGCTTTCTTTAAAAGATTTTATAGCACCGCGAGTCACTGCTAAAAACAGAATACTAGAGTAGATGGAGGACTGGGTTGTTTTTTGCCTGGCATATCCTGCACATCACTTTAACGCTGCTTTCATTTAGAATGAGTCGCAGATTCTACTAAACAGATTCTAAGAAGACATTTCTCTCAGCTAGTTTGTTTGTTTTTCCATTTTATATTTTGGTTTATGTTTTAAGCTCAGTAAGTTCACCTCAGCTAACTTATTTCCAGTATCTGCAACCTCAGCTGTGTCTTTCTCCTTATACCCTCATACACTGTTTTCCAGCTACTAAGTTCTGCTTTGTTTTGTCTGACAGTCTTCTGTCCTTTATGGCTTGTTCTCTATTTTCTCTGGGTTTTTCAAGTCTTACTGCAAGTTTTTCTTCTCTCTCAACAAGAGCTGTTTTACTGAAAAACTCCCAGAATATAAATTACATAAATTGATAGAGGAACTTGGTTTTCTTTCTAGGAGCTGTATTTTCATCATACTGTTATTTTGATAGTGACAAACTCTTTTAATCCATACCAATTTGGGAACAAATATTTTTAGCTAAAACAGATAAAGTCTAGTAGCAGTCAAATCACCAGTTTTAAGTATGTGAGCCAGTTAAGCCCAAAAGTATAAGGAAACACAGCTTCTCAAAAGTTCTGTGCCAAGAGATGAATGATCTGAAGAGAGAAAAAAAGAGGACAGTGTAGCCAAAATAAAGCAAATATACTTACAGGCTCAACTGGATGGTCTAGTTATGATAAATAAAGGCCTTTTATTCTTATAAATTGATACTGTATTTGTCTGTAGAAAGTAAAGCCATGAAAAATGTAAATTAATCCACATAAAAATAAATTAAACAATTTTTGTTTGCTGATATTAACAGATGCAGACAAGCTTGGCTATTCATTATACAATAAAATAAATGTCATCTTGCTAAAGAATGCAAGAAGGTAAACCTGACAGACTCTAAAACTTGTATAAATTCTACAAGTATGATTTACTTGACTTTATGTAATCAGTTACAGCTTTTAGCTTTCACAAGTGAAAACTTGCTCCATCATTTGCTTCAAGATACCATTTCAAGTAATGACTTTCAGTACTTGTGTGGTAAGTACAGCTCAGACAGGACACAGCAAAACATAACGTGCTATGAGAAACATACCTTTTTTTGCCTTTCCACTGGTGTTTACTCTGCCAGTGTTTCCTGAATATCTGCCAGATCTTGACCAGGTTTCTTAGTGCTTTGTATGATGTTTAAGTCTGGACACTGTTCTGTGGATTTGCATGCCTTTACTACTAGGTTTCCTTTAAACATTACACATACAGACCTTACTATAGAAGTATCTTCCCATACTTTATTCTATGATTTAATGCACAGAACTAAGCACAGAATCGAGAATAAGTTATGATCTTTACTGTCTTCCTGTGATTGCATTCAATTTACTTGGTGCTCTGAGTAGTAAATCCCTGATACATACAAGAAGAATGAGTGGAAAAGAGCCAGGCTGAGGATAGCAGTAATAAAATAGTTTAAAGAAAAATTGATTGAGAATGTTGGACTTGCATTTTGAAAATGAATCCTCTATTTATCTCTAGCATTCACATTTCTATTCCTTTAATTCAAAGTAATAGGAAATTATTATTAAACCTTCAGGACATCAGATCAGAGACTCAAGGAGGATTCCTCTAGTTCAGGAATCAGATCCGAGACTCAGAAAGGATAAGCATTCATCTAGTTCAGAAACCTAGCCACAGATTCTTTGTGCTTAACTGAAATACAGTTGTATGAAAAAATTGCTTTCTTGGTGAAACAGTTAAAAAAAATCTCAGATCATATCAACATTATTACTTTTTTAATCTTTCCCTGAATTTTATGTTTTGTTTCTAAATCACGTGTAGGCAAAGGAATGGAAAAGAAGGTTAAGACACAAAGTTACTGGAAGGAAAACACTTGTTGCAGGACCTCAAGAGTTAGGCCATTTATGCATAGGGAAAGTATTAGCAGTTCAGGCCTCCTTGAATACATAGCACTCAAGATGTTCTGAAGCTCTTCTTATGACATTTTGCCAGTAATTAAAATGACCCTAAAATCCACACCTCTTAATGACTATCTTATTTGTGAAATCAGACACAATCCTCAATCCCTTGTCTGTACTGAGAGCAGAACTGGGCACTACAGAGCATCCTTCCATATATCTCAAGCTCTCTCAGTGCCAGCCCACAACCCTGATGAATATTGTCAGTGCAGAACTGAGACGCCCTACCCAGCAGTGCTGAGCTCATGCCTGTCAGCAGCAATTACAATGCAAGCTCAGCTCTGCACTGGCCTTTCCTCATGGGAATTCCTCTAGGCACAGAGCACAAAGAGAGCAGAATACTAGAAATAACCTATCTTGCTCTTTCTCTAGATGCAAACCTGTATACAAAATGGAATCAATTTCCCCTCAAAATCTGTTCCGGATCTTTTTGTTTGCTTTTCTCCATGCATAAACTCCTGTGCATGTGGCAATTATTTGAAACTTTTCCCCTGTGCAGATAATGGTGCTAGCCCCAGTCCTCTAAGGTTCCCTCCACTGATACCTTTCCACCCACTTTCTTTCTAAGCAGGAGTGTCTTTTGTGAGTTGCTCTGTCAAATTCTGATTCAGATTAGTCTTAACCCTGTCGATCATACTGTGGAATTTGAGGAGAAATGTAATGTTTTTAGAATTGAACTCCAAGAGGAAATAAAACTTCCCCAGTAATTTTTTTATTCATCTACTTTAATTGTTACATATATTTCAATAATAAATAATGATGTTTTCCCCAAGTGAAATGTACTTCTTGCTATGACCCCTTTTACTGAATATATCAACATTTTTATCCTAACTCTGCCTTTTGAATCAACAGTCTGAATGCTTGAACAATTTACTGTATGTTACTTTCCTATAATTCACAGCTAGGGAAATTAATTTAATTTTGTCCAGACTCCAAGCAAATGTTTGACTAAATGCAATTAGTTTACTGATACATTAACTTACCTAGGACAGGATTTAATTACATTCACAGAAATTTAATCTAATGCATCAAGTTAATTCTTTTTCTAGTATTTAATGGACCTTGCCAAGATCAGGATAAGTAAATAATCCAAAATACGAGAGCAATTTCATCTGTACTCCTCTTTGAAGAAGCCACCTCTATAGTTAATAAATAGCTACATACTATCTGTACAATCATATGAAGGAAACCCTTCTTCTTTTCTTTTTCCCATTTTCTACAAGATCATTAAGACTGGCTGCTGTGCAACAATGATAATGTACTTAGGGAAAACAGTTACATAATGGTCACATCAAGGCAGGATTTGCCACATTTTCTAATTCAGTGTTCTGTCTCCAACAATGGCCAGTACTGAACGTAGCAAGACAGAAGAATTATTATAGCAAATAATATTTGACTTACTCTTCTTCATCAGAGGAAATTACTTCCAGCTCAACTACCAAGTATAACTCTTCTTAACCTTGCCACAAAACACATTTACTCTCTTCTCCCAAAGTAAGATTGTAGTTTTACTAATATTACATGGCAATTAATTAATAACTCAAATATTTTCTTGAGAAAACAGATTGTTTCTGGACCTACATGGAAAAGGAGGGGTTTTTAGTTCCTGGGCAATTGATCAAATATGTTGCCAAATTTATACTGTCTGTAGTAGTCTCTGTTAACAAACCATGGCCATCCTATGCTCTATTACTAGTGTCACATCGCTGGTTTTTTCAGCCCTTTTAATGTTTCTATTAATTTTTGTTCCCTCTTAGAGATGTCCCTCTTTATATTCTTTTCTCAGACTATAATTTTGAAAATACACTGGTTTGACTCCACCCACTTTTTTAACTGTAACATGAAGTACTTTATTGATGTTAGAATTTCTTTTTATCTGTCTGCTCTGATATAATGACCCCATTTAAGTAGGAAAAAAAAGCTTTAGACTGGAAAAAATCAGACTTTTCAATTCACTGGATTCTCGGGATTTAAATATAAGGATGAATCTGCACACTCAAAGATAATAACAGATAATTGATAGATAAATTCTGCTAATAAATAGTAGTGAGGTGAGATGTAATCTTAACAAAAGAAAACTTTAATCCAACATCCACAATCCAACATGATCCATTTATTTTCTTTGGATTATTGCTATAATATATAGAGTTAGACTTACTAATCTATAATTTGAAAAGTATTTCCATAATCAGATTTTTTTAGGTTTACACATAACATATAATAATCTTTTATTAAGATAAATTAAAACTTAAGACTACGATCTTAAGGTTCAGACTTATTTTTTCACTATAATGAATTGCTATAAAAACCAGAAGCAGAAATTTAATATTTTGCAGATTTAGTTAAATATTTAATTTCCTGAAGTTCTTCTAAAATGCAAATGAATTTCAAAAACATTTTTAACATAGACTTTTGGAAAGATTTTTTTCTTGTATCACGTTTTAAAATATTGCCTAGAAAGATTTTATGTTCCTTCCATCAGGATATGTTGCAAACCTTTCATTTTTAAAGTATTAATTGCAAAATCATACATTACAAAAAGCAAACAAGTGTTGCTTGTATTTGAATCCCATTTACATCATATTAATGGAACAGTAACAAGACCATGCAATATTTCTGTTAGCAATTCCTCTTTAGTTCAAGGAAAAAGCTGAATATTATGTTTACAGTACTAAGCAATATGGCTTTTGCTCAAAGGCACACTGCCTGTATTGTCACATGAATCACATAACCACTCAACTCATCAGATTTTTACTTGATCTTGATAGCAATCTATTGTATTTTAGAAGGAAAATAAATTCAGATTCCATTTCTGTTCCCTAAATTATTTCATTTAGCAAAAAACCCCCAAACACACACTGATTACAAGAAGGAATCATTCATCATGTGGTGAACTGCTATAAATCAAAGTGCTTAAAGGTCTTTTGATTTGGTAGCTTTTTTTGTCCTGGACTTTCCATTGGGCCAGGTACCATTTGTTCTCTCTAAGGCAACTTAAATCCAGCAAAAAAACCCTCTGTCATTAGTTTTTACTAAACTGACCATCATGTGAACGTGGTTTTGGTTGATCTAGATCAAATGTGTACATATAGACCATCCAGTATTATTAATGATAAGAGAAATATTGCCCACCTGAAAAAACTTTTACACTGTTTTATACTGTTTTGCTATTCAAATGTTATTCTTCTGGCCTTTAAATAATTTCAAGGCACTTTTGCATTCTTAATGAAGTTTTGTTCTGCAAACAGTAGAAGCAGAAAAGAAAGAAGTCAATCCTTTGAAAGATTTGTGACAAGAAAAAGCACATGACTGAGGGAAGAAAATCAATAAAATAATCTTAAAGTGTCCTGGGTAAGAAAAAAACAAACAGAAAAATAAAAATTTGAAGCTTGAAATCCAGGATATTTGGCAAACTTTCATACACACAAAGATCCATATAATAATATACATACATAATCACACATATAACCCCATCATATATTCAAAAGCACAAATATACACAGATATTATGAGAGAATAACAGAAAAAGTATTCATCTTGATGTGTATTTAATCTTTGCCACTTTCAGATGTCTTTACCACTGTCTCAACTGCAATAATGTCACTGTCCTTCGGCTTGTATCACATTCCTTTAATTAAGGATTCTTAACACTTCAGAAGAAGTGTTCATGCAGGCACTTTTGCATTCTTAATGAAGTTTTGTTCTGCAAACAGTAGAAGCAGAAAAGAAAGAAGTCAATCCTTTGAAAGATTTGTGACAAGAAAAAGCACATGACTGAGGGAAGAAAATCAATAAAATAATCTTAAAGTGTCCTGGGTAAGAAAAAAACAAACAGAAAAATAAAAATTTGAAGCTTGAAATCCAGGATATTTGGCAAACTTTCATACACACAAAGATCCATATAATAATATACATACATAATCACACATATAACCCCATCATATATTCAAAAGCACAAATATACACAGATATTATGAGAGAATAACAGAAAAAGTATTCATCTTGATGTGTATTTAATCTTTGCCACTTTCAGATGTCTTTACCACTGTCTCAACTGCAATAATGTCACTGTCCTTCGGCTTGTATCACATTCCTTTAATTAGGGGGGGGGGGGGAAGAGAAGGGAGAAGAGGTTTTATAGATCCTTTAACTTCCATGCTTCCATTACCTGAGGAAAAAGAATCTCAGTTCAAAACTGTGATCAGTTTCATTTATATGTAAAATCACAAAAGTACTGTAACATCACATTCTTTTCTGGTTGTCTTGGAGTATGAAGATCCAAAGAATGTTGGCCTAGCAGCAGCTAAACAAGCTTCAGATCTGAGTACCCTCAAAAGACTACCAAACCCCCCCCCAAAAAAACCAGCAAAGCTCTCTAGAATAAATGCCCTGTGGTGAGATAACGTTATGCTGTTTCCAATAGCTGCATGGACAATAACTATCACATAACGCCAAGTCCATATTTGTCAATCATGGCTAACTAGGCACTTCTAGATTTGCTTACAGAATCACAGAAACACCAAGGCTGGAAAAGACCTTTAAGATCATCAAGTCCAGCCTATGATCAACACCACCACATCAGCTAGATCATGGCACTAAGTGCCACATCCAGCCTTTCCTTGAACGCATCCAGGGCTGGTGCCTCCACCACTTCCCTGGAAGTCCATTCCAATGTCTAATCACCCTTTCCATGAGGAAGTACACAGCAGGTAACTGTGGATTTGCACCTGTTCCAAAATTGTGTGAAATTTTTTATCTGTGAACCAGAATTGAACACACAAGCCAGTGCTGATGAAATGGCTAAGTGACACAGAGGTTTCCAGAAAGGTCACAGAAGTTGCCATAGATGCCACGTTGGCCTCAGTGAGAGGCACAGCGGAGAGGGAAGATGGAGCCATTTTCTGCCAAACCAGCAAGATCCATCCCACTGCCCCGCAAAGAGAAGGCAGAACCCTCACCAGGTGAAAATGTACAGAAGCTGATATTATATATGGACACAGAGAACCCCAGAATGCCATGTGGGCAAAGACATTAACTTCTTTTACGAAAAGAAAGGGAAAAGTCATTTTTAGTTGAGAAGTAGAGTTTTTCAATGGTAGAATACTTGTCTTCTTAGGAAGCTCAATTAAAAGCTCTTACAATTGGCTTCAGCCTAAGTAATGCACAGACAGAAATTCTTCAACACAAATTAACTTACCAGAATTAAAATAATGATGACTGGGATCTCTACCCTTTAACCTACTAAGTTCAGGGCCTCACCATGAGATCTTTCAAAGTATTTCAAAAACTGTATGGAAGAATGATTAACTTCAGTAAATTACTTTTCAGTAACCCCTTCGGACATTAGAAAATAAAACACTTTAATGAATTGATATTGAAATTAAACTGAATTGATACCTAGAAGAAATTATAGCTCCATGAAGAAGATTCTATATTTTATTCCAACAGACATCATCTATTCTAGTTGTCAGATCTTTCTTAAGACCACTTTTTCTGTGAGCAGTTATGAACACAGTTTTACAAGCTGCTAAACTATCTCTTTATGTGACCATAGCAACATCCCATGATGAAAGCACATTTCCCTGGCAAATAGAATTAAATTGATCCATGTTACTGATGTTAAATAGCAGTCATTCAAACAGTCTTATTTAAACCTAAGAAATTACTTTTGTGAAAACCCAATTTTGGTAAATATATACTTTTAAATTTTATATGCTTTATATCAGAAGCACCACCTTAAATTCAGACCCTCTTAAACAAAATAGAACTTTATGGACAGGAGATGGAAAAAACATCACCATGCAATAAAAACTTTGAAGACGTAAAGCAGTGAATCTCAACCCCTTTGTGCCAATTAGCTGATATAACTTGAGTGGAAAAGTGGTTCCCTCTTGTTAGAATGTAACAAATTCATTAATTAATCTCTTATTTTACAGGAAATGGAATAAGAGCAGTGTGATTATATGTTATTTATGGCAATTGATAGGCAATGCGAATCAATGCACTAAAACATAAGTGAAATATAGAACTAGGATTTGAAAGCCATTTTTTGAAAAATTCCAAACTGCAGTGTTGAATCACAAATTTATTCACAGCTGAGGACTGCAGACTTCAAACCAATATATCTAACTGCTGATGTTTATTTATGTGCAACATCAATGTGATTTAGACACGTAAATCAAACAGCCACTCTGAACATACCAGCCTGAATTACAAGCTTTTGGAGCAAGAAAAGCCCTGAAGTAATGCAATGCAGCTACACTGACAACATCTAGAATTGTACTTTATATAAGGCATGCTATAGATCTGAGCTGAAAGAATCAGAACAGCCACCTGCAAATAACAGTGCTCAGATGTGGTACAAGGTGCTTAAGATAGTATTTTTAGGAATAAAACTGAAAATATCTTCCACTGTCATAATATCTAACACTTTGCTGCCTGAGACAATCTGTATTGTACAGCCCAGTCCTCTTCATATGTGATCTCTCATCAAACTGGTTACATAGCATAGTGAGAGCAAACCTAAATAATAGCTATTTCAAAAACTCATTCTTCTAACGGCTACCAACTCCCCACTGTTCTACTGTTTGCTGTATTTTTTTTTTCATTGTCCATGATCTTTTGTCTCTTATGCATTTGCTCTTTGAGCAGCATTGTTTCTCCATGGCATTTGATCAGCTTTCTTTCTCCTTCTGATAAATTCTAGCAAGCAATTACACAACCTATGAGTCAGACAGAAAAGGCAAGCTCTTTCAGCACTCTGGTAAAACGAGCTCCTTACTTTTCTCATTACTCCAGCAGCCATTTTCTAAGCTTCCTCTAGATGCCTAGAATTGAAAAAAGTATTCAGGTCAAGGGTATAACATGACATTTACTTCTGTAATGGATTAAGTATCTCAATAGCCGAGTGGAGCTTTTTCTTTCCGCTTCCAGAAATCCTTTTTAAAAAAGGCAAAGTAGCAGCACTTGTGGTAGAAACACACAGCAGTAAGCTGAAAAAATGAAGATGCCAGATAGGAGGCACACCTCATTTTCTCTAAGAAACAGCCAATATATGGCAGCTTGTTCCAAAGAGTAGCCAGTTCCCCACCACCTCCTTTGCCAAGTTCAGCTGCTCAGAGTTGTTACATAGCAAAAATCCCCGAGGTGCTTTGGTCTCTCAGGCTTTCATCCCCAATAAACAAACAAGCTTTGAATCTTACCAGTGCAAAAGATTGCCATTTGTAACTGATCAAAGGATCAGTTTCTTGTTCAGATACTGCAGGACTTGGCTGATGTCTAAAACAATGCATTAAAGCTCTGTCCCACACTCAGAAAACACTGGAAGCTTTGCATAGAAGCAAGTCACAGACCCTGAGACACCTGACTACAGTGAAGCAAATTACAGATCCTGCGTTATTATAAATTAGAGCCAGAAGAGACTTGTTCCTAAATTTTTGCCAAAGTTATTGGCTCACAGCAACAGATAAGATTCTCACTATTTTTGGAGTAAAAAGTGGTGTGACAGCTAATACCACAGAAAAACTATTGAGATAGTAATATATTTTTACTTTCCTTACTGAGTTCTTTATGCTTGCATGAATTAGTTCTCATGACTGACTTGGACAATTTTCTGCCTATTAAGTTAATCAAATCAAGGTTGGCTCCATGCAGCTGAGCATCCCATGTAGTCAAAAGGAAAAATTATAATTTCCATTTAGTTGTGATCCAAGGAAATTACAAGACAATCTAATGGAGAACTTCCTCCCAGAAAAAGAAACTAAAATATGGTGACAGCTCCTCCTCACACATGCAGAACATATTAACAAAATCAAAACTAAGTGGCCCCCATCTATGTTACTACTTTTATGTATTTTATACTATCCTCTTTGAAAATTAAACTACTTACTTCTTGGATGTCATTTAATCAAATCTGAAGGATTGTTTTTATTATTTTCACCTTGAACCCAAGATCTTTCATTTTGTTCTATTATCAACTGCCCATTCTTATGCCCTACCACAGAAGTTAAGTGTGTTGTCCCAGAATTGAAATGGATGTACTGAGTACCATACAAAACCCATCTAAGTACACTAGACAGGAAATGTTTGTCTCAGACTTGTCTCCAATAAGGCAATGAAAAGAAAAATAATCCTGCCTACTTTGTGGAATACCTTTATGTATTAAATACTGATTAATAATTTGAAAAAAATACTTCCCAAATTTTGAATTCCACCCAATTCAAAGCTATTATTTAAGGCAAAACAGCCTCATGTAATACTGTAACATCAGAAAAGTCTGGTGTGTGAGGAATTAACAAATGCTTTATTTTTCTTTTCACAGTTATTTTATTCATTACCACTTAAAAAAAAAATATTATCTTTCTTTCTTCAAATAGAACTCTCAATATGTTCAGATATGTGAAAAGGAATGAACCTATTCGGAACAAGAACTTTTCTTAGTCAAAACATTCATATTGTTATTTAATCTGACAGAAATATGCATTAAAATGTAACTGAGAAAAAGTATGAAGCACCACTGAGAAAGTTACCAAGCAACCACCATTTAATGCTAAATAAGAATAATATTGTCTATCCAATTAGTGAGCCTATGTGAGAAAAATATCTATGTTAACATCATCATATGCTATCACATAAGAAATTCCAATACAAAATGCAATTTTAATTGTAACTATCAGCAGACAAAGCTACAGAAATAACACCATACTTATTAGAGGCACTGAAAAGAGAGATAATTTTATTGTGCAGTCTTCTCCACAGATGGGCTAATGCAATCAATATGAAATATTGCTGGCTTTGCACTCTCCATAACATTCAATAAATTCCTGGTACAATCTACTAACAGTTTCTTAAAACTAGTCTATAACAACACTATACTGTCTAGTAAATTAACGCATCTGATATGACCAGCAGTATCACTGCTACCAAATTTACAAAAGAGAATTCTAAGATAGCTACTTGAACAATTTTATGCCTGCTGTGTTGGCAAATTAGCACAGAAATAGTGCCAGTGCAATTGCTTTGTTTAAGGTCTTAAAAAAATGCAAGTAATAGGAGTATCAGTACATTCTCTGGTGTTGCTACAGTAGCAACAGGAAAAAAAGTATTTTATTATTAATCACTCCTGTAAATATAGAAAGAAGTAATAATCACACATAAGATGCAGGTTTTCTTATTTTTAATTACAGCAGATTTATGCTAGTAGACTAAAATAATAATAGTAAAAGTATTTGTAGACCTCTTTATTCAACTGAATACTTTAATTGGAGCAAAATCTCACTCACAGGGAAAAAAGCAAAACCAAACCAGCAAACAAAAAAACCCCAAGCCCTGATACTCCAAAACAAATACACACAGGTCAACAAATGTGGGTGAGAGAGAGCACTTCTCAATAAAATAGTATATATCTCCTGGCATGTGTGTGGCTAAATAAGGATGTCTGAAAGGTTACAAGTGATATTTATGCTGTTATCTGCAGGATTCTGCATTCTAGCTTTACAAGGACACATTCAGATATGTTTACATAAAGGTACATGACTTTAGAGGAAAATTTTGCAGTATTCCTTATGGTAGTGAGAAAGCATGTGTTGATGAGAAAAAATAAGTTGTTTATAGGCTGCAGCAACATTGTGACTACAAAATATATATTAGTATTAATAATAATAGCCAATATATCTGCTGCATTCATTACAGCCAAAGTGTGATTTCTTTTCTGTTTTACCATTGTGCATAACAATCAACTATCTATTCCATCAGTATTATCCACTTTGATTTCTTTTTCCTGTGATTTTTTTGTTATTTTTCAGTAATCCATCCTTCTGAAAGTATTATTTACAAAGAATATAAGCACATAATTTTACCATCACTCACATTCAATTAATTTTTGATCATTCTATACAGCCAGTTTAATTCAATGTACTGTTATTCATATGATAATTTAAGTAACAAAAATGTTAACATTTACAAATCACTCAGAAGAAACATGTCAGTTATCTCACTGCTGTAACTATTCACTACAATAACAGATATCTCAATGTAACTTGATTTTCAAAAGGGTTCTGCAGACGTATAGCTGCATTTGCACTTTCTACTTCCTAACTTGGATTTAAACACCAAATAGGCAAAGGTGGTATTCATCTTTCATAGAACAGATAAAGACCAAAAGAGGTAGAACAGGAGCTATTTTCTTGAGTTACAAACACGTTTCAGTTCTTTCAAATTACAAAATCACACAGAATCACAAAATCTTAAGGGTTGGAAGGGACATCAAAAGATCATCTAGTCCAATCCCCCTGCCAGAGCAGGGTCACCTAGAGCACATCACACAGGAACGTGTCCAGTCAGGTTTTGAATGTCTCCAGTTAAGGAGACTCCACAACCTCTCTGGGCAGCCTGTTCCAGGGCTCTGTCACTCTCACAGCAAAGAACTTTTTTCCAATATTCACTTGGAACCTTCTATGCTCCAGTTTGCACCCATTGCCCCTTCTCCTATCACTGGGCATCACTGAAAAAAGCCTGGCTCCATCCTCCTGACACTTGCCCTTTACATATTTGTAAACATTCATGAGGTCACCCCTCAGTCTCCTCCAAGCTAAAGAGACCCAGCTCCCTCAGCCTTTCCTCAGAAGGGAGATATTCCACTCCCTTCATCATCTCTGTGCCTCTGTGCTGGGCTCTTTCAAGCAGTTCCCCGTCCTTGAATTGTGGGGCCCTGAACTGGACACAATATTCCAGATGCAGCCTCACCAAGACAGAACAGAGGGGGAAGAGACCCTCCCTTGACTGACTAACCACACCCCTCCTGAATCACCCCAGGATGCCATTGGCCTTCTTGGCCACAAGGGCATATTGCTGGCTCATCCTCCTGTCCACTAGGACCCCCAGATCCCTTTCACCTACACTGCTCTCCAGCAGGTCAGCCCCCATCCTGTACTGGTACACATGGTTGTTCTTCCCAAGATGCAAGACTCTACACTTGCCCTTGTTGAATTTCATCAAGTTTCTCCCTGCCCAACTCTCCAGCCTGTCCAGGTCTCCCTGAATGGCAGCACAGCCTTCTAGTGTGTCAGCAGCCACACCTGCCAGTTTAGTGTCATCAGCAAACTTGCTGAGGGCACACCCTGTTCCCTCATCCAGGTCATTGATGAAAATACTGAATAGTACAGGTCCCAGTACTGACACTTTATTGTCTTTGACATGACTTGCAAGATTAAGTTCCAAGGAGGCCTTAGCTTTCCTAATTGCCTCCCTACATCCTCTGGCAACAGTCCTATATTCCTCCCAAATTAACATTACTTCCTGTTGTTTTTTCATGCAGCACCTCTGCTGGCTTTATATTATTCATTAAATCTGTCGTAGACAATGTCAACACACCCAGAGAGCCAAACTGCTCCACCAAACTTGCTCTTAAAAACACCCTTGGTCTGTTTATTCTTAACAGATTGCCACTAAATTTTGGCTTTTAAAATGTCAGTATTTCCTTCATCACGGCTTTAGAGTCTGTTACATTTCTGGTCTATTGGTAAAGATGTATCACTGCTATCACCATTTCTCTCTGCTTTTTTGCAGCACCAAAAATTCTTAAAATGTATGCTTCTGAATTCATATAAGACTATAGGCTCACCTTTCTTCTTTTTAATTTTTAATATGATAAATACCAAAAAGATAAAGTAATAATTATTTATTAAATAAAATCAACCGTATATTTATTTACCCTGAAATTCAGGATAATCACAGCAGCACCATAACTGAGAGGTCTAGATTTGCATAGAGGTAGTGGGGGTTTTAGGGGAGGGGCTTGTTTCAGTGAGTTGGGAGTGGTTTGGCACTTGGAGTTGATAGTAATAGTTACACAGTTACATATTTAATAATACAGAATTTTCCTGCTTTGTATAGGTATGTATGGGAAGTGTCATTCTTCTACCACAAATCTAAAAATTACATGATTGCAATTTCCTTTCCTTCAGTGAGCTACTCATATCCACACAAACAAGATGTGTTCTTTTTGATTCACTAGAGTTTTTAATTATATGGTTGGGTTGAGATCCATGACTTATTGACATTTTTCACCACTTATTTAGGGTCTCACTCATTTTTTAAACTATAATACAGACAAACTTCACAATCTAGATAACTTACTGCCATCTTGTTAGGTAAGTGTTTAAACAGGTTTTTCTTTCTGGTGAATATAATGCTCAAATGATGTCGGAAAGCTTTTTATACTTTAGTCCCATTTACTTTAATTGCCCTTTTCTTCACAGGTGAAAAAAATCATTAATAATGATTTCTCAGAACAAGTTTTCTCATCAGTGGCATAAAGATTTACACCCCAAAGGCTTTAGTAAAATTGTTCATGACTACATATGTAAATGCAAAGATATGTGTACTTTGCATGGATGGGGGCATGTATGAGGTTAATAATATTAACTTTCTAATTAGCTCAACTATTAAGGGAATTTACCTGAAAAGTTTTACTTCATGTAGTATTTGACAGCAATATGCCTAAAAAAACCCAGTTTATTTAGCCATAACAATATGACAGAATCGCTGAAGTAGTGCACAGAGAAGCAATCTACAGCCTTTACATAGTGACTTTCACCTTCTCCTCTAGAGGTACAGCTCTGCTATGTATCTTCAAACAGTAAGCTGCACTGTTTGCAGAAAGGCACTATCTTGTACCTTTTAAACAAAATAAGTACTTCCCAAGCTCCAGAGTCTAATTTAAGCTCATTACCTTCCACAGTTCATAATGTTTCTCCACAGAAATTTCCACATTTACTTAGGGGAAAAAAGCAAAAAGGCAAACCTTCAGATAAGAACAACCTTTCCCAGATAAGTGAAGAGAAAAATAAAATTATGCCCTCTCCCCCCAGGAAAATCACTCCACATAAGCATTTATTTGTCTGTTGATCTGACATGTAGCACTGGCTGCAAAAAGACCTTATTGACGATCAAGCCTTGCTCTAAAGCCCAGCAGTGAAAAGCACTGGAAGCTGCACCTTCAGCTAAACACTCAGACCTAGCTGTCAGCTGAAGACATTGGGAGAGCAAACAAACAACATGTCTCCAGATTATTTGAGAACAAAGATGTTAAGGGTGAAGAGCCAGAAACTGTTCTCATCAATATTAAGACAAACATAATATTGAAAGCTGAGCTGCTCAGGTATTCTGAATAAAAGATCGAATTGTATGGAGGTGACCAACGTAAACTACACCACTTCTCTTTTGTGTACACAAAAGCACTTCAACTGTTTAGTCAACTTCAGCTGATGTGCAAGGCTGACACTGCTTGCATCAGCAGCTGAGATAGTTCAAGTTGCCTTTTCCACAGGAGCTTGGATGGAAATGGACAATCAGGAAACATAAACCTTTCAGCATCACAGATTCTGGCTAACAGATAACAGGGTCACCTGTTTCTTCTGCTACCTCATGACCTTTTCCAGGAGACGCTATTTAACTTCACTGTAGGGAAATTAAAACACCAGCAGAAACTCAACTCAGAAACACCTGAATGTCCAAGGCACAGGCTAACAGATTCAATCTCCGTGAAATGTGCATGACATAAAAATCAACAGCTGCTGTCAGAACCAAGTGGGTACATTGGAACCATCATGTCTTATTCCCAAAGAAAAATTACAGCTGAAACTGGATTTTTGTCAGTCCTAATAAAAGTACTTTAGTGCAAAAACAAACAAACAAACAAGCAAACAAACAAACAAAAACACAATAAAAAAATAAATACCGTTTAATCAATCCTCAAGTTAATCTGAATTTAAAGTCAGATCCTGGGTATAACAGTGGCAGGACAACTGCACTGGACTCCTCATTTGCCAAACAAAGAAAACAGGTGAGAATTAGCAGAGGCTGCTACTGAACTCTCTGCAGCAGGGCTCCAGGAACCATGCTCCACCACACAGCACAGCATCTGCCTAGCCAGGGGATGAGAAGGTACAGACTGCTGGTCCAGATATTACAAGGGATTACAAACTGATTCCTTGTCCCAGCCATCTGGGTCACCTGAATATGTCACTATTTACTATCCCAGAGGGCAATACTGAAAGGGAGTTCCTGCAAAAATGGCAGGTATTTCTCAGGGAGATATAAGTTTAAAAAGCCAACTTTTTCCTATTACACTGAAATTTAAGTCCATTCTTTCAATGGAGCATTTTTCTGAAGACCTTTTCAGTACCTGTCTTCTTGTTATTCATGGGATGAAACACTGCTGTACATGAAGAGTTCAACAATAGTCATTCACAACACGTTTGTCAATGCAGTTCATTTTTAGCATGATATCCCAGGGAAGCAAGACTCATGCAGCCAAGACACTGCACAGACATGTCTGTCTCTTACCTCAGCATGTATGTCTGGCTCTTAGCTCACCTCAAAATAATTATTTAATCCACTGATCAATTTTAAAACAATATGAAATTGAGTGGTGGTCCCAGATCCAGCATCTAAAGAGTATGCCTCACTCTTACTTCTAATCTAATATGAAAGTGGGAGGCAGAGGCAAAAATCTGTGTCATCATTGTACGAAGTGCACTAAACTCAATACGTTAGCACATAAATATTAGTGTAACAACATGAAATTAACATATATCCTTTTTCAAAGGAGTGTATGTGTGTCAGTTTCCATTGTCTCCTAACAAATGTAGGCAAATGAAAGAACACGTCTTTTCAATATAATACATATATTTATATGTATATACATACTCATGTTTTTATTACATGTTCTATGTAAATCTATATTTGAATTAACAATTATTTGAATTCATATTTGATTGAACAATTATTCATATCTGTATTCATAAATATACCCACTAGATATACATTTTAAAAATTAGGAATTGTTCACTATTGTCTTATTCTAGAAGGCTGGATTAGAAAAAAATACTGAGAATTAAAATGCCACAGGTCACACAAGTGGCAGGAAAATACAAACATTCCTATTTCAACTGACCTTTAGCTTAATGACATCCTCCTTTTGCCCTAACGGTCTGTCAGACAGGCACTATCACAAAACACTATTGCTAACCTTCAGACTTCAATTCTTCCCTCGTACTATGCACTGCAGTTCAGATTACTCCCACTATTCCATGAGCCATTAAAAAACTCCCAGATTTTGTCTGCAGGGCACTTATTATAGCTCTAACTTTCTTTTCTCTTCAGTATTTAAAAAGCCAGATGGTAAGGGTAATACTCACTTTCTCTGACAGAGTTTTCTTGGATAAGAATAACTGTCAGCATATACGGTTTTTAACAGTAAATAATGAATTTATTCAGTGCTACAGACAAACCAGACTGAATTTTAGACAATCTACAATTTCAAAACCTGCTCAGTTATAAAACACTTGCAATTCTGCTATTCAGCACTGAACTACAGATTGCCAACCTGTCATTTCAAATGAAAAACACCTTTGACATTCTTGCCCAGTGTTACTGAAAATGTTTCTTATTCTTTATTCTCCTTTTTTATTGCTCTTGCTCAGTTAGCTTGTGGCTACTACTTTATTAGAACCTGACTTTAAAGTCCATCCTGGTATTGATTAAAAATAAAGATATATATGCAATAACAACCTCCAGTACACTGTCATTACTCTCACTGATGGCACTTTTGCATAGCAATTTAATCTCATCCCGACCAACCACCAGACAGCTACAGACAATTAGTGACCAAAATGACAAGTTTTAGATTAGTTTTGTATCAAATAATTTCATAAGCCAGAGCAAAATTTCCTGAGGAATCAGTTTAGAGCTTTGCTCATGTAGGAACAGCAAAACCCAAATACCAAAAGAAAGGTGCAGAGTTAGACATAAAGAAGATACACAATTTTATCATTTGTGGAGTAGAACTACAAACAGATATGACACAGGATTTCATATGACAAAATTGTAGTAGCTTGGATCAAAAGAGGGAAAGGGATGTTAAACCAGCCATGATCCATAACCAGAGCAGTATTGTAAGACTTCAGGACACTAATTATGCTTAACAACTGAATGCTTTCACTTTGCTGCATATCTTTTATCCAGGGACGCGTTTTCCTTGCATGTGGCAACTCATGTCAAATCAACATACCCACTATATAAATTAATTGCTATGCCATTCTGAGGTATAATTATAGGAATAAAGAAAACTGATTAATTTATCACATGTCTTAAAGCACAGGGACACAAAGTGAAATATTGCGTGCAGCTGGGGAACAAAAATAAAAATCACACATAAATTAATAATATAAATTCTTCACACAACTGCCTGCACAAGTGCCTATTTATCGCCTTAATATTACTTAACTAAATCAAAATATATAAAAATAAATACCTAGAAAATAATTTTTCCCTGTTTTGCTTTACTTTCAACAAACTAGACAGCTGGAATGCAAAGAAGTGAAGAAAACGTGAAGTTGTGTAAACTGTGTTAAAATTTGCAAGCTGGATGTCCAAGTTATCTATTACCCTTTGTTGGGGGAAGGATTCTGGCAATTTGCATTTCAGAATGAAAAAGTAGCCATGCTTTATGCTGTTTTTAGAACCTAAGTGTGACCAGCTTACTTCTGCTAATGTATGAGGGTGTGTTGTCACATACCAAAGCCAAGTGCTTTTCTTAGCAAAGGCAACCTTACACTGTACTGTAGCAGTAACCCAAACATGAGCCTGCTAGCTCTCCATCTGCGCTGCTGTGTGCCTCAGGAGCCCTAGACAACCATCTTCCCATTGCAATGGCTCATTATAGATGCCTTTGCTGGACACTTCTGGCAGCTAAAGGGCAGGGCAGTGGTCAACCCAAGGTTCATAAGACCATGAGTTAATCACAGTAGTTCCTAGGGGCTGCAAGTTTAGTTATGGTAGATTAAGACCATAGGCTAACCACTGAAAAACTGGGCAGCAATGGCTGATCTTGTTCTCTTGTGATTTCATTGCTACTTGCTCTTCTTGGAGCCCAAAGGTAGACTTTTAGTGGAGCTGTTTCTCCCTGTACTTTAGATTAAGGGAGGTACTCTAAAGATTGTCCCTGAAAGAGTTCACTGGTAAGGATAACACAGGCACAGGCCTTCACAGTTTTTAAAAAAAAAAAAAAGATTTTTTTTTAAGTCCAGCCCACAGGAGCGTGAAAGCACAACTTCAGTACAGAGAACTGCAGAATAACAAGTTGGGAGAGAATTTTCCAATCAGTGCTTGAAGACTGTTCCTCTCCGGCCCAGTGAAGTTCACTTAATTTAAACATGGAGTAATATGTAATGTTACTACAAATGCTTCCTAAATGGAGGTTTAAGATAAACAAGAAGTGGAGGTGAGAAGGGAAGGGTTCTCCCTTTTCAGGGAAATCAAAAGTAGTTTATAGGGGTGAAAAATGTAACTAAGCTTCACACACAAAACACATTCTTAAACAAACCACTTAGAAAACCTCTCTAAATGTCACATAGAAAATCACAGCAAATAGCGCTAAAGTACTATTACTGTCAAAAGATTATCTCTACAATCTCTACAAAAATTGGTATAATTGGTAAGGCTGGCCACATCTATTTTGATATTATTTTTAAATTTTTTTTGGTAAAACATTTTTAACTTGCATAATGCTAGTCTTCCTCTCCTTCTTATAGTCATGGGGGGCGGGGGGGGGGGGGGGGAGAGATATTTAAGAGCCCAGCCAGAGGTTGCCCTCTCTATAGTTGCTGTAAAATACAGTACCTTGGGTGATTAGCTTTCCTTAGGTGAAGTAGCATTTGCTTTCAGGGCCAGTTTCCTCTGGAATATCAGTTTCCTGTGAATAGGAATGCAACATATGTTGAAGGAAATAAAAGAGATGAAGCTTTCAGAACAAATCATCCACTACATACTGATAGCACATTTAAACCTTTATGTCCAGACATAACTTTCTAGCTCACTTGTTTCACAATTACAATAGTATGCAACAAATCTTTTTTTTTTTTTTTTCTCAAAGAATTTTTAAGAACTTCTAAATTATGTAAGATTAGACCTGACCAGGAAATTTTCAAAGCAAAATGACAAATCTTGAAAACAGAAACTGTTCGTAAGAAAACGCCACCAAATCTTGTGGAAGAAAAAAAAAATCCTTGGCTCCTAGATACTCTTGTTCCAACCAGGATGAGAGAGAAAAACAACACACTTTAACGTGATACTCATCTAAGGGTCCTTTCAGATCACGAGATCAAACTGGTGGCCCAAGTGAAAGACAAGACTAAAGACTACCATGAAGCATGTCTGGATCAGTATCTCCTGTTAAAGAGTTTGCACTTCACATAGAAAAATGACAATCACACTCATCCAGACAGGGCAATTAAACTCTGTTTACTGAGCGAAGATTGTGAGAAACTGTGAGAAAAGTCACAAAAATGCATAAACTCTCCTCCAGTTGAGAACAATAAACTAACTTTTCCACCATTCCACAGACGTATCCTAAATACAGAGCATTAGAATCGGCTTCCTTCACTTTTATGGAGGGATCCTTTTAAAAAAACAGTAAATGTTTCATCAAATTGCCTGGATTAAAGAACTCAGTAATCTGGGACAATGTTAAAAAAAAAAAAAAAAAAAAAAAAAAAAAGTATTTAAAAGAGTATCTAGAAATGTTGTTAACATAAAAACTCCAAAATAAAAGTGGCAGCAAAATGCTCACAACTAAAAAATTATAAAAGGCTATATTTCTACTCAGTAGCTAAGATAAACACAGCACAAAATTAAAACAAGATGAAAAGTATGCACATTTAGATTATATATTTGTATGTGAATTGCCATGAAATTTTAAATAAACTACAGAAAAGCCTGTGTTCTCCATTAAAAGTTCTTGAGATGTTTTACTGAACTATTTTCCCAGTCTCATATACCTACCAGGAAAATGGAGAAAGTATCAACAGAGAATTAGCTGGTAACTGCAATAATACAACTAATATTGAAAACAATCCAATAGGATCATTTCCATTTTCTCATGCTCTATTTTCTTCAACAATGGAAAAGCTCAAGATTTCTGTTTCTTTACTCATTTTGTACCCATCAAATGCAATACAATTCACATGATTGTTTTTTAAATTCCATTGTTTATATTAAAACAAGGTTCATATTGCAAGTAGACAAAGAAAACGAACCGAAAGAAAAGTAAACACACACCCCAAAAATTCTCTGGAATTATGGAAATCTATAGCTCAAAACCATTTTCCTATATAACTCTGACACTTGATGCAAAATCCACCAAATGGACATGAATTATTCCCATGCAGCATGTAAGGATTAGAAGCAATAATCAAAGATGCTGCATTATTCAGTGCCTCTAGATGAAAATTTTGCAGGACAATAAAAATAGAAACACATAAAGTATACAAAGAGTGAGGAAAGATTCAGATAGCTAACCTGGCTAACATTAACTTCCAAAAATGCCTTAGACAACACTGCCCCCCTACAAACCTGTAGATACGCAGTCTCCTATCTCATTTGCACTGATATGCAAATAGCTCAGCTATTGATACCTACATGTTTTTTCCTCAAATCCCAGCTTCTGGAAGAGAAGATTATTGTATTATTTCAGACATGATTTCTTTGAAATAAATGTGAATTCAAGAAATCTGCCTGCCCAGAGTGCAACAAAAGGCCCAAACACAACACAGCAGTGGAGGAAGCTCGCAATAATGGACACAGGCTTCTGTTGCAAGTCTTTCTCCTCTCATCATTTTAACTAATGAGTAAATGAAGTATGGGAAAATAAAAAGCCGAAATCCTACTACTAATTAGCACAAATATAAATGGAAACAACAATTTGCTAAATGTGCATTTCTAAATTCAATCAAGGCTGAGAAAATCATTACTTCAAGCAGTAGACTTTAAGTATACTTATGCATTCACTGCTTCTTTTTGGAAAGGTCAATTTAATGTCAAAAGTGTAACTAAAAAATCAGAAATTATTTAACATTCAGCAGTTGCAGCTTGCCTGTTGGTATACATTACATGTAATTATGTACTTCACAATAATTTCAGAAAAGAAACTCATAAAATATTTACAAAATATGTTCAAAACATTAGTCATGACTAGATTTTTTAAAATGCTTTCAGAAATACAATTAATTGGAAATTCAGTCTACTTAACGTGTTTTGATTTAAAGCAATAAAGTGTCAGCAGAGAAAATATCTGCAAAATCCCTAGAATACACATTGTACCTCACAAGATATTACCAAGAATCAATAAAACAGATCACCACGTGGGATTTTTTTCATCCTTGGTTAGCAAGATCTGCTGTTTAAGGATTTAAAAAATAGTAAATGCATTCCTATGAATATGCTTTATGAAATAAAAGTGCATATTTTGAAACTTGTGATGCAGCTTTGGGCAAGCTAGCCATAAATGCCACTGAGGAAATCACAGACCATGGGATGTTTGGTCTACAGTAGTCAATACAGTCAGCATTCAAAAAATTATCTCTCCTCTGCTTTCCTACTTGGAAATATCCCATGAATCATAGACAAAAAGACAATCTTTTATTTTATAAATTGTCCTTTCCAAAGTTACACTGTGTACAAAATGTATCACTAGGGCCCAGGTTCTCATATCCTCATTTCGACAGGATATTTTCCTTTTGGTTGATCATGCAGCAAGGTGACATTAAAAGAAGAGAAAGGATATTGAAGCCTTGCCCCAAAGGAATTAGATCAGCAAGACAGCTTTCAAATGGGCTAGCAGGGAGCCAGTAAGAAAGTAGACACTTATCAGTCACCAAGACAAGTCACACTTGCATTCATTTTACTAATTGTAATTTAGTATTCCTGGATTTTTCATAAGGGTGATTTTTTTCTTCTAGACCTTGCAAAAATACTTTGTTCACTTTTTTTCTTTACTTTCTAGAACTAATCTATTATTACCCTACATAAAAACCTTTATTATTTTATAGAAATCTACAGGCAACAAAATGCCTTTTAGGTAATCAGCAGGTGGATTCTTGAACCTCCAAAGCAATACGAGCACTTGGAAGATGGCCAAAAGTACAGTGGTCCCCCAGCAGGTTCTGTATTCCTCAGGATTGTGACCAGCAGCTCCGTGAATTCATCTAACCATTGTAGAAGTTATCCACAGGGCCTCCTGGACCTGCTGGAGCAATCATTGCTAATTCCCCGGAGCACAATTTTAACTAAAATGGAGAATCTAGTTCCGATCTGACCATCTTACTGCCAATTTTAGTTGCTGTACACATGCGAAGTCTCTGATTTCTCACATTTCATCATTTCATCATCCCTTCTACTTCTTTGTTCACATCAGGTCTACTTCACTGCACTTTTTAATTTCCCTCTCTGTCTTCATTCTCTAGTCCTTCCTGCCTTCCTAATGGTTTCTATGGTTCTTTCACATAAAAACTGCATCTTCTTTGTGACTTCATCCCTCTTGAAAATCATACACACCAATATGCAAAACAACAAAACTTGACTGATGCTCACATCTACGTACACTTTCACTCTTCTTCCTCACTTCTTTTCATCTTAGAAAGATTATTACTTTTTTTTTAGTAGCATCACCCTGGTTAGATCAAAGTGCAGAACCATGCCATTTTTATAGAGATATTGAAGACTATGTAGTTGTCTGTGAGCACTATAATAGTAACAAGGTATTCCCATTGGTGTTACACCCTTACACCTGAGGCAGGATATTTTCTGAGAAATTAGCACTAGCTGTGTAATCCTTCTATACAAGAGCATCCCCTTGCTCTCTTGATATTGGAGCAACACAGCAGTGAAAAGCAAAGCCTGAACCATGAATCAGTAACACCTGGGGAAGTATTCCTCAGTGAAAGGAGTGAGAATAGTGCCTTGATCATGAATTCGTATTTTTAGTTACGCATACAGTTAAAGTCGGCCTTCTTCCGTATCTTCATTCTTCCATAGCTACAGTCATGGTCATCAATAGTGAAATTATTTATTTTGTTAGCCTGCACACCAGTGAAATCCATGTGCATACGTCATGCATGAAGGTTTGGTAATACTGAGTGACTTCAGTTTTGAGTTTCGAAAACATCCCTGACAGTTTTCTATGTTACTGACTATAGCCACAAAGCAAGCTATCTAAGGTTTACTCTCAGTGAAGCCTTTAATTTGCTTGCTTGCTTGTTTGCATAAAGGATGGCTTGCTATGGAACTTCAGTATGAATTTTAAAGTTTTAATTAAAGTTGGGAAACCATGGAAATAGTTATTCTAATAGAGCACTCTAGTGAATACATATGCCTACACCTGGCTGACAACTCCCATACCAGCTAGTGAAATAAGACTATATTGACTGCATTTTAGTGGAGACAAAAGAAAAGGTCTTTGAAGAATGCAGAGTCTTGTCTCTTTATATAGATGGATTTCTGGTGCACTTAAAAGGCAGAGCAATCAACTGCTAAGTTAAGCTTAATATTTTAAAGCTGTTTGGTACCCAAAGAGAAAATTTTGTTTTCATTTCACCAAGCAGAAGTAAATTTCAAGTTACCTGAGCAAGCAGGTGAGAGGGGTACAGAAGCCACCCATTGCCTTTTTTTCACCCACACTTTTCAAGTGACTGGCTGTACCAGCTTGACAGCAACTTTGCCATATTTTGACCTTCAGAATGGTACCTATGTACCTTAATTAGATTAACTGACTTTTGCCACAGAATGAAATCCCATCCAAAGAATAACTCAAGGAAAAGTCTCTGTAAAGACTTTCCAGTGCTGAGTCTCCGAGTTGTGACTCCTGGTCTTTGCATTTGCCTTCATAGTGTGACTCAGGTTCTACTCTGATACATTACTAGGGTCAGTGCTTAAGGTTCCTCTCTTCAGATACCGTAGTGATCTGAAGTAGCTACAGATACTTCAGATACTAAGATGGAATTTATAGATGGGGTATTTCCTGTCAAAACATCATCAACGAGATACCATTGGTAAAACTTGTAAACTCTAAGTATGCATTGGGTTTGTCAAAGCATTTAGGTTTCTAACCTTTTGAGATGTACAGCATCAATTCAGCATTGTGTGAAGCAAACAAACTATCCTCTAAATCATCACATCTACAGGATTCTACACACACCTGTTAGTTACGCAGGCATAAAAGATATCCTGACTTTAAAAGTCTTTATTAAAACTTTTATAAAGCCTCTCAAACTTTCAGTTTTTTTCAGATACACTGTGACATCAGGCTGCCCAGATATAAAGCCCAACTTCCTACATATTCTACATTTTTGAATACAGTAAATATTGTGTTCGAAACTCAGAAAATAAGTGTTTCCTTGTGTCTCTCTTTACTCAGCTGGAAGAGAAGACATAATTGTTTGAATGTCAAGTGAACTCTTATTATGGAAACATGAAAGGAATAGAAGAGAGAAAAAGAAAAGATGCAACTGAGTGTCTTGCTGTAGCCCCAAAATTAAATGATGGAAACAGCTTTCAAAGATGGGCACAATCTGAAAGCATTCCTCCAACTTTCTTGAAGAAAATGGCCCAGTCCTGGCATATTTTATCTGCATGAATAAAATAGCCATAAGATATGCCTCTACAAGCCAGGATAAGGTTATTATCAAAGTAGATAATATAAATCACTCTAAGTGAGAGCACACACTAACAAAAAGTAAAAGCAAAATACTGAAGAATGTGCCATTTATATAATGTACAAAAATTTTCATGTGCTTCAAGTGAATGAAAATAGGTGTTCTTAAAAATCACCAGTGCCTGCTATTGTCCACTACATATTTCATGAAATAGAATCATAATAATAATGATTATAATACTAAGGACAGTAATTCCTAAAATGAAGTTATTTGTATGTCCCTAATCAAGATTTCTCTGTGCAAAAAGAAAGGAAACATCTGATGACCCTTAGAAAGTAGAGCATCTCAAAAAGCAAAACAGCCAACACTTACGAGGTTGATAAAACATCATCAGAAATTGCATATCCCTCAAGTAATTTCTTTAGAATTACACAACAATAAAAAATCCCAAAAAACCTCAGATGTAAATGCAGCTCTACAGCTAGATAAAGAACACTTATTTGACAGTTCACTCACACAGGTGAAGGGACACTAAAAATTCCATGTAATTCACTGAGATACCAGTTTTTAATTTAGTGTGAAGTATATCTTAAAAAAACTTTCAGTAAAATGTACTTTTAAAGAGCATTTGGTGTTCTACAGTTTTCCTCAGTATTTCATCATGCTTCCATCAATTAGCAAGTGCACACTCTGGAATATCAGTGTAGCTTTTTACTTACTTGTGATATAAAAACCACCTTTTAATCTGTGTTTTGAAATATCTGCACCAAATCCATTTCGTCCTTCTTACCAAGGCAATCCAAGATCTAATGAATCTGAGATTCTTCCTGTTCCTTATACTGATAAAATACAGAATTTCTACCCATTAACATAGAGGTTTTGGTTTTTTTTTTCATTGAGGAAATTCACTACTATCCTTAAAGATAGCAACAGTTATAAGAAAAAATACCTTACTAAGGAAAAGTAATTAATTCCAGGTGCAAGCAATAGATATACTACTTAAATTCTTCAGCCGTAGACTCCAAGATGCTCTATGTTGGAAACTGCTGAGACCTGTTTCTTCTGAGCTCTGAAAATGATGCAAGATTGCACTAATTACTGCTATATTAGTTTGATATCTACAGTTAATCCTCATGATCAAAAATAAGCTTATCTAATCACTAGTTTTGGAAAATATTATTGTAACTGAAAAAACTATAGGCAGGAGTGTACTTTTGTACATTTTAAGTATACAAGGCTTCTTGTCTAAGAAACTTCAGAGCTAGGTGGCTATAGCTGCTTGTCAGCTAATGACGACAGTACTATCCAAACAGTCTGCAACACTATTACATACATGGGTAAAGAGCTGGATGTAATAAGTCTTCAGATGACGCATGACTTGACAAATTTGTCTCCTGTATTTTCAAAATACTGGTTAAAAAAACCTCTTCTACCCTCCTATGTATTTTTAATTCAACAACCATTATATTTATTTCTGTATTTTTTCAAGTATGGCTTGGGCTTAAGCCATTAACCATTCTAAGCATTCACCTTGCCTTACATTGTACTCCCAGCTACATGAGCAGTTACATTGCACTGTCTCTGCTCCCTGAATATCATTATATCTGTAAGGAGGACAGCTTAAAGCAGCATCTGGCTAGCGCACCCATATTATTTACAGCCTTCTGTTAAAGATTCTAAGTTTTCCAACCAAGCCTAAGGTGATATGAAATTATTGTTATGTTTCTAGTCAAAGAATTCAGAATACGGAGAATGTCCCATTTGTGTGAGTATCTGCCATTTACTGCCATTATACCCATCTTCCTATTACCACCACTTTCTGGTATTACCATTATTATCGCCATTATGAATTTGTACCAGTACTATCCCCATTACTATTTTGTAGGTAGCATGCTAACATACACATGCCACAGGCACGAGTAGTTAATATGCTGGAAATGTAAGGGATGATGACCAACTGTGCAAGCTTCTATGCCATATGAAAAGGTGTAAGCTGCTGAATGACAGGCTAAGAGCTAAGATACTTCACAAATAAAGCAGCCAATTTCTGCTCTATTCTCAATTCTGATAGGTGAGCTTGGACAATCACAGCATCTGTATATATTGGTTTTCTTGCTGTGTCACGTTATTTTGCTGTAGAAAACAGGCAGGATTCCTTAATGATTTGCTGGACAAGCAGCAAAATTGACTCAGGTATAACTGCAGGGCCAAGCAAGGAATTAATCTGAGGTGTTTACCATGCTGGACTGTGTCCCCAAATGAGTCATGCATCTCCCCAGCACCTACTATCAGCCACGAGACAGGACTATGCTGTGCTATAATAATCACTGATAGAGCTACCAGCCAACACCACCAACTCCCAGAGGCACCAGAAATTTGGATTCCAGAACTGGATCTCAAATGCATTAAACAGGACTCTGTTACAGGTGACATTACAGCCCCACGATACATTAAAGCAGCGCACATAATTTCAGGAAAAAATGCTAAATGTTTTCCTTTTTGCTACTGCTAGATTATCTGCCCTCTGACACCTTCATTGTTTACAATTTCCAGATGTTTATCAAATATATAAGGTGCACAAATTTCAACCTGTGGATTGTTTATAAGTGGCTGACTCTAACAACTTTGTTTTAAATCAATTTTATTCTAATGAATATTCAATAATTTGTTTTTTTGCTTCACATTATTTTCTTTCCCTGCCTGGGTGATATAATCATTTGAACTGGTTCTGCTTTCTTCCACATCCAATGCCATTTTACTCATAAAACTTGGATATGTGCCCAAAAATGCATTTTCTTGAATAAATTTCCCTGAGCAAACATGTATGTGTGTAGGGGAAGGGAAGCTAATTAAAAAGCCCCTATACTCAGACAAGCCAAGGATTGCATTGGAAAGACAATGAAATTGCTCCCTTGCATCACACTGAGAAGTGATCTAAAAATGGAAACTGCTGTGTTACTCATTTAATGGGCCAGGTTACAGTACCATTCAAAACCTTCCTCTCATGCAGAAATTACTGTGGACTGACTTTGAGAAAAGAATCTCTTTGTCCTCAAATGTACATATAGAAAGTGATTTACTTTCTGTTCTCTGTTACAAACATGCATTGATCCCACTTAAATCTGCCAAAACCTGAGATAATCACAGCAGCAAACGTTGGGAGATGACTAGTTCAGAGTCCATCATGTTACATGCAAAGCTCAGTCTCTTTTTCCCAATAGGTCGTTCATTTGGGCCAAATTAGAGTTTTCAAAGTAACTGGTCACTGTTGTTCTGTGCTATTACATTGACTCAAAATTATATGCTTTTGCACCCTACTTTGTTTTACTTCACATACTAATATGCTTCAGTATTTCTGTTCTAGCCAAGAATCATGGTGTCTATTTTATGATTATGTCTCTCAAAATGATACTGACCTCTGACAACTTTATCAAAGATATCTATATAACTAAATCCTAGAGAAAGATCTGCCTGCTCTGAAAAAGGACAGGCATTTCAAAGCAGGAAGAAACACTGGCCAGTTACATTTATTCTCTTAAATAATGAACTTGGTCCTGCCATTTCCTAACAGATTTCTCTGGAATGCAAAACTAAGCTCCAGGAAAGAAAAGGGTTAAGCAATATTAAATTATGTTTATTTAGCCTGACCTTTCTGGAAGCTACGTTCAGACAGATTAAGCTTCTGAGTAGCTTTGTCAGTATCTTCCAGTTGCTCCAGTGAACTCCCTGCTCGAAAACACTCCAGTAAAGCTCTCCAATGAGTCTTACCCACTCAAATCCAGGTTACTTATGCTCTGCAGCAAGAAGCCATACTGGCATAGACAGCCATGTACAGATATCTGATTGCTACCAACACAAGCTAGCAGAAACATGCCAACTGTTTTCACTAGATTGCCAAAGTTCTGGTTTATTCAGGATTCACTGATTTTGGCAGCAATGCAATTCCCAGCAAAGTCAAGCCATTTATGTAGAGTATCAAGCGACATTACAAAGCTAAAATATGTCTACCAGAAATATGCTTTTTTTTCTCATGCTTTAAAATTAGCAGTGGAAAACAAGCATAATTTCCCCATACAAAGGAAATATTTTCTTGTACAAAAATAGGTAAAAGCACCAGTTTCTTTCCATATAACTGTTTCTAGAAATGTTCCAGGGATACAGCTGAGGCATATTTGGAAATGCACTAGCTATATGTTTATGTAGTCACTCCATGAAGGGTTTGATATTCTGTCAGGTTTAGTATTACGTATAATGGCAACCGGCATGATGTCGCCAGTCTACTGGTTAAAGCATTACTGAAAAGAAAGGGCTGTTCTTACTCATTGAAAAATGTGTCCTTTAATGATCATGCTTTTTCTCTCCCAGTTTTGTACAGTATCTTGTGAGTTTGCAGTAGCTATGGCAACTAGTAATTTTTGTTCTGAATAAAAGTGTGTTGTAAATCTATGCGACTTGCTGGCATATAAATTAAGGCTGCCTGCAGGAACTAGCATGCCAGAGTTCAGTTTTCCCATTTAGCTTTAAAACGACATGTTCACTGTTAATGAAGAAAATGTCAGTTTCTGCTGAGAAAAAAAATATTTGTCCTGAGTAGGTAGAAAAGGTCACTCAGTTTATTGCACAAAACACAGGTACTGATGACTACTGACCAAGGACTGAGTCAGTCAGACTGAGTGAAGAAAATAAGAGAATTAGCTTTTAAAAAACAACAGCATCAACACCAGCCAAGAGGAAAGAAAGAGAATATATGAGAAGGATGAGAGTTGAAACTACAGCTGAGACATACCTGCCTCCTAGAGGAGCAGCCCAACTCCTAGGTACCAGAACACATTTGAGCGGTGCCGGCACAGGCTGCAGTGTGCAGTCACTGACACGTCCTTGCTGCTGACTGCCCTGCTGCCATTCTCCAGGCCACTGTAGCCTTGTTCCTTACAAAACACCTGCTAGTACTTAATTCCTCCAAAAATAAAGTCCCCAAACCTATATTATTACATTTTCAGCATCATAGAATTCAATGGATTAAAGCATCTCACCAATATTTTTTTTTCCCTTCCTAACTGACTCTCATCTGTTTCTCCTCTTTTGCTTCCTAGGAAGAGTTCTTTCTGAGATGTCTAGGTATAGATCAAAGCAGAAACGGCCTGCAACAAAAGTGATAATTTGATAAGGGGCACTGTAAATAAAGGTTAACATAATAGTCATATTTTTTTTTAATCCAAAGACTAGTTTATCTTTAAATACTATCCCCAAAATTACTTTCAGAATTCCCTATCCAACCTCAGTACCAAGTTTACAGCACTACTTCTCCAGATAAAGCTCAGTATATGTATAAATGTCATGTGAATCAAAACCTGGAAGATTTATGCCCTTTGACCTTTGAAAGCCATTATTACACCATTATCTACTCAAGCATTAATTCATCATGGAGTTAAGATAAGCATATTTTTCCTCCCAGCTCCAGGATCTCGATTCTATTAAAAAAGCTTAGCACTAGCCTGTCTTCATTTCCAGATGCTTAAATCTCTTAATTACAGAGTTGGTGCAGCAGCATGTTTTAGTATTACTACTTTTCAGAATAAGTTTAAAAAAAAAAATTTTAAAAATCTGTGTTTGCTTTCTTTTTCTCATATATGATACTATTGTATATTAGCCCTTTATTTTGAAAAAAAAACAACAAGCACTGATGTCTTTAATAAATTTCAACAGAGCTAGACAAACCATTAGAGCTCATAAACACTAGCAGCAACTCGCACTCTGCTACACTACCACTCATGTTGAGGCTCCAGCAGACTGAAGTAGTTACTTCCTCAATTTTAGATATATATAGAATTGTTCAGTGGAGATGTACTTGTAACAGGCCAAAGAAAGGTAAATAACAGACAAGTAAATTTTAGGAAGACCAGTGTTGGATTAAAGCCAATTTTGACAGATCTGCCAATCTAATGTATCATGCTCTCAGGGAGAGCTCTGATTTGAACAGGTTTTCTTCAGAGTAAGAGATCACTGCTCCAGTGCTTCTGTCTTAAATCTGACAAAGCTCAATGAAAATAATATCAAATCAAAAGTATCATTCCTTGCTCCAATTCACAGGAAAATCACAACCACCTAGAGCTAAAAATCATCTCATCCTTCCCTTTGGTGGGGCAAAGCAACTGATGTGGTGTCCAGTCACAGGAATTCAACACAAGAGGATAGGTAAAGGCAGAAGAGAAAGCATGGAGAAATTCTGGAAAAGTATAAGGATCCTATACACAGGAGAGACTCTTGTCTCCTCTTCCCAAAGGTCAAAATTCCTGATGCTGACATCATCCCCAAAAAACTGTCTCCTCATGAGAAAAGCTTTCCCGTGCAGTCTATGTGTGTATGTCTGCAAATCCATCCTCAACTCCTTATCACTTCATTTCTGAGAAGAGGCTAGCCAGAGAACAGGTCCAGTAACAGGTGAAAACCGGGATTAATCATCCTATATTCCTATCTTTGGCAACAGACTGAGAGGAGTGCTCCAATATGCAAGATTCTTCTACGAAGTAAAAGAAGCAATGTTTGACAAATTCCAGCAGGTAATTTGGGTCTGGAAAAATATAAATAATGATAATGTATAATTTAGGCACAGTAAGTGTAGGGTTATTTTAGGGCTTTATGAAAGTGCTCTGAATAGGCTATGCTAAATTGTAGTATCAGTTTTTTCCTTAGTTTAACTAGTAAGTAGAGAGAATCAGGAGCTAAATGTGACAAATATACCTGCGCCGTTACCAGCAGTGTGGCTTCTAAATTTGGAAAAGATACATCTGTATGTCATCTTAGCTGCAGTAGAGGAAAGCATGATCCAAACCCCTAAAACAAGTACAGAGAGACAAGATGAATGAAAGTGTGGTTGATAGTTGGTGCAGGGAGGAGTTCCTAGAAGATAAGATTAAGCAGGTTTGAAAATATTTCTAGGATTCAAAGCTGAAAGCTGCAAGCACATGTTGAATCAATTAGACTCACCATTCATCTAGTTTTCTAATTTTATCCACTTAGGACATCAAATTTACATATTTTACTACATACCTTCTGAATCCAAAATTCTCTGCTGAATATGACTACAGAAAAAGAAATAAAGCGAGCAAGCTTGGCCCTTCAGAACTGCTTTCTCAATTTAAAGTAAGATTCCTGTTAACATAAGTAAAGATAAAATGAACCACAGCCTTCAGCACATTTCAACAGCTACCAGTAGGACTTAAAATTCAGGGGGAGAGAAACCAAAGCTAAAACATTATTTAACCAGAAAAGTCAAAATCACAGAATCTAATATTGACTCATGTCTCAGTAAAAATGCCCCAAGATCTTCTGCATCAATATGTGATTTGATCAGTCATTTTATTATTCTGAACTCAGTAAAGATCTATAGGTCAGGAATAAGAATGTTTGCTTTATATTTTCTTGAGAGGCAAAACTTCTTAACTGAATCTTACACTTAATCATTTTCAAATCCCAGGCTATATCTGCTGATCCTTGTTTCAATTTAAAATAAAATTCATTTTCTGGTTTGCTGCATGACTTTTATTTCAGATTTGACTTTGAGATTTATGAGAGGGATATAGCTTTTCTTGCTGAACACTTGAACAATCTTGGTCCCTGTGGTGATTTCCACATTGCTGCAAGTGGGAAAAAACACTCACTACTGTAAAATGGGATGACATCTTTACTTCAGAAGCCAAAACAAATTTTTGAAGACTGAAGTGTTCAGTTACAGGGGGGATGGAAACCCAAGGGGATTGAGCCCTAGCAATATTCTGAAAAGTCAATGCCACTTTTTGATTCATTGCTTCTTAATTAACAGAGAGAATCTGGGTAGACAAAGAATCATTGTTGGTATGGAAATAGGGGGACAGGGAGGTTATTGATTGAACTCACAGTTTCCCCTGTAGCTACTAACACTGAAATTTGACTGACAGTAAAATTGTTTCTCCTGAAGATAACTGCTCCACACTGCACAATTTATTGCAAAGAAGAATATTTAGAGCAAATAGTTCTGAAGACAGAGTGGACCAGATCACAGCACACTGGCATGACCCTTTGCAGTGCAGCATTGCTACTGCTGCACTTCCTGGAGTCATGCCTTAAGCAGGGCTGACTACTTGCACATCCAAACGGTTTGGTACCTTGACTTGTGATGCCTTTCCTGGCACAAGTTACAGGTACAGCAGAGCTGGTCGTTTCTACTTCCTCTTGTACGCAAGTACAGGTTGAGGTACAAAACAGTCTAGACCAAAGGCAAAATTCAAAGTGCTCAAATTCTGAGCTACCACACTGACAACCCTCCTTTGGTTGCTTGCATAACCCTGGTGGTTTTGCTTAAAGCCAACAAACACTCTGGTTTTGACAGAGCCCAATTTAATCAGTGTCCAGCTCACAGTGCGTGTGAGTTTCAATAATGTGGGATAAACACAGTGCACTCTACGGGCCTATTTTCTTCAATGTCCATACAGCAAACACAGCTCCATTCCTGCTAATATACTTCTGTTTCCTTCCACAGGAAAGCCTCCAAAAAAATATATGTACTATGTATAAGGTATATCCATTTAATACACATTGAACTGTAGAAGTTATGTATGTGTTTGCAGTACAACATATGCTAATGATTGAGCCCAAATCACTTTTAAAACTAGGATTTGATGCCTATATAATAAAAACAGTGGGATAGTGGGGCGTGGTTTTGTTCGGTTTTGTCTTTTGATATTCACTGCCTGAAATCACTAAGGGAACCAGCTAACTCAGTTTTCTCTAAAACAACACACTAGGAACCTATCAAAATATTCAGACACTTCAAAGCTAATAGAGATCTTACCCCTGCGCACTTACTTTTAGCCTTGGACTCAGACATCTAGAAAATGACAGAAGAAACAAATTAACCGAGAGTTGAACAAATCCATCTGAGGAAGAACAGTCAAATAGAGAAGACAATTTTGTGGGATTCAGATCTAAATTTAGATGGAATTTTCAGAATACTAGGCAGCTCAAAACAGTAACATCCATTTTCAAAGAAAAAAACAAGCTACAACCAAAATCAAACAATAAAATTCATAATAAATTAGTAAATGAACCACACACCTTCACAGATGAACCACTTCAAGCCTACATATCTTGGAGATAGATGTACATTATTTTTCAGACAATGTACTTTACATGAAAATAAAATGGGACATTAATCACTATTTCACTGATGAATATAATGTCCTCTCATTTTAATGAGCTAGCTGAAAAAATTGCCTCCTTTACAGTTCTGTTTTGCAAAGAACTTCCCAAATAATTAATTTCAAGCAACTTAACTTTATTCTACCAGTATCTCCCTGGCTATCTAGCAATGCTCATTTCAGAAATGCTACTTCCAGAGCATTTCTCTTCAAAATGAGATCAACAGAAGTTTGACTCGTACACCTAGGAGCAATGAACCATTTGGCACTTCCTCCATCACAAAACACGATCACTGTACTGGAGACTTCTCCTATACTATTTCACCAGATTCACAGTATAGCAAGTTCTGTTTTTTCCCCACAAAACAAAAGTAATGAAAAAAATAATAGAAAGTATCATTCATTCAGTATTTTATATCTTCAAATATTCTAGAAGAATTAATCTTCACAAAATCCTTTACAGTTAGAAAGCACATACTTACAGAACTTGATTAAAAATTAAAGGAAACAGCCCTATCAATCCTAGGTACATGTATGCCTCCACAGCTTTTAAAATATTTGCTTGACTTTGTATGTGAAGACGGAATATCCTACTAGTTTTTTTACTGCAAAGCACTGCAACATGAGATCTAGAATTCAACACACTTCAGACTAGGAATGAAGTCAGTCTGGGCTCCCTGTCTAAAATTGAGATAAAATGGCTGCTCCAGACAACAGTTTCCATCTTTAGTTGAGTTTTATTCTGGAAGTGTTATAACCCTCTGTCAATTTTTCAGTGACCAACTGGGATACTTGAATTGAGTGTCTAAGATCATAGTGGATGAAACAAAGTCTATGGTGGGATACCAGAACATGTTTGATAGAAGGGCAAAAATGGTTCAGCATTTGTAAAGACCTAGAATATCCCATCCCACCTCCAAATATGGACTTTAAAAAAGCATAATGAAAAGCATTTATACCTCTTTTGAAAACCTCTCCCAGCACAACTGAATTATTCACTAAAGCATACAGAGCAAAAGACTGTTGCAGGCAGGACTGGACTGCTGAACAGCCTTGCCCATCTCTCAGAGAGCAAACATGTTAAAACAAGGCACTCAACATTAAGGAACTCCTTTCATACACTATCATGCATTGCAAAGGCTTCTGACTTCTCTTCAGTGTATTTCTGAACATGGAAATGGTAACTACAGTAAAAAAACAGTAAAAATCTGGGATTGTTTCGTTTGAAGAAGAGGAAGCTGAGAGGAGATCTCATTGCTCTTTACAACTATCTGAAAGGAGTTTGAAGGGAGGTGGCAGCTGGCCTCTTCTCTCAAGTGAATAATGATGAGAGGAAATGGCCTGAAGCTGAGCCAGGGGAGGTTTAGACTTGATATTAGAAAGAATTTCTTCACCCAAAGAGTGGCTGGACAGTGGAACAGGCTGTCCAGGGAGGTGGTGGAGTCACCATCCCTGGAAGTATTTAAAAGAAATATAGATATGCAATATGATTTAAGCACTGACAGGTACATTAGGTTATGGTTGGACTTGATGATCTTCAAGGTCCCTTCCAGCCAGGATGAGTCTATGATTCTATGAAATTAAACCAACCCATAAATAATTGCTGTGTGACGAATATAGGCTCTTCTAACTCAATGGGACAGATGAAAGCATCTTCATATTTCTCTCACTCACTATGACTGCCATTTACTCAAAAAGTTTTAAGATAAGTTACAATAACGAACATGGTAGGCCAAAGAAAAACCAATTAAAAAATGGCATACATAATGATCAAAAAGGCACATGTATCTAACAGGTTAGATAAAAGACAACCGGGTCAATCTTTAATGCACAATATAAGTACAAAAATCTTAGGGAACAGATCAGCTGAAGAGGATCAGATACTGTTCTCAGTTACATGGATATTAATCTGAGATAAGTGCCACTGATATGAGTTTCAAACAAGTTTGAATTGAGAGAAAAATCTGGCCAGCATCTTAACTTTTGGTAGATCTGATATTCTGCCTGCACTATTTTCCCAGGCAACTTGAATGAATAGCTGTTCCATGCAGGCATTCTTCTCCATCTGACTAAACGTGAAAAATATCAAGAACACAAGCATGTGTCACATGAAAGCCATATTAAGTCCTGTTAAGTTAGAATTTGAGGTGAAGTAAAAAATGTAAAATTGTATCAGGAAAAAAGAAAATAACAGAAGTGCTGTGATAAAAAAAAAAAAGACAGAAAAAGATTCTGAGACTCTGAAGACAAAATGCAAAAGCAAACCAGGATCCAAGATCCAGATAGCATCTGCTCTCAGAGACATTAACGGGGCACTCAGATAGCAAATAGGATTCCTCAAACGCTATTTGCATTTCTGTGGTATTGCAGGTGCTACTATGATAATACATAAATTTGTCCAAAATACTATTAACAGCTCACTCAGTGACTCTTCTGCATATTATCAGACAATACAATTAAATTACCATAAAGCTTGAGAGATTTTTAGGTGCCATTACTACATACGCAACACCTAGACTAACTTAACACTTCAACCCAGGGACTGTACCTTTTCTTATGGGTTTGTACTGTTCCTGGTACAAAGGGGACCTGAAACTCCTGTGTGCACTTGGGTTACAGCACAACTCTTCAGTAAAAACAAGGGCCACACAACACACCCTCAACACACCAAGAGCGTGCTTCTTGTTCAGCAGTAGAACATAATATTTTATTGTTTCTGGCTCCACTGTAAAGGGGAAGCTGAATTTTGTGCTTAAAACAGCAATTCCAGATCCTTGCAATGTATCAAGGCATTCTTTTATCTAGCTTTAAAGAACTTCAGTTGAGTATCTCTGAATATAAAAGAGATATTCTGAGAATGCAAATTTAACTGTTACTTGGAATTAAAATCAGTTTGGAAATGGTTCCTTAACAAAGATTTCAGCTAATTCTTGTTCATCTTAAATGACCCAAATGCAAGGATTTTAGTTTACCCTGGTATGTATCAAAACCAGCTCCAGTGGAATAGACTGGCATTTAAACAGGTAGGTTTCTGACAAACTAAGAAAACTTGTTTAAAATACCACTGAGATATTTAACTCATATAATCATCTCAACGACCATAGCGGTTACAATCTACTTGTGCTTTACTTTTTGGTGCACAAAAGGTAAACCTGGACTAAAGTTACAGGTTCTTAGAAGTTACAATTGGGGCAGCTCTCCTGTAAAAAAACACAGATACAACTGTTGGAACTGGAAAATACTGAAGATTTCTTTCGCATACAGATTAATATGCATTTAATACAATACGATTTCCTTCATAGTTAAGATCCTTAAAATTCACTAAAATAATTAAAGCTTTTTTTTTTCAGTTTACTATGATTTTATGCCACTGCTATTTTTTTTCTCCCATCAGTCTCAAGCAGTATTTACCAAAGATATTAAGCATCTCTATTTCCTATTCCTCTTTACTTTAGGGTAGAATTACTAGTGTCCTGTTTCTTTCCACTGAGGCTAATATAGAATGAAATCATAGAATCATTTTTGTTGGAAAATACCTTTAAGATCATCAAGTCCAACAATTAACCTAGCACTGCCAAGTCCACCACTAAATCATATCCTTTAGCACCGCAGCTATGAGCACCACAGCATGCATTATTGTCCATGGTGAAATAAGGCCAACACCTTGCCAAGTTTCTTCTAAGGAGCGAATTGTAACCCTCTGTCTGCTGAGATCAAAGGTTTCAGTTTTTAAGAAGGACAGCAAAAGGAATCATCAAGCTATTCTTTTTATCAGATCTAGTCTCCAGAGATGGCAGGAAGCGAAGGGCAACAGGGGGGTGCACAAGCATACAAGAAATGTGGTGAAGCAAAGGAAACCCTTTATCCGGTCCAGCATCTTCACATTTCTCTGATGAGGCTAAAAAGAAGCAGACAGCTCAACTGCGGGGTTATGATGTTTGTTTTGTACAGCTCTTGAACAATAGAAAACAGAGTACATGTGTGACAAATCTGTTCTGCTTGCAAATAATTAAATTCATTACGTTAGCATTTTCCTTATTCTGCATTGATTAGTGCAATACCCTGCACTTAAAAATCAAATAAAAAGTGAGACTAAATAGGAGATTTTTTAATTTTTTTTTTAATTGACTCTGCCTGTTAAGAGGTCTAAAGATGACACACTTGATTCAGGAAAGTACAGGACAAAAATACAGCACTTGTTTGTTTTTTTTCTGGTAGGAAATAAAAACAAATATATTTTAAAAAAAAAAGAGGGATAGAGTAAAAAAAGGATACATTCACTATAAGCATAGAGGAGAGATTAGAACAGTCCCTCCTTCCCCACTTTCTTTGTCACTGAACATAAACTGCTTTTATTTCTGCAACAATCGCCCACTTTCTAAGTGATTCAGAGGGAACAACCACACACAACAATTTCAATTGAGATACCTGTCTGAGGATTTTTGGTCACTGGAACAGCAGAGTTTGCACACATTTCTGCATCTCTGAGGTATGAATACCCATACTGATCAATCCATGAAGTTTGCATTAATCAAGGTTTCTCCAGCTGTGTGTTGGCAGCATCTAACACTCAAAAAGCTACACTAGAATTCAGGAAAGCTCTAATAAGCAAGAGTTCACGTGGAATTCACATGTGAGGTCCTTACCGCCACCAGTGAGCTGATTTCAAATTCTGCTTGCAGATACGTAAACCAAATTCTGTATGAGTGCTGAGTAATTGCTCTTAAAAAGAGAAAAAAAAATCTCCAAAAGAGGAAAAAAGATATTTCCTCTTCCTTGCAGCTAGTTTTTAATTAGAGTGCAAGTTCTGTTATGGAAAATGCACTCAAATGGTTGGGGTGAGAAATAACCATTCATTTAGACATACACAGTCATGGGGATCCTTGCATATTTAGGCTTTCCGTCTCTGCTCACTCTAAGGAAGACAGGCACCCTTGTTTGGAGCAAGCTTATCTGTTACTGTATCATACACCAAAGGATCTTGCAGTACATCAGCTACTGTCTGAATTTCAATTTGTGACTCTCCCCCTAAGTAAATCCAGCTTCTGCTCCTGATCAGTGCATTCACCTTGCATTTTTGAGCAGGTGATCATGACTACATCTAGCAGCTGCATCCAGAAGTTACATATTTAAATTACTATGTTCAAAACACACACTACAGGGCACACTTCTCAGTTACAGCATGGACAGGGCTCAAGTTTAATGAATAGATAAGCAAAGAAAACTATATTCCAGAATTTGGGGAATTTTTACAAATGTGAAAAATACAAAAATAAACGGTTTAGAACCAACCAAATATGTACCTTTAAATCTGCAAGGAAAAATGCCACATCAGATGAAAAACAAAACAAAACAAAAAATAAACAAACAAACCACAAAAAAACCCAACCAACAAAAAAAACCACATACACACACAAAAACAAACCACAAAAAAACCCAACCAACGAAAAAAACCACATACACACACAAAAACAAACCACAAAAAAACCCAACCAACGAAAAAAACCACATACACACACAAAAACAAACCACAAAAAAACCCAACCAACGAAAAAAACCACATACACACACAAAAACAAACCACAAAAAAACCCAACCAACGAAAAAAACCACATACACACACAAAAACAAACCACAAAAAAACCCAACCAACGAAAAAAACCACATACACACACAAAAACAAACCACAAAAAAACCCAACCAACGAAAAAAACCACATACACACACAAAAACAAACCACAAAAAAACCCAACCAACGAAAAAAACCACATACACACACAAAAACAAACCACAAAAAAACCCAACCAACAAAAAAAACCACATACACACACAAAAACAAACCACAAAAAAACCCAACATCAGATCAATAATGACTAGAAAGCTTGGAATGGAAAGAGTACGGGAGGAAGTGTATAATCAACATTTTCTAAAACACCCTAAGTGTTCACTGAAGCCTTCAATAAAAACATCAGGCTGTACGTTCTCCAACTCCCTGTCTGCCAGGATTGATCCCTATGTAGAGGCATGTAGCACCCTTTCAGATAGATGCTTTGGGTATTTTAGCTTGGTCTTCAGTCGGCATGCTAGAAGACCGTGGCTCTCTTCTTGGTCTTGTGTCATATTTGCCATTTCTGAACAGATGTCTTGGATAACATGAGGGGATCTCAAATAGCACTAGACACTGCCCTGGAGCAAATGAACTGCAGCCAGTGTGTAAGATTTTACAGTGCCACAGACGGTGGGATTCTGTACATGTGGCCTATGTGCCAAGTTGACCCAAGTGGGTCTAAATAATCTGCCCTTGAGAGCCAAGCACTGCAAGATGCTCAAACACATAGTTGTTCTCTTAGTGACTGGAATAAATGAAACGCTCTTACTACTCACACTGAATTCTTTGACTGAAAACCTTAAAGACTATTATACCGTGCCTTAGGCAAGCTTGAGTCTATTTAAGTCTTCATATACTGAAAACACGGTAATGACTAAAGTACCTTTGTGCTGAATTTAAAGATTTTTTTTCTAAAATCATTTTATTTATTTTAACAAGTCCAGTGAGAAGCAGGTTCAGAAAATCAATATTGATCCATGCTACAGGAGTTCACAATAGTAATAAATTAACATGGAAGTAGAGTTGGATTTTAATGCACAAGGGTGCTGAGGAGGCTGTCAAGTGGAAATTATAAAACCTTAATATGCACCATAAACTCACACACACACACAAAAAAAAGGCTGTTTTTCATAGTTATTTAATATTTGTACTATGAAGCCTTTTCTTCCTAACACAATTTTAAGAAGAGAAAGTATAACAGTGACCCATCCTCCTGCTGGCATTTTCCTGTTGACACTAACCCAGGATATCATTACACAGTTACCTCAGAGATAGCAGGGGAAAATACATCACTTTGTTCACACTTCTGCACAGTGTTCCTCTTCAGCACAAACACTGGGTTTCTCTTTAATTCAGTGTCCTTTTGCATGGACTTCCGCAAAGAGGACATTTACAAGACAATTAATTTGCCTGATGATGAATTATCTTGCAGTAGATTGGGAGAAAGTTCACTTTTCCCTTTTGCAAAGTGTTTTGAAATCTACCAGACATAAGACAAGCCTTTTAAAGTCTTCTCCTTTCAGGAATGCTGAAGATGGTCAGCCCCAGCAGAAGTAGTGCAAAACCTCAAAGACACTCAGCCTTGTGCACCTCTTTTTAACTTCTTAATTTTAATCAGTAACACAAAATTCCCAAGTAGCTGTCAACAGACCATATATATTTTTTATACTGGGTACTTTAAAAAAGACTAGCCTGTTTTGATCAACTTCCCATCTCTAATGAAATACTGACTCTGTTCAAATTTCAAAAATAAGAAGCATAAAACCATATAGCTATCATTGAGGTACAGGTTCCACTTAATTTATTTCCCATACGCTTACTACTAATGAAGAATGCTGGAAAAGTCTCTCAGAGTGCATAAATCTTATCCTGTTTAAAACCATGCACCAGAAAAACAAGACCATTTTAAATTCTGTAAGTCAGTTTGACATATTGGATGAAGTTATAATGGCTCTGCTATCTGCACCCTTTCCTACTATGCATTTATGCACAAATAAGTCAAAGACACAAAATCAGTTACAAGGATTGAATAAAACTATGTATTTATTAGGTACAAAATAAATTCTCAAATGAGAACAAAACTTTTTTAAAAGCTAGGGCTCCTGTGTTGCTGTGCCACTCTTCCCTTAGAAAATAAGAACACTGGATGATGAAAATAAATTGCACAAATCTTCTAAAAGCAACAACTACATAGCACAACAGCACCCAAGTCCTCTCTAAGCTAACTGAAAATAATGGGTAGAAAAATTGTATGTATTCTAAATAGGAAGTAACAACATCTTCATATGAGATATTAGAAAGACAAGCAGAAGTCCTATGAAAGCCCAAGGTTTCTAGTTAAATACATTTCAAAAAAATACATATATTTTTTAAAAAAAAAAGTCTACATTAGGACAAAGAAAAGATCATTTTGGTATGAGATGGCAGAAAAATACCATGTGACTAAAGGGATAAAAAAAATTCCAACTAATGGAAGTGACAGGTGCACACTGCTAAAGAGGTATTTACGGTTAAATTACACGAAACTGAGAGAAGCCATTGCAAATGCACAAGTAGTCTTTACTTTACTGGTCATAACTGTCAGTTATGAGACTGCAGAGAAAAGTAGAATTGTCTGTCAGAGACTGCAGAGAATTGTTTATTTTGCTCACTAAACCATTTTATATGCATGGTATCACAAACTACAGAATATGCATTCGTCAGGCAGCACACTCCCAGCTCTCACAAAGCAATATAACAGGATGCTGCCAACTTGAAATATTTAGAATCTGCAGTCCTACCCCACCCCCCAGAAAAAACAACCCACAAGTTAGTTTTAAAAAATGCTTTCAGGTGTAACACATCCTTCTGACTTTTTTTTTTTTTTTTTCCTAATTGTATAATCATATTTTTCAACCAAAAAAATCTTGCTTTTCTGTTGCTTTTTGAAATACCCACCCATTGCAAAACTGCTTGCACTAGCAAAGGGCAGACTACAAAGAATTAACCTATTTTATTTTACACTTTAATTTGTAATCTTGTTATTTGCAAAAAATACAGCAACATATTTAGAAATTAGTGGGTTTTGATCTTTTTTTCCTATGTATAACTGTTCTTTAAACAACCTGCCCAACTGGCAGACATATGTATGGGCTTGACAAGCTTATAACACAATAAAAAATATCAGTAATGTTATCGTCAATTTGGTGATGAATAAATCAAATTAAATTTCTCAAAAAGTATTTCTTAAAAATGGGGCTTTCTAATAAAATATTTATCAACCCCATAAAATTCAAAAATCCTATAGGAGTTACAGGCAGGTAAGTTCTGACATTCCAAGTAATTGCACTCTGTATATAAGGTAGATTTAAAATTTACCAGCCAAATTTCCATAAGCAGGATCTATAGAATTTTATAATGATTTCTTGCCTATACATATTTCCACAAGATAAGCTGTGCTAAAAAGGAAGAAGAATCTCAGTGTGCCATCTCTTAACTTTTCAACAAAGTATAGTAATTATAAATGATAGTAATAAAAAAAATAATAAGTATTTAATTAGAAAAGTAACAATTCAACACATACATGCATAATTCAATGTACAGATAAATCCAGGTAGCTACCAAAACACCTTTTCCAATTTCTGTTAGGCTCTTTGTAATGGTAAGAGCTGGCAATGAAACTGGAACAGTGAAGGATACAACAAAATTTCTATTTTTATTCCACTGGTGTAATAACAGCCCTAGGTTTGGAAAAAAAAAAAAATTAAGGTTGCAATGAAATTACTTATGTCTTTCAGTATATTAGAAATACTTATTCTGAAATATTACAGTTGAAAACTATGTACGAGACAATTATGGTTTTGTAAGAACTAATTTTTGGGTTGAGTTATGCTTTTTAAAAACCATTTTGTAACTTACTTTCTTACTATTATTACATTTTATTGGCCATTTTTTTGCTGTGTTCAACAAAATTCTTATAACCTCAGAATCACATTTTACACTCTCATAATTTGAAATATCTCCTGAAAATTTCACAGATATCAGCAGCACTTAGCAGTGGACATTTTATAGGTGTTTTCAAACCTTCCACCAGCCAGTCATTGATCAGTCACTCCATTACCACCCACCCTTTAACATTTCCCTTCTCATGAGAATCAAGTGGCATGTCTATGAAAACATGGCAATTGTGAACTTGAGCAAACATACCGTTAATATATTATTTATTTATTTTTTCTACTAATGCTATCTTCAGCTAGAAATACATTGCAGAATCAACAGGGCAGGGGAGAGTCTGCACCCCCCAGAGATGTTATCAGGACCCTGGTGCCTCTCCCAGATGGAATGGATGACAAGACAATGCGTATATGCAGTAATCAAGATTTATTGCATACAACCTTGGGAAGTTTTAATTATTCTGGATGAGCGGCATAAGTAAAGGTGCAGGGAAAAAAGTGCAGAACCATCTAAAGAACCTGAAGGTGAATAAATCTATGATACCTGATGGGATTCTCCCACAGGTCCTGAGGGAGCTGGCAGATGAAATTGCTAACCCTCTGTCCATCATATTTGAGAGTTTCATGGAAGTCTGGTGAGTTTCCCACTGATTGGAATAAAGGAAAAATAGCCCAAATTTTTAAAAAGGGGGAAAAGGAAATCCCAGGGAACTACAAGCTGGTCAGTCTCACCTTTGCGCAAGGTCCAGGAGCAGATCCTCCTGGCAAATCTACTAAGGCATATGGAAAAGAAAGAGGTGATTGGTGACACCCAACAAGGTTTGGCTAAGGGCAAGTCACGTCTGATCAGTCTGATGGCGCTCTACAACAAGACTAGAGAGATGGTGAATGGTGGCAGAGCAACTGACATCATCTACATCGATTTGTGCAAGGTGTTTGACACTGTCCCATACAACATCCTGGTCTCCAAACTCACCAGGCATGGATTTGACACATGGACTACTCGGTGGATAAGAAATTGGCTGGATGGCCACACCCAGAGAATTGTGGTCAATGCCTCCATGTCCAAATGGAGAGAGGTGACGAATGGTGTCCCCCAGGGGACAGCACTGGGACCAGTGCTGTTCAACATCTTTGTTGGAGACATGCACAGTGGGATTGAGTGTATTCTCAGCAAGTTTGCTGATGATACCCAGCTATGTGGTGTGGTTCACACCCAAGAGGGAAGGGACGCCATCCAGAGGGACCTTGACAGGCTGGAGATGTGGGCCAATGCCAACCTCATGAAGTTCAACAAGGCCAAGGGTCCTGCACCTGGGTCGGCACAACCCCAGGCACAAATACAGGCTGGGGGAAGAATGGCTGGAGAGTAGCACTATACATTCTGAATGCCACAGTAGCCATAAGGAGAAGTGGTAGTTGAGGAGAAACTCAACACGAGCTGCCAGTGTGTGCTTGCAGCCCAGAGAGCCAATTGTGTTCTGGGCTGCATCAAAAGAAGTGTGGCCAGCAGGGCCAGGGAAGTGACTGCCCCTCTACTCTGCTCTGCTGAGACTGCACCCGGAATACTGTGTACAATTCTGCTGCCCAGAGAACAAGAAAGATATAGACAAGATATAGACCTGTTGGAGATGGTCCAGAGAAGGGCCACCAAGATGACCAAAGGCCTGGAGCACCTTTACTGTGAAGACAGGCTAAGAAAATGGGGTCAATTCAGCCTGGAAAAGAGAAGGCTATGGGGAGACCTTATAGCAGCCTTCCAGTACTTGAAGGGGGCCTACAGGAAAGCTGGGGAGGGGCTTTTCATCAGAGAAGATAGTGATAGGACAAGGAGCAAAGGTTTTCAACTGAGAGAGGGGAGATTTAGGTTAGATATCAGGAAGAAGTTCTTCATTATAAGGGTGGTGAGGAACTGGAATGGGTTGCCCAGGGAGGCTGTTGATACCCCATCCCTGGAGGTTTTTAAGGCCAGGCTGGATGAGGTTTTGTGCAACCTGGTCTAGTGGTAGGGTTCCCTGCTCATGGCAGGGGGTTGGAACTTGATGATCTTTAGGGTCCCTTCCAACCTTAATGATTCTATGATCCAGGCTGTTCAAGGAGGTGGTTGAGCCACCATCCCGGGAGACATCTAAAAAGACAGATGTGGTGCCAGGTGACAGGTTTTAGTGGTGAATGCAGCAGAATTAGGGTAGTGGTTGGACTCAATGATCTTGAAGGTCTTTTCCAACCAGAGTGATACTGTGGTACTGTGAAATTGGGAGATAAGAAGAGAAATGCAGTTTGAATGCAAAGGGCATATTAGCAGTGAATTTTACTACTTATAATTAAATCATACAACAAAGGTTAACCACTAAAATGCTGGCAACTTACTTATTATCAAATACTAGGTCTAAAACATCAACCATCATCTTTAAAGGATCTTACAATCTTAAACTTCATAATGAAGATTACTTAATGTTAAGTTTGCTAATAAGGCAGTGAATGAGTAGTATTTCTAACCCTTGTCAGGCCACGGCTGGGTGTCCTTGGTTGGACCACAACTCCCGAGAATCAGTTTCTTTAGTAGGCATCCCTGCTGGTGGAGAGAAGGTCCAGAAACTTCCCAGGGAAATTGTACAGAGATCTCCAATAAAAAATGGGACCAAGCTTTTATAGAATAAAGTGGATTGACAGCTGTCATTTAACCATTACCCATACCTCTGACATCTCTCATTGGAGAACAGAAGGAAAACAGTGGGAAAAGCATGAAGGCCTCATTCCCACCAAGCAAACTGTTGTTTATTTGTTTGCTATTACTTTATCTCCATTTCAGGCCTAGTTGTGGCTGGGATGGGTTCTGTGTTCTTCAACATCGGAGAGCAGCTGGTGCTATGCGTATCCATGTAGCCCTCTGTTTATACCTTTCAAGGTTACCAGCTCAGAGTTTGCTAGGCCATTTCCTTTCTCATAGGAATCTTTCACTGCAGGCCAGGGCCTGCAAAATGAGAGACAAAAAGCAGTTGAATCATAAAAGGGAACTGAGGCAGGCATATCTGAGAGATGGAGCGCCCTGCTACAGTGCCAAAACCAGTGATGTGGTGAATGCTGACTGCACCCATGGGGCTGACCTTTGTTCCTGGCTCCTCTCCCCCCTGTAGGACAGCTCTCTCCTCCTGCTCACAAGACGAAATCTGCAGCAGAAGATATCACCACTACATATAAGGAACATAAACACTACAATTTTCCATAATGGTTTTGACTGCGAACCTCAGATGATGTATTCTGTAAGTACAAGATTATCAGAGTTTACCTTCCACAACCTCAAAAGCAGCCATCCTTCCCAAAGCCAGATCTCCTAATGTTAGTTCACTACTGGATAGAGCAATTGGTATTACTACGTGATCTTCTCTTCTTTAAAATTTCCTAAAAATACAAATAAGATTGCAGGAAACATCAGAACCCATATTTCATAGGCATCTTTAAGACACTTGAAAACTAAATTATTGAACTTCTATTCATCTTGGTTTACTGCAAGTTTAAATAATAATTTATTCTTTGCTTAATAACTGCACCGAAACATTTATTTAGTTAAGTCTAGCTAAACATTAATTCTAAGAGAAAATGTGAGCTACAGTTAGTAAATACCTTCAATTCATGTGATAATGAACAATATTGTAATACTTTTCTGTTTACCAGACTGTCAAAACTGTCTCCTGTACACCCATTATCATTGTTCATTCAGGAAATCAGTGTACCAGTCTCACATTTAATGGTTAAATGAGTTCTTCATGGTTTTACACCTCATAATCATCTCCAAAATGTCACCATACTGAAACTCTGAATATGAAGGAGAGGGGGAAATAACCTGTAAGGTTTCTTTAGCTTTTATGAAGTAATTGTAACATAAAATGTCTTTATGTCTCTTATTTGGATAAAAAATGAAACCTTTACTTGGATAGAAAAATCTTCAGTCTCTGAATCAGGTTACTCACAGGTCTTGTGATTTACCTCATGCACCATCTGGTCTTTCTTTTCCCCTGAGTTTCTTTACTGAGCTTTCCCCATGCTCCTCAGAAACTTCCCAGATGTAGCCTTTCTCCAGTTCTCAGCCTTCTGCCTCCAGGGGGACCCAAGGTGTTAATCATTACAATCAATCTCAGCTCCACCAAGCTGGAGGAGGAGGGGAGATTACTCAAGAGAGATCTGTGTTGAATTTACATTATTTCCTATAATCTGCCTTCCAATAAACTTAATTTGCCAGGTCGTTGTCAGATATTCTATATTTATAGTCACAAGGAACATCCATCCTAATCCAGTTTTTAAGGCAAATTTAGAAGAAAACTTAAGCTTGACATTTATTTATACATAAAGCTAACATTTATGCCCTGTCATTATTGTATTCTTTTTGGGCTGGTTCTATTAAATCAGCACTACAAAATGTAGAGTTGGGATTTCTTTTAACCTAATTTACTTCACGTGCTTTTCCCCTAAATTGAATATATGTGACTGCAGACAATTTTCACAATGGAAGTAAAGATTATACAACGTAATTCACACTGCAGTAGCAAGTGCTAAAATCTGAAGATAAGCTACCCCTTCATCTCTTGATTTGTGACAACACTACATCACTTCAGACATATATTATGTCATCATTGCAGTGTTTCTTGCACAGAGTCTTTGTTAACATCATTCTAACCAAATCTAGCAACCAGGAAAATACTTAGGTACTTCGATTTTAATCCTCAACACCAGAAATACATTAATAAAAACACGTCAGGCCAGAATACTCTGCTGTAATTCAAATTAAAAGTTCTCCACTTTCTCCTGCAATAATATATTACTTTTACTGACTGGGGTAGAGAGATAATTTATTTCTAGCACCTTTCTCTACAACAATCACAGGCAGTCTTTTTCTATACAGAAACTTCTTAGAATATGGTCCTGTGTTATCATTTCTTCAACACCAAAGCAATTTTACCTGCTTTCTCCAGGTCCAAGTCATGCACCTGCCATTATGCAGTGAGACAGTTTAACTGTGTGGGTTGTTTATTGTTTTTTAACTCAAATTGCTCTGGAGTGTGACTCCACACAGAATTGCAGCAGCACAATTAAGGGACCATCAAACCAAGGCAGGTAGGATAGTGTTTGAACAAGAACAACTTTACCACTGGACAAGTCTGATATGGGCTGCACCCTTTGTCAGCAAGAAACAGTCCTTCAGGGATTTATTGACTACAATGCATTGAGCATATAAACTGCTGGTGGCACTTTCCACGGAGGCTGTATGTATGGAACGGTAGGTGCAATGAAAGCAGGACACGCAAAACTTTGAGCTGCTCTGGAAATCCCAGCAGTACTGACAAATATCTTTCCTATGCTTATGCAGGTAACTTGAGACTCCATTTGTTTTATCCACTAGGCAAGGTATTAAAAAAATATAGGAACTGTAAAAGGGTGCAAAATGAGAACAAAGGAATATCCAGAACTGAGACAGCCCAAGTCAGCAGTAGGCAGAGAGGCAGGAGAGGAACTGCACAGCCTTAAGACTGAGTGAGAGCTACTGGAGCAGCTGTTGCCAATGAGGAGGAGGAAGAAAGAGGGAAGATAGGCTTTAATTCCTTCCCAGTAAGCTTTGGCAATGTCCTCATAATATAGAATAAATTTTTAAATTATCAGTGTAGCTTGTCAGCACTATGCTCACTACGGGCTAATTTATCCTGCTTCACAGCCTCTATCATAGTAGATGTACATGAAGAGCATGAACACACACAATTCTCAGTATCTTTCAATTACATGTGAGATATGACATGGTTTAAATAAAGACTTTTAAACTACATCACCATGAGGCTATAGGCTAAAATCCTGTATGTCTCGTTATCATAGATCAACTGGTAACAAAAAAAAACAAAACACTGGCATAAAACATTTGATTTTTTAGTATCAATTTAAAATTGATGGATTCCAGAGCTTTTTCTGGGTTTTTTTTGCATATCCATATAGCCAGCTGGCACCTTTGTAACTATGGAAGGAAAGTATCGCTAATTAACCTGACTCTCACTCCAGGCTCTTACCAAGACCCTGATTCTGATTTCAGAATGGCAGATTCAAGATTCACAGCAGAATGTAAATAATGAAGGAGAAGGCAAAGGTTCTATTTTCCTTTCCATAAAAATAATGTTTCTGGTATTTTATTCTATTTCCTTACAAATAATCAACTGTAGCATAGCCAGATGCCCAGAGTGGTAGCTCGGAAGTTACCAGGCACAGTCGATCGATTTCAACAGAACATTAATGAGCAATTCAAACAGCAAAATCAAAATGCAACATTCACTTGAGACAATCTCTGCAGAACTGGTCCTCTGTTAGCTAATAGTAGGAAGACAGATTCAGTTTACGTGGCAAAGCTGTTCTCTTACACAAATCCAGACAGGACCCATTTGTGTCTCAGCTGTGACACAAAGAGGGATACACACAGGAAGGCAATAACCAGATGCAAATCTGTTAGTTGTCTGGCTGCCAGTAAGCTCACATAACACAGACACAACACAGGTGAATGAACTTGGGAATTCTATCACTATTTTCTTATCACATAATATTAAATGTCTTTTTTCTCCACATAATAGGGTGATATTTTATAAAATGGAGGATTACATATATAATTATGCTATTTCACAAGTAATGTTTTCAGTTTATAATAAATAGAAAAAAGATGGAAGACTGTTCTTATATCAATAATTATTTTAGACTACATGTTAGGACTTGAGGCCATACCTGAGATCGTCATTTAGATTAAATAGGTGTTAGAATCTTACAACTTCAACTCATCTCGTAAGATCTGCTCCACTTGGATTAATTTGGAAGAATGAACACTTCAGGGGAGGCTGAATGCAGACTCTTTCTAGCTAGAAAAATAGTAACACTATATTTAGTCCAGAAAAATACAATGCTACTGACACACTGCCCACCCTCAAACTCCAAAACGATTAGAAATGTTTCTAATCCAGAACTATCTCCTTAATTTAATTTTTTTTTTAAAAAAGTAATGACATTTGGCAGCCTGAGAAGTACCAAAGAAAAGAGAAGTAACACAAAGCAGTTGATTTTGCTCATACACCTAGGTTTTGTGAATAAGCAAGGAGCAATGAAGGAATGAAGGTCCAGGAAAACACAATTCTAATAGAACCATTTGAATGGACTCAAGGTAGGAAACTACTGACCACCAATCATCAGTTTTCCTGAATTCTCAGAAAAACAAGAAAGAAAAGAAAATACCTCTTGATGCAAGCATTAAGCACCCATTATGGACAGTGAGGGGAATAATGTCAAAATGGCAGACTCAAATTTAAGTAAAAAATAACTAAAGATAGTTTTAGGTAGCTAATGCCATTACATATCAGCTTACATTTTGAAATAATTTTTTGTCCTTTACTGGGACAAAACCAAAATTTTTGAAGTATTATTGCAATATGTTCCAGTGTCCATAGACTAAACAGAAAAACTCAGATTTAGAGGCTAGTTTAATTTCATTTAATACTTCTCTTCCTCCCATTCTCTTTCTTTTTGTCAGGTCAAAAGTAACAAAAGAACCTTGAAATCTCAGGAATACTCAAATTACATCAGAATGAACCCATATCTTTGAAAGATTATATCTTGAAGACAATACATGTAAACAAAACATTTCAAACAGCACTCCTATATAGTAATTTCTCACTGGTAACTACATATTTATGTGCTTATAAATGCATACAAGGAAAGTCCAAAATGACTGAATAGATTAATGCATACTTCAATTAAAGCAGCATTGACAAGCATTTTGTCAACCTTGATTCATAATCCCATTCAGTGGAAAAGGATTTCTGAGAGATTTCCTATTTAAATCCCCACAAGTCCTACCTTAAATGTACAGGGGATTTTTTCTTCTTTTAAATCAGTTCAGCTGTTATCCTTAAAGAAGTATATATTAATTCAATAATACTTCCTGTAAAGGGTATTACCACTTATTTAGTTGAGGGACAACATTAAGAAGGTCGAAGCTCACAAGCACATATGCTATTGAATAGGTTGGGTGCAGACACACTCAACACGAGCATGAAGTCAAGTTAATAAAACACCCATGAATATAGTGACCTAACAAACAGGTTTAGGTGACGTTAGACTCTTGTTAGCTATATTTCTATAAAGAAATGTTGGCTATAACTGAGGTCTATGTATGGAGACTTGCAGTACTCTCTCTCTCACAAGGACACACTCTCACACTGATTCACAAAGCTACTGTCATCCTCTGAAAATCTCCCATACAGATAACAGGCACTATACCTCATAATTTGAGACAGGTACGTATCCTACTCAGAATGCTGCAATGATTTGACAGAAGTTTCTTGAAGAACTTCGGAATTTGATTATAGAACCGTATCTACCTCAGTGAGATGCCCTCCATAGAAAAATGTGGGACATCTTCAGAGTAGATTTATAGTGAAACACTATAGAGCGGAACCTGAACTTCTCTGAAACTACTGTCTTTGTACATGTATCAAAGTGATGATCTATCAGAATCTGCATTTTTTTCCTTTTTCTGCATAACTATGTGAGACAAGGATAAAGGTGACAGTGATACTTGTTTCTGTAGGTAATTTCAGAGGGTACAAATTTTACATTTAGATAAGGCAGCATTTGGCATACATCTTTAATAGTTTTGTTCAGTCCTACAGTTCTGTAGAGTCAGACCCATGCTTGTAAAACCAGTGTGTCCTGATAATTGTAATTACATTAAAGATGCATAAAATTCCTTTAAATTGAAGTTTCAATGAAACACTGGCTTCTATCTAAAGCCTTTCATTAATACTATTTTGTACATAATCTTTGGTAACAAAATTCAATGCCAGCTCCTATTTTTTTCCCATTAGTATCTGGAGCAAGAATCACGGTAGTTCATTAAGTAATGGTGATTATATAATAATTTATTGAACCTGCCTCTGAGAACTGCTTCTTGTGTGACTGTCATAATCTACCCATGCTCGTATTTGTGACGTACTGTGATAGCACAGGACTGAGAGCAGAAGACAAAGAAGTATTATACAATATGCATTTATTCCCAGTATGTTCTTTAAAATGTATAGCTGTATGATTTAGCACTATGATAATCTCATTCCTATTAATGTAGCAATCCCAGCAATCCCAATATACCATTTGCTTCTCAGTCAGTTTTAAATGGCTTACTCATTCCACATCTTACTTTGTTTCGCACAATCCACAAAACATTTCTATTGACGCACGCAACTCTCAGGCTATTATTGAGACCCACAAGGATTCTCATGGCATGCTTTTACTTATGAGCTATTTAGGGGTATTAGTCAGTCCTAGCCATGCAAAACATGGAGTAAAAAAGTGTCATATGTTTAAAATAAAACAAAAAACAAACATTTGCATTCCTACCCAGAATAGGAAACTGATGATATTCAGAAGGACATGTATTTCTCATGAAAATAATATTTTAAAAAATTATTTTCTGCTTAGCATTGTGGAACCTGTACAGCTCAGTATTGTGCTTCTTGCTCTTAACCCAGAGTATCAGAACAGGGGATATATAGACACGAATTTATAAAGCATTTAAGGACATGTTGTCCTTTGTGTACACACAAAAATAACTTTTCCTAGGCTGGAATGAAGGACATGCATAAAAGCGAAAATATTCCCCAGATAAGATCACAGAATCACAGAATCCTAGGGGTTGGAAGGGACCTCAAAAGATCATCTAGTCCAGCCCCTCTGCCAGAGCAGGGTCACCTAGAGCACATCACACAGGAACGTGTCCAGTCAGGTTTTGAATGTCTCCAGTTAAGGAGACTCCACAACCTCTCTGGGCAGCCTGTTCCAGGGCTCTGTCACTCTCACAGCAAAGAACTTTTTTCCAATATTCACTTGGAACCTTCTATGCTCCAGTTTGCACCCATTGCCCCTTGTCCTATCACTGGGCATCACTGAAAAAAGCCTGGCTCCATCCTCCTGACACTTGCCCTTTACATATTTGTAAACATGGATGAGGTTGACCCTCAGTCTCCTCTTCTCCAAGCTAAAGAGACCCAGCTCCCTCAGCCTTTCCTCATAAGGGAGATGTTCCACTCCCTTCATCATCTTTGTAGCTCTGTACTTGACTCTTTCAAGCAGTTCCCTGTCCTTCTTGAACTGAGGGGCCCAAAACTGGACACAATATTCCAGATGCAGCCTCACCAAGACAGAACAGAGAGGGAAGAGAACCTCCCTTGACTGACTAACCACACCCCTCCTGAATCACCCCAGGATGCCATTGGCCTTCTTGGCCACAAGGGCATATTGCTGGCTCATCCTTCTGTCCATCAGGACCCCCAGGTCCCTTTCTCCAGTGTACTGCTCTCCAGAAGGTCAGCCCCCATCCTGTACTGGTACACATGGTTGTTCTTCCCAAGATGCAAGACTCTACACTTGCCCTTGTTGAATTTCATCGAGTTTCTCCCTGCCCAACTCTCCAGCCTGTCCAGGTCTCCCTGAATGGCAGCACAGCCTTTTGGTGTGTCAGCAGCCACACCTGCCAGTTTAGTGTCATCAGCAAACTTGCTGAGGGCACACCCTGTTCCCTCATCCAGGTCATTGATGAAAGTATTGAACACCAGTCCCAGTACCAACCCCTGAGGGTCTCCACCAGTCACAGTTCTCTAACTAGATTCTGCCCCATTGACTACAACTCTCTGACTCCTTCCTTTCAACCAGTTCATGATCCACCTCACCACCTGATCATCAAGACCACACTTCCTCAGTTTATCTACAAGGATGCTGTGGGAGACAGTGCCAAATGCTTTACTGAAATCAAGATAAACCACATCTACCGCTCTACCATCATCTATCCACCTAGTTACTTCCTCAGAGAAGGCTATAAGTTTGGTCAAACATTGGTAAAACCATGCTCTTAATGAGCCCCTCATCCTCGATATGCCTAGAGATAGTGCCAAAAATAAGCTGTTCCATCACCTTTCCAGGGATGGAGGTGAGGCTGACCAGTCTATAGTTACCTGGGTCCTCCTTCTTGCCCTTCTTGTAGACTGGTGTGACATTTGCTATCCTCCAGTCCTCAGGCACCTCTCCTGTTGCCCATGACTTACCAAAGATGATGGAGAGTGGTCTAGCAACGACCTCCACCAGCTCCCTCAGCACCCTTGGGTGCATTCCACCCAGATCCATTGATTTATGGATGTCCAGACTGCTTAACTGATCCCTGACCCAATCCTCATCTACCAAAGCAAACTCGTCCTTCATCCTGACTTCTTCTGGGGCTTTAGGGATCTGGGGCTCCTGGGGAGAGTCTGCAGCAGTAAAGACAGAGGCAAAGAAGTCATTCAGTGTGTCTGCCTTCTTTATATCCTTTGTCACCAGGACACCCACCTCATTCAGCAGTGGGCCTATATTGCCTCTAGTGTTAGTTCTATCTGGATGGATCTATGGATTTGAAGAAGCCCTTTCTATTGTCCTTGACCTCACTTGCAAGATTAAGTTCCAAGGAGAACTTAGCTTTCCTAATTGCCTGTAAGAAAGTCAGTGATTGCACTGCTGAAATGCAGTCAATGCAAGTACATGCTAAAAGTAATGCATTTAAACACATTTTTAAATCAGAGCCTGAAGTACAATTGCAGAGCCAATCTCCATCTCCTCAACATTACAATTAACACTGTCAGCCAGCATGGACTTACTAGAGGGCCTGTAATCTCTTTATTAGCAGCATTTAGTGTGGTCCATTGCTTATGCTCAAGCAGTAGAAGCAGTCATTGAGCTGAACAAAGTATCTCACATACCATAATTACACAGAGCCCAAACAGCTCTACTAACACCTTGGAAGAAATTTGTGCTAGTGTGCAGGCACATCAGCATGTAAAAGACGCAGAAATAAAATGAAAACAGAGTTTGAAGCCATTGGTTTCTGGGAAAAGGGAGATCTACTGTGAGGACCAACCGATGTTACCAGCGATCACAGTTCACACAAATGTGCTGTGCACCACATTGTACAACCACGGTGCTTAAATACTGTGTGTATGCTACACAGCCCTTTAGCTCTGTGTGTGTACCTGTGTGTACAACAGCGACTGGGCACAAGCTGGGCTGGCCACGTGTTCTCTGCTCACACAAAAACATGCATCAGAGACATGCTCATTCACATGGCACATAGCGTATTTGTCTGTATTTCCAGGACCAGCTGATTGGCAACCATGTATATGTTATCAGAATACAGGACTTAGGATTTCAGAATGTATCCAAAATTGTTTGAAAATTGAACAAAGCTCAAACTGTGACTAAGAAAGCCTCTCTCCGCAGAGAATAAGGCAGCAAGCATAGAGGACGTCAAGAAATAATGACTCAGTGCCACCTAGAGGCAATTCAGATATTACCTTTCTTATCCTGATACAAAACCTTTCCCAGTTCACCGGCTCAAAATGCAGATATCCTGTATTGAGATTTTGAAAAGCAGATTAATCTCAAATCTGTTAAACATTCAACGAAGTAAATCAACATTTTATGGAAAATGGAAATGAATTAACAGGCAGTTAAATATCCAGGTCCTTGTACTACAGCAAGTGTTGTACCTAAACCCAAAGGCTGTGACTTCCTGCAATACAGGACTCTCCTTTAAAGGCAACAAAAACTCATGGTAAATATAAGTCAGTATATCTTAGCCCATAAGAGTAAAATATTCTTTACAAAAGCATCAAAAATAAAACTACATCTATGGTGTGCAGTTGGACAGCACAAAACCAGTATATACACAGCGCTCATCTTCTGTTTTTATTCGATGTGGGGAACGGTCCATCTTCTCTCCCCCCACATCAGATTAAACAGGTAGCCCCTGGTACCAGCCTGTGACATTCATTAAAATAGGAACAGTAAATATTTCAACTAGGTCTCCAGAATTTATTTTTCATTATTGCTCCACTTAAATGTCTGCTGGCTTTTTGAGTGTTGAAATGTTCTATTGAGAAAACAGTTTAAAAACACAGCTGTGAAGCAACTCTAAACATGTTTAATTTTCTTACAGTAGAAATACCCAAAGTGCAAATGCATCTAAAGTACTTCCAAGCGCTTCTTAGCAGCAGTGCCTGATGTCCCTACAAGGTGATTATCCCCATCTGTGGGGACGATGCCTCTGCACACCTGGAGTTACCTATGAGTAGGGCTTTTCCCACCATCAAGGCAAGCATGAGAGACAGAAAGGTTAAAGGAATGGCAGTCAGGATGTCAGGTTTTGTATCTATAGCCAAGAAACTGAGATTTTCAGTTTGGGGATAGCATGGTAATCCAGGAGAATAAAGGTTTTGAAACCTGGTTTTAGAGTTATAGAAGCAGGAAAGGGAACAGACTCTGGCAGTCTCATATTCTTGATGAGCTACAAAGCTGCTAATGCTGCCAAAATCCCTGCAGCTGTTGCTGCCACTTGTGGTGCTTCAGCAAACAGGCAGAGCTTAGGATCCCCTGGAATAGGCATGCTGCATCAAGTTTATTTAATGACAGCCAAAAGCAAGGGAGAGAAGATTGAATTATTTCAACAGGCAGGAATATGTGGATCAAAATCTTCCCTCAGTTCTTTGCCATCTGTTGTAAAAAGCCCCTGTAATAACAGCGTTGATACACCATTCTCAGCAGGCATGCTCCAACAAATTTACATTGGATTTTCCTTAAAACTCTCAAAAGGCTACTCAGAGGATATTGGAAATAGATCAAGAGTAGAATTTCTAGGAAGGGCATTCTTAATGTCTCAGCTAGTCAATTCATCCTCAATTTCTTTTCTCTGCTTATAAAATCCCAAGACAGTCCACAAAATTCTCTTCAACATTTTTTTCCCACCTACAGAAACAGGTAAGAATTTTCAGCAGTTTTCGGAGACCAGATTGTTTATCCAGGACACAATCATTATACTGGGACAAGAACAACAGGGTTCAGTGCATTACACAGGAGCTGCATCCATTCTGCATGGGACATTAAGATTTTTTACTAGTCACAGTTTGTCACTTTTTAGAGCCCATGGAAAATGAAAGAGACGGATGTAACTCGGCTCAAATTTTGTCCTAGAGAGGAGAAGAAATAAGAAGCTGACTGAAGAGGGAGGAAAACAGCCTCCACAAGAAGATGGCTAAGCGTAAGGCAGAATGATGGCTGTGATTAAACTACAGCCACTTTGTGATAATATTCTTGAATACTATCCAACTTTATCGCTCACTAGGAACACCCAAAACGCATGATACTCTAATAAAAAACATCCTCCTTATGAAATCTGTTCTTTTCACAGCATTAAAAATACCTGAAACTGTCATTTTTCCACTAAGAACTTGAAATGAGAGACACCTCACTGCTGCCAGAAGAACTATATTCACATTTACTTAGTGTCTTCAGGCAGGCTGCTGAGGACTTTGGATCTCTGCTTTCCTTATCAGACACTTCCAATTCCTATGTGCCTAAGCTACCAGCAAGACTGAGCCCAAGGCTTTGCTCACCTCCTTACTCTCCCCCAAAAGTGAATTGTGACTGCACTTACCTGTTTTTTCAGCTCTGACTTGAAAGGCTCTTGCCAGCTTCACTTTCTGTTAGCAGAATACAGTTCAGCTGACCATAACCTTCTGGATGAGCAGTCTAGGAAACAAAGGAGTGCTCTCTGGGATCTCTTAATAACCTGAGATACATAAAGCAACAAGAAAGACACAACATACAAATACCAAACATCTAGGGGAAAAAATGGATAAAGTACCTGTTAGAAAAATGCTCTGAACTGTGAAAAAGGAAATTATTTTTCAATGTGTGGTTCACTCTGTTCAGGGGAACAGAGTTTTCTTTCTTTCAAATGATCAGGTTTCTATGAAAGAAATATGATTCCATTATCAGTTTATTCTCCTCTTGGGAAGAACCTGTAAGCCTCCTTAAAATTGACTGTTTGGATCAAAAGTATGAGGTCATTATATCCTCTGACACAGACAGTATTGGTATCATGAAGAAGAATTTCAATTGCAGGATTATCTGTTTATTAGTTATCCTAATACTAGGCATTATCACTGACTTTTCCTCCTGGGTCTTACCTTCTACATCAAAGTCAATAGACCTAATTGCACACTAGCATATTATACATTATTTTAAGGACTGAAATAAACTGAAACTGCCTCTAGTGCAGTATCAGATACTTAGTCACGGGAAAACTTATGCTATTTCATAAGAGCATTTTTCAAATTCATTGAGTGGCACACTGAGTTGGCAATAGTTCAGTGCCTCTAGAGCTGTGGAATGAGAACTAGCCAAAAATCCCATTTTAAAGTTTATACTTATTCCCTGACTTTGGAGGAACTGAGCTGCTGCCAGCCATTAGAGATATTTGGCTGTTCTTGGGCTACTGGAAGCACTTAAGGAGACTGTTTCTCACTCTTCATTCTCAAAAAACTCCCACAGAACTGGATTATACTAATATCCAGCAACTCACTAACTCCAGTTGGCACTGACCCCACTGCTTCCTCCTTCTTCACCACCCCAGCTGCTATGCACTTGTATCAGTCTTGAACCAGCCCTGGCATTTGTTGGGCCTTCCATGTGTAAGAATTCAAAGCATTAATCTAACAGAAAACTGGCTCCAAAAATAAAGCAGGGGGTGAGGGACAGGGAAGGAAGTATTTTCTGTTGTCTTACGAAACTCAGTTGGTTCCCACAAATGTCTGACAGGCAACAAAGCTGGCACATGGGAAGGGCAGAACTGCAGAGCCAAGAATAACTGAAAAGAAGGCAGGAGCAAAGTAGTGGAATGGAAAATTATCTTTTAAGTAAGAAAATTGTTGAGCTTTGCTAGATATAGACCCTAAATCTATAGGGCTTACATAACCCTTTTCCTACAAGAGCTTTTCCTGCTCCAGCAGAAATGGCAGTAGTGTCCACTTACCTCATCCTTGCATCTCTGTCAACCAAATACACTTACTTGGTACAAAAGTTTTTGCTCTTGTTGCTGGCATTCACTCCAAAGACTTGCCAGTATTTCAGAGCAACACATTCTGTGTGACTCAGTGCACTTCAGAGAAGCAGGAAGATAACATTAACTCAGTTTTTTAAACAATATGGATGATGAAATTGGTTCAATTTCCATAGCTGCAGGAAAATCAGTCAAGCTAACCCATATGCCATGAAGCTACTATGTAAAAGGAAAATTTCCCAATAAACTTTTATAGAACACTATTTAGTAATGGTAATTCCAAATGTCAATGAAATTATTTGCTCTCAGATGTTATATGAATATGTGAAAGCCAACAGTGACATTGAAATACAACTGTTACTCATTGCAAGGTCCTTTTTATCCTAGTCAATCAGCCATTTGACATCAGACCATTTCCCTGATTATTTCAGTCCAATATGATCCTCATATTGTTTTGCTTATTCAGACAATTCCCCTTAGATTCCTATAACATTCAGTGGTAATTTTGGATGAAAAGTAAAAGATAAGAAATGAAACTTTGAGACTGATTTGAAAACTGATATATAAAATGCAACTAGTCATTAGAAATGTACAATCTAGATTAATGATGATTTTTTTTCCTTTGGAGTATTTTCTCCTCGACAAGGTACAGCTGTCAGGACTTCAATGGATCTTGAATTTTTTTGGCAGAAAAAACAACAACAATCTACAGTTTGCTGAGTATTTTCCAAGCATAGCTCCCAATTGCCACAGAAGTAGTAGACATTCTGGAGAAGCTCCAGCTGAAATAAAAACCAAGCAGCTCTTGGCACTGCAATATTTATTTTAAGGCTGTCACACACTCCAGTAGGATCCAACAGTGATTTACAAAAATACTGCTTCAAGGGTTTCATGAAACCTTCCTTGGAGCTGGTCTGAAGCCTCCAAAAAACACAAGTGTTGCAATATGGGCATACAGTAACTTCAGAGCTACGTATGTCTGAGATCTGCCATCATCAGTATCATGCTGACTGGAGCAGTGTCATATGAAGCCAGAAAGTCAAGCTACCCTGTAGCAGCCAAAAGCAGAAAAGCTTTGAAAATTCCTGTACTTTGCAAATTGCTCACTGAATAATTCTCACAGAACAGGTTGTTCAGTGATACTGATGGAGTAGGAGCTCAGGAAAAACTGCCAGTAGGTTACAGTTGTTTGAATTTAATACTCAGATTTTATTAATATCTAACAAAATATTGATCATGCTTGTTAGCTGAAATAGTCAAAATTCAAGCTGTATTCAGCTGCAGTTGGTCAGCTTTGTTGCAGGGTGTTTGCATTCTCCTGACTGGATGAGTTTACAAACATGGAAAAACTGTTGTGCAACTGCAAGTAAAATGCAGCTGTTTCCCACAGCACACAAAACCTTGGAGTTTTCATTCTATGAATGTTTGGACTTGTGAGAAGAGCAAGGAGAGGTGAAACGGAGAAAGCTTGTTTGAAACAAATTAATTGAACAGTTCAAAATGCTACACACTATTTACCCCAGCCTTAATTATAATTGACTCCAAAGGATACAATTTGCATGTAACTGTGCTCGAGATATTTACTCTCTTTCAGCATGCATGGGTATAAAGCTCTCATCATGGGATACCTAGGGAGAGATAGCAGTTGCTAAATAAACCCCTAGGATATATACAACATGCTGGAAAAGCATCATTCCTTACTCCTCCCAAAAATAAATTTAAGAGAAACACAAGCTCTATCATTACCATATTTCAGTCTCATTTAAGGGCCTGTAAAATCCCACATATATGCAACAACCCTCCTGACACTGTGCAAAGATATTTATTAGGGTCTGGAGCAATGGTTCTTCTTCTTGCCACTTTTGAAACTTGAACTGAACCTTACCTGAATGCCAGTTCTTAAAATGTGTTTTCTTTAGAAGACAAGTTACTGAACTGTGTTTCTCATCCTAGATACAGTTGTTCAAGCAATGAGTTATGCACATCAGCACATAATCTTGGATGTAAAAAAACCCAACAACAACAAAAAAGCAAACAACAAAAAAAAAACACAAGTAAACAATAAACACCTACAGCAAGCAGTAAAATTCTTAGCACAAGGTCTCCTGCTCCTCTTGGTTAAACCAACTGGTATCAATGAACTCGGAAAACAAAGTTTTCTGGAAGCCAGGCAGCCAACTTAAATTATTTCATCTGTCATAATGCCAAGATGGGAAACTTTCTCTCATCTCAAAATCTGCATGTATTTTCTAATAAATTATTTGTCCTGTGGATTTGGCTCCTTTTTGTTTGACTTGCAGAGCAATTTAACTTTCAAATCAGAATAGATGAGATCCTCTAAACAGGTAAGCAAATTCAGAATAAAACTCTCACATTGATGTGTATCTTGCAACTAATCACTAACACTAATAAGTGATACTGTCATAGCTAATAACTAATGTGATTTTCAATGTGAACAATCATACTGCGCTTTTGAAAATTTCACCTGGATATTCTAAATATTGCTTTGAAGTCAGATATTCACTTTAATTTTTAAGGAAAGCTTTCAAATACATTCTTGTTTCCATACATTCACACTCTGATACCAATCCACAAATTACTTGTGCAAACAACATACACTTTTTACAGATCTTATACTAGATTTTATAAAAATAGCACTGCAAAATTGCTAGTCAGAAAAAATATGGAAATACTGTCTCTTGTTCACAAAAGCAGGACAGAAATTCTGTTTTTAAGTTGGACTCAAATATATAATTGTGCAGTTGTGGCATTCAGAATTTACAGTGTTTGTCTCGAACAATCCAAGAGATAAGTGATGGACTGTGGCATCTGAGAAACAAGATCTGTTGAGATCCACAGAAGGACTAAAGAGATCTGCAGCTGTCTCTGGGAGCTGGCTAAACCTGTGGTGCCAGTGGCCTTATCCTCCCCTTCGTTATGCAGACACTTCAGCAAAAAAGGACTATCTGCCGGACTTAACCTGGTGCCATACCTACCCCCCCCC
>NW_009952973.1:4789864-4839448 GCF_000747805.2 Chaetura pelagica | reverse complement strand
AAAGACTATCTGCAGGACTTAACCTGGTTCCATACCTACCCCCCCCTCCTATCTCGGAGGAGCACAAAGAAGATAGGAGTTTTTCCCTACTTTGGAAAGAAAAGTGAGGGGGGGGGTGGCAGTGGCCAAGAACTGTATAAAAGTTTGGGACTCTGGAATAAGGAAGAAGAAGAAGAATGGGAAGAAGAAGTACTTTTCCACCAGAAACCTCTTCCCCACCGACGACATCGCTGCACCGTGGGTGGTAACTATGCTCTCGCTTGCTGTCCTCTATCTCTCTGCTTTCTCCTCTCTTTTCTGTCTCTGTTTTCCTGCCTGTCCTATCCGCTCTAGGGACCTTTGCTGTGTTACTCTAATGAAAGTTTGTTGTGCACGTGACATCTGACCTCGTTTGCGTCTTAATTTCACCAGTTGGGATCACCTTTATAGAAAATTGCCACGTATCCAAATACCGGATCGTGACAGCAGTTTAGACATTTTTGCACAGAATTTTCTGATCTGTAAAGGAGGAATGCTAGTTTCAGTTTTACCTAAGACAAAATACAGATCTCTCTCCCAAGCTTTTTCTCTCCATACAAGAAAGAACTCAGATCAAAGTCTTAGCACCATGCATTAGTATTTCTGCTGATCAGGCACCTAAGACCAATATTCAAGTTATGCATTATATTAAGATTAAAATCTGTAAGGAAAAATGGTGGAATTACTCACTTGGGCTCATGACCATTAATTTTTAATTTCTTGAGCAAATAGTTTGTAAAATAAACTTAAATCAATTATGGTTTCAGAAAAATAAGAACTATAGAAAGTTGTCATGAAGACCATCTAAAACTGAAACACCTGGATCCTACTACAGAAAGCAAGTGCAAGAACATTAGCTAATCCGTGGTTCTAAAATAGTAATGTAATTAACATTAGCTTTAAAATAACACCAGTTAAGTCAGTTGGTCAACAGGAGCATTTGTAAATATTAACACCATAATATTAAAACATTATGATGAAGACTGACTTTTAGAAAGACATCTGCTTCCTGAGAATCTTATTGATCAATTTACGTCTAGGAATCTACTTGTAGATTGCATTAGACTGCAGAAAACTGTCTTTTCCATCCAGTTCCATTCACTGGTTTATTTAGGGGTGAAATAATTTGTTTGTCCATGCGGGGAGCCACAGGGTGCCTTTGGAACACCATGGGAAATTCTGAGAACACGGTTCTTTATAGCACCTAGGGTAGCAAATCATATGGAAAGAAAATATTCAGTGAAACAGGCAGTTCCCTCTACTCAGCTTTTCATACTTGGGTGTTGGCAGATCAGTGTACTGAGAGTTACTGCAGTCCTGCTTGATGGCTCCGCAGTAATAATAATAATCCTAATAAAGTACGACAGGTGAAATTTTCTCTCTTCTTGTGGGACAAGGAAGGAATATTTATTCTAAATCAGACTCTTTGCTAACAGGATTTTAAAATGTCTTCACTAATTAGTTCTGGCTGCATGAAGGACTGTTGCTTCTTTTTTTCTTTCTGTTATTTATTATAATTTTCTAAACTCATATAGCTCTGGTATTGTTTCCTAAAATTTAAAATCACAGCAATCACAAAGACTTTGATGCTTTGCAGCCTTTTGTGTTTTTGTTTAGTTTCCTCTCCTCAAAAAGGATTTATTTACATTAATGTCAGAACCATTTAATGTTAGTTTTACGAGTTAGTGTTCAAGTAATGAAGGAAAGCACAACTTCTGAAGGAGAATTTGGTAAGGAGATACTTCAGAAATGTATTGCCCAACACAGAAATATTTAAATTAGAACTACTTTAATTTTAAATAGACTATTTTATGCTTCCAAGGAAATATAAGAAATCACTCATGTTTTTGTATTGTATTATTGTTATATTATATTGGTTCCAACCTGTATTTTGGAGGATAGGACAAAATGTTGACATTTCACAAAAAACCCCAAGCACTTCCCCATTTGGTTTCAAAGACAAAAATGTGTTCATTCTTCACCAAATCACTTGTTGAGTAAAACATGTTCACCTAGTTCTAGTAAGCCTAACATCAAGCATAAGCTGTAACTGGATATTGCAGGAATGGAAACACGCAGAAAAATTCTATTTTATTTGAGTAACCAGAGCTAAACCTTTCAGTTATTCAAGAAGGACACAAATAAGACTGGAGGTGATTGGGCAGCTCTGCATTTTATAGAAATGCATGACAATAGGGAGGTGTTAAGCTGTCTAGAGAGAATATAGGTATTTAGGCCTATTGATACTAAACTTGCCTTTCTTAATTACCTTCCACTTACCTTTTAGAAGGACACACTGGAATTCCTTGGAGAATTCCAGTGGAGAACTCCAGGAATTCTTCCTGGAGAAGGCTCTGGGGAGACCTTAGAGCACCTTCCAGTATCTGAAGGGGGCCTATTGGAAAGCTGGGGAGGGCCTTTTTCAAGGGCTTGTAATCAGAGGACAAGTGGTAATGGATTAAAACTGGAAGAGGGGAGATTTAGGTTAGACATTAGGAAGGAATTCTTTAGTTTGAGGGTGGTGAGAAACTGGAACAGACTGCCCAGGGAAGTCATGGAAGCCCCATCCCTGGAAGCGCTCAAGGCCAGGTTGGATGGGACTTTGAGCAACCTCATCTAGTGAGAGGTGTCCCTGCCCCTGCAGGGGGGTTGGAACTTCCCTTACAGTAGACTCATAAGTGTATTACCTAATAAACTCTCAAATATTAACCCAGTTCAGTTATTTCCACCAACTATTCATTCTTGTCAAATAGATCCAGACAAATTTCTGAAGTGCACCAGGACACTTACTTTTTTTGTTCTAAGGATCTCCTAAGCATCCAGTTTCTCCCAGATTTGTAAACTGCAGTATTGTTCTTCAATAACTATCCATACAGCCACTTCTCAACTATGCTGGAAAGCTGAAATACTATATTTGAAAATACCATTTTCTAAATCTCTCTGTCTTTCCTTTCCAGACACTCTCTGCAGACTCTTCAATCTTTCCTATCCTTTTCTCTCTATCTCGGCATCCCACCAAGGTCCCTATCAGCAAAAGATTATTTTTCCACACCTCACACAGATCAGATCCTGACTTTGTCCCTTTGGTTCCTCCAACATGTTCATGCTCTGTCTGTAGTAGTTTACATGATCTTGAAAGACTTCCAGTTCTAAGCATAAGTGGGAGTAGCAGAGCTCCACTTAAAATGACATGAAGGTTATTCCATAATCACATACCACTCATCTGTCCTCCAAAGCTCTAATCAAAAAGTGATGCACAGAGGGCCAGCATTTGATGTTCCTGTCAGTTCTTTATCGATCTGATCAAACATTTAAGAAAAGGGTATACTTCTTCTGAAGTCAAGAGGGCATCATCTCAAATTAACTATGTGCTTAAGGCATCTGATTCATCAGACTATCCAGTACTTCATTAGTAAGCCAAATTGCAGAGTGTAGCTTTGTTCTGATGTCAGCCTACTAGCATTAGAAAAATTGGGGTGGCAATCTTGAAGTGATTAAATGTCAGTGTAATGAATTTCATATACTGAAAGACAAAACCACCATGGAATCACAGTTTTTATAAGTCCTCCATAACAGGAGCGAACAAGGCTGATGACAAAATTTATGCTGCAACCAATGAATTAAAATATGTGATGCTGATGTGAAAAAGAAAGCTCTACCAGAACAGCCTGGGCAGCCAACACTTTTGATTTTATGATTTGTACAAGTAGAAAGTACAAAAGAAACCTGGACTCATGTATTTCTTGTGGTAACTTGCACTTGAACCCTGTGGGGAGCTGAAATGTCCAAGTGTGCAAAGTCCCTGCATGTGTCTTACTCATATATTTTCATCATCTGAAGTACTAATCATTTCATCTAGAACTTGGACTTGACCTACTGTTCCACAGGAATGAACAGTGATGTGTTTGCACATCTTGAAAGCTTAGAATACATCATACAATTTTTTATGCTGATAACTCACTTCATCATGAGGCAGACTCTAATCTAGTCATTGGCAGAAAAAAGCATGAGTCACCAGCACTTTTCAATGGTCTCTGCTGTTTGTGCCATTACCCCAATATAGTTACCACCTTAGCAGTTTTGCTAGCATAGGTTTTATCAGAGCTGATGGAGAGTTAATGACAAAGCAACAAAAGCATGGAAGATTTTTTTTAAAAAGAAGCTTTTGTTTTTTCTTCCTTTGCTCTTTCAGTGTCCTCAATTCACTGTCCTATTCATCCAGCTTGGGTAGCATGGCCAATTTTATGCATAGGCATGGCATGATCAGGAAAATGATAGGATGCTGCTCTTCATCCACTATAAAATCTTCCATTATCTTATACTGTCTCAGTAAAAGCATAAGAATGTCACAGTTCATGCAAATTTACATATAAATTTTACCACTAACTCTTCTCAGAGATCTTCACAACAAGGCCAATCTTCTTTTCATAGAAGTTCTATATCAATATAATTTAATCAAGTACATGCTGCAGTTACCCCTCTTTACAGAGAGTTAAAGTGAGAGAATCAGCCTCCAATATTCCTGAATATAAATAAACCCAAACTAGAACAAAAGCAGCACTTCAGTAAATTAAATCACTACAGCCCACAACCACTTCTCTGCTCAAACATAAATTAAAAAGTTCTAAAATTAAATACATCTTTCTTTCCTATGATTTTCTTCTTTTTAATCTCTGTTCTGTTTAAGTCATTTTACAAAGTCACTAGAAGGGCGCATCTTTACAAGGCTTCTGCACCATTCTTACTGACAAAGTTGTGGAGACAATTTACTGGGATAGATTAAGGGGAATCAAAGCCTCAAGTTCTTAAGTGTTTATTTGCTATGTGACTGATTCTGGTCAATATTTCATGAAAATGGAAAAGGTAATGACTAATAAGACTATCAACTGCCCACAGTGTATTAAGAATATACCTCAGTAACCACTCCTTTAACTGTTCTAGCTGTTCCTTCCTCCTTTATTCAATGAGGAGTATGATTATCTGACAGTTGCTTAATATCTTTCAAAAAACAGACACTTCTGTGACTGAAGGCAGGCAAAGGAACATGACACTGAACAACATACAGAAATCTTAGAGTGAAAACTCTGCATTTCTGCTGATCTGCTTGTGTGCTTTAAGAACAGTTTCCCATAATTACAAGACTAATCAATACTGTTATATTTTAAATCATGTCTGACATCACTCTTATTATTATCACTATAAATTGTGTTGATCTCTCTGTAGCTGTGAATGTAAATTTTTTTTATCTTTTATGTAGGCTTTTTTTTTTTTTGAGAAGTCCAGATATTTGTCAATGATAGTTCCACCTAGCAACCACGGATCCCCAGGATGGCAGGATACACTTGCGTGAATTATGGTTGATACCCAGAGTATCACTGGCAGCATCCCAACAAATTAAGTTTTTCTAGTCCCCATCTTTGGTCTGTTTATTCATAAAACCCAGCTGGTAAATACTCTATAATCTAATGGAGATTTCCAACTGCTGTAAATGTTTCACTGTGGTAACATGGATCACAATTAATTAGAATCATAGTAACACTTACAGTATTTAAGGTTAGAGAATCTCATCTTTCATTTTACAAGCTGAGCAAAACTCCACCTCAAAAAAAACAGAATTACACCAGTCATATCCAAAATAAGTAGACTGAACCCAAAGTTCCTGTCAGCTGCTTTATGGCTTTGTAATTTCTGTATTTTACCTGTGAGTACAAAGCCACAAGATATATAATCTTCTATGGGTCTTACTTTAAGAAAACATGAACAATTTTGGACTGCAAACACCTTTTCCCTTATAATTCCTTCCTTATATTTTTAATTGAACTAACAAACAAGGAAGCAAAAGACCCACTACAATTTACTGGGTTGACATAACTGCAGCTGAAAAAAAGAAGTGAGAAACCAACAAAAGCTGAGCTGTATACTTTTCACCTCGAAGATTTCAATAGTTGGCTCAAACACAGTATTTTCCTCGGGGATACAGGAAAAGATTTAACAAAGGAAAAAGTATCCCTAAATCTCAGATAGTGAGCTAAAAATCAGGCAGGGCACTCATACACTGATTAATCAAAAAGTATACAGAAAGTCAGTAAAGGCAACTCTGTTAAAGTGAAGTGTTAAGTAAAACAGGTGTGTACAAAGTTGTGTTTGTACTTTGGGTCATCTTCCTTCAAGGAAATTAAAGCTAGGCAGCAAAACCATGGTAGTTACTGCTAATAATTTATGAATTTTCAGCAATACAGCCCACAACTTGTAATGAGTTGTTGAAGCCAAAAAATTGTGTTTCCCAGGACTGTCTCCTTGCATTTTTGCTAACTCCTGTGTTAGGGGACTGCTGAGTACAAAAGGTCAATGACTTTGCAGTCAGTAGTGACCGAGGTGAAAAGCTGGATTGAAGAAAGGACATTTTTTAGACATCCTTTGTTAATCATCATTGAGTGTTATCCTTGCTCCCTTTTTCATACCCAGGCTGATATGCTTGAGAGATAAAGGACAAGCTTTCATGCACACAGTTATTAGACAAGAGGATTATTTAGGATTTTTATGTTCGAATATCAGTGCTTTGTCATGTGGGAAACTGTAAAATGACAGGGATCTGGTTCAGAAATAGGCACTGTGCAAGGGTAAAGCACTGCGGCAGGGAAACAAAATTCACAGGAAAAAAAAACATCTGATGTGACCCACTAGCACAACCAGAACACGGTTAAACAAGCTGATGTTTAAGCATATTGCCAAAAGCTTCTGTTTTAATATTGATGTGCTGTTGACCTGGAGCACCTGCATGTTCAAAATGTATTCAGTATAACTCCAGGTTTGAGATTTTAACAGTTTAAACACAATTTGGGTAAGAGTTTAATCTGCTGTAGATACAAGGTACATTACAAACACAAAGCTAGGCCACAGAACTCCACAATGCCAAAATCGGTTTTACCAGCTTCAGCATTTGTGTTTCTTATTATAGCAATCACCATACATCCAACTCCAAAGGAATCCTGCAGATTTATCTTTCCTGGGAGCTATGTTATATCATCTTTGTTAGCCAAGTAGCACACACTGTTTCTTGATTTGCATCACCCTGCCTGTCACTCTAGCCCCAGGCATCAAGCATTTATTCTATTGTGTTTAGGAGGATAGCGTTTCCCTCACATCGTGCTGGCTCTCTTTGCTTCAAGTTCTCTCCATACCTTTTTTTTACCAAGTTCTTATTTCCTTTCAGCATCAGTCTTCAGCTGCCAACATTAAAAAGGTATGTCCTGTTGCTGTAGTTCTACTGTATCTGCAATGATCCTGACAGCCCTTGGTATTTTGAATCAAATCTGTCCCTGTGACTGTCATCACCTCTAAGGGCACAGTCACCATCTGAGCCAGTTATCAAAGATCTACTATCTAAAACATCCACACAAACACAGCTATTTTTAGTTGAAACAGGTACACAAGCACTCATACCAACTGTTCAATCAGCAGCACAGAATAATCTGACAGGCATATTCCTTCTGGCACGGCTGGCATGTTTACTCATTTGTCCCAGAAAACAAATTACCTCCTCCACTAGATCACAATAAAAACCTGAGCTGTGATCACTATCTATTTCCTCTGCAGTAATGTGACTTGTTGCTTTCTGACCAGTCATATCCCATACTCAGTAATTCAGCACTTCAGGACCAGCACTTAGAAAGGAATTCAACTGTTCAGTCTCCATTCTGCCATTCTTACCAACTGTTCATATTCTTTCGTGTGAAGGTCTATTTAAAAAGAAGAAGGCTACAAATGCTCAGTGAGAGGTAGAATCTAGACTTTCAGATAGTTTTACAGAATACTGTAATCAAACAAGTGTCAGAACAGCTAGAAAACCAAACAAATACACCTGAGTAAAATCTCATCTGTAGAATAATGCATTTAAATACTATCCAGACAGATGTAATGATTGCATTATTATTGTGGGAAACACATTTTTTTTGTTTGTTTCAGCAATTCATTACAAGTTGTGGGCTGTATTTGCTGAAAATTTGTAAATCATTAGCAGTAAATACCATGATTTTACTGCCTAGTTTCTGTAAATGAAGATGACCCAAAGTACAAAAACAGATTAGTAAAATCTCATCTATCAAATAATGTATTTAAATACTATCCAGACAGATGTAATGATTGCTTACACGCGGAATGAGAGAGAAGGGAGGAGAGAAGGTAGACTAAGAGATGGATTTGAGATAGACAAACCTTGAACCTGTTCTTGCAAGTCTGACGATACTGAAAAAAAGTGACCTGGGATTTCAGAAGAAGAGCAAAAGTGGGCCTTCACTTTGCAACAAGTATGTATCAGCAATGACTGGTTTCAGACAAGGAGGTAAACTTCCAAATCCTAAATGTACCTTGAGGCTCCAATAATTTCCTTGTTTCCTGTGCAGCAGGGGAGAAGAAAAGGTGTCAGGATTGTGTGGCTGAGGTCTTTCAGCTTTCTGTGTCTTTCAGCTGGCTGAGAGGGGACTGCACAGGACAGGGCTATGCAGCAGCTAAGACCAGGGCAGCTCCCTTTTGCAACTGTGATCATGTCAGTTGTATGTGAAACCACAACCACAGCCTGACATGATCACCAGCCTCCTAGAGGCCGTGGCATAGGTTTTCAGTGACCAACTGTGTGGGGTTGTGGACTGCTGTTTACTGCTGCGGTGTCTTCAGGCAAAAAAATGTGCTGCTTCCATGTATTGATGCACCGATTAAAGGGTTTAAACATTTGTGTGCTGAACACACACAGCTGGTCATCAGTCCAACTGTCTTTTCACTAACCAAGTGTTCCATGAGAGTTCAGGAGGATTCACCAGTTCTCTGTCCATTGCTTTTTCCAGACAACGTATTTTTAATACTTGAAATTTTGGTCAAGATCTATTCCCACAGAAATAAAAATCCTAAGTACTGATAAAAGTATATTTTCTTCCCCCATCTACAGCAGTTAGAAGATGTTATTGCCAGCAATATTTCTGTGTAGCACAGTTAGACAATCGGTAGCTTGGTGATATTTGCATATTTGTTGACATGCTTCTCCATCCTGTGTGTTGTTGCAGACTGTTCTTTAGGATGTTAAATATCAGCAAAAGATGTTTCATGTCAAAGCCTCATTTCCCTCAGGACAACGTATAGTTTGTTAACTAGTCTAACTTGTTTCTCACTGTACTGACACTGATAACAACTTGTCAGATTAATTCTTTTCTTATTTCTCCTTTTTTTTCCTCTAAGAAAGTCTTTTATAAGTAGAATCAAATAATTTTCAGCACTGAATCAATGCCAAAATTAGATGTATTTGCCTCTAGAGAACTGGAATAAACAGTTATTTACACTTCAGCTCTCTAATGGGCTATTTTAAAGAATGACTTCTTATTTTTGTGTTGAGTTGAACAAGAGACTAAGACAGCTTCATGGTTTAAACAGCAGGTTTTTCAAAGCAAAGTTGGATCACTAATTTAATTTGGAATTGGAAAAATCAACGTACCATGCAGAACTCAGCTGGAGTATCACATTTCAATTCAGTTTTACTAAGCAAAAATGAAATATCAATTTGTTCTCAGATTGCATTTCATATCTAAGCTGTAAATAAACAAATAAATAAACATGAATTTATTTCACTTTTTAAAAACATATAGTCTGCCAACTTACCTCATTTTAATAGCACATTCATTCACATCAATAAGAAACTTCCTCAACATTTTAGAATGATTTTTAATTCATGCTTTTCCTAGGTAATCTTCATCGAAGATTATGTATGCAAAATATGTAAAATCTCTACCCAGATATCATCCCAGAGGTCAATGGGGGTTTTGTCATTAATTATTTAATTATTTTTTTAAAAAAAGGAAAAGCTTAACTCTTACCTATACCAAATATATTAATGTTATCACCAAGAACAACTCAAAGACATTGGCATTGTCTGAAAATTTGAGGCTTCTTCATGGATTCCCTAATAAAGTGCTAACTAAACCACTTGCCCTCCTGTCCTTTGAATAAACTTAACACTATAATCATTTTTATTCTACAAAACAGAAATCAGAATCTAGCAGTAACTTTTGCAAAACCCTTGCTTCAGAAGTCGAGTAACAAAAAAACCTTCTTATCGTAGCTTTTTTTTTCCAACTACCTATGGAATTTTTATATACCCTTCCCTACCTGTAATTCACCAGGAAAGAAAAAATAGCCAGTGTAAACAGTGTTGGTAAATGTTGATACCCATAAAACAGAACGCAATGAAATTTCACCTGGGCACGTAACTGGCTTGAATTTACTTTTTTTAAAGACTTATTAAAGAGTAAATTGGAGCTTATGATAAATTAAATTGTACATACAAGGGCAGGGGAAACATATACTTGGGGAACAATATCCAGTAAGAAAAAGCATTTTGCTTTTGTATGCCTTTAAATAATGTGCTGCATCTTAGTTTTCTTGTGCTTGTCACTTCCTTCTGTGCTAGAAACATGAGTCGAGCAAAATTGTAGAATCACAGGATTGTTTTGGCTGGAAAAGACCTTGAAGATCATCAAGTCCAGCCATTAACACAGCACTACCAAGCCCACCCTAAACCATGTCCCTAGGCACCACATCTACATGCCTTTTAAATACCTCCAAGGATCCTCTGTTATCTGGATACCAGAAATGTCTCTTTTCAATAGATCACAGAAAAAAAAATTATAAAGGAGAACCAAAGTTGTCTGAAGGAAGAAGAGATAGCAGTTCACTTACACACTTTTCATTTGTCAGTAATGTTTTTAGTTAAGTCACTTTGGGCTCAAAGTAAATTATTTCTATCAATCAGGCTGAATGAGAGCGCTTAATACTGATGTCTGGCTATACTGCACTGCAAAAAAAGGAGTTTTATCAATCCCAAAGAAACATTATGACAACCTAGGCTACAGATCTGAATGTATAATTCTGGCATTGCATGCACCTTGCAAGTGGGTTTGCAAGTCACTGTAGGAACCCAAATTCAATGCAAGTAAGATTCTCCCTCCCTCTGATTCTACCTCTTTCACCATCAAAGGGTATCACCACATGGTTTATAGCTTTCTGAAGGCCAAAACAAAAACATATAATTATTCAAGAAAACATTATTTTACTGCTTTTAATTACAAAGCGATGCAAAAATGTCAATATGTACTTAGCCTTTAGCCAAGGAGGGCTTCACGCAGTTTCACCTGACCCTTTAACCTGGGGTCTGTCTACTATACATCTTTCTACCTACAATATAAACCAGGGTTCTTGTTGGTACACAAAGAATTTGAATGAAGTATTAGAATCGTATGTTCTAAAATATATTTAGGGGAAAACATCCAAAAGGAGTTTGAGACCTCTACCATTTCCATAACCTGGCTTGAAATATGACCTCAGAAGTACGTGTATCAGCAGAAGATAAAATACAGCTTGACAGCAGAATGAATATCAAGTGGGCACACGCCATCTTTTCCGCTGGAGTAAAGTTCAATTATATTTTAGGTGTGTGCAAACCTTGGATCACCAGGCTCACCTTTTCAAAGGACAGAGATTTCTCCTGGAGATCAGTATCTTCAAAACTGACATAGGTACTGCATAGTTGTGCTGTCAACCACATCAAGTTGAATGCAGTTGGGTTACTAGGATCCTTTAGGCTACAATTCTTCCACAAGTTAAACACCTAGTTTGACAGAGACTTAAAAATAAATAAATAAAATTAACAAAGCTTGTATGCAAGACAAAGGAACATGCAATGTTTTGACTCTTAAGACTCTGTTTTCATTTGGACACAATATAATGGATCTATATGTGAAAATGAAAAACGTGGAGAAACAAAAGCTCGCTTAACAGACCATAAAGGATGTTTGAAATTACATGTTCTAGGTTAACTTCTTAATTTAACAATCAATCAACTTTTTCATTAGGGAAATAAAACAAAACTTCTTCACACAGAAAGGAAACAATCCACCTTCAATAGGGAAGACTTTTCTCTGCAACATGAATTCATGCCACAAACTTACTTTTTAGACAGACAAAATGGATTAAGTAATAGAGTAATCCAGAAAGAGAACATAAATGTGGTATTAAAGACTGAAAATGTAATATTTTTGTGTATTGGTCCAGTGGAACTTCCGTATTTTTTATGCCTTTTACTGAATAACAGAGAAAACTTAATAACCCCTTTTTTTGTTATTTAATTATGGTGTCATTTATTAAGGGAAACATAAATTGTGTGACTGCAGTCTGCCCATTACCATCTGTAATGTGGAAGAATATTTAGATCAGATTACATTTAAGTTTAACTTTGGATTTCAGTGTCACAGAGGCAATTGCATCTCAAATAACATAAGAAACAGCTTCTGTGCCCAGCCAGTTTCCATTTTTTAACAGCTCAGTATCTAAATAGCAGCAGTGTATTGGCTTTCATTGAGAAATACGATGCAACCATTATAACTCCAGACTGTATCCTGAAACTTTTTATTAAAGACATACATTAATTCATATCCGACTTCCTCATACATGAACAGTGGTAGAGTCTTTCTGTAAAAGACTTTGTAGGTTCCTGCCAGAAGACTCATAACTCAATGCTTTAAAAACCAGCCTGAACAAAGTTCCAGAGAGCACAACATAAGAAGAAATTAAGTTCCATTCAAAAATAAATATACGAGATTACCCAATATGAGAATTTCCCCCTGTCTGGTCCTGATCCGATAAAACAACTCAACTCAAATTGATCAAAACCTTTAAAAAGACGTCAAAATTCAACTCCGTCCATCAGATTCATATGAAAGGTGTATGAATACTGCAAATGAAGATCACTATGCCTAGGCTCCAAAGGCTTAATAGAACTGCAGAACAATTTTATTATTTACAAACAGCTTATATAACATATAGAGTATTCTGAAAAACTGATTTTTTAAAAAATTTTTATCTCATTAGGTAGAAAATGTATTTTTTTAGATAATACCAAGTGAGTTTGAGATGGGTCGCATGGGGAAACTGAGAGAAGGCAACTGAGAAAAAGTGACACAGAAAGATAAAAGCATTTTTTTAAGTCAGTGAAAATAAGATCTACGTTAAAGTAACAGTAAAATAGTCTCCAGCTTATGTGGTTACAGAAGCCTTGTAATGGTTTTGTACCAAATACAAGAACTTTGCAATCAATCAACCTAACACAGTAACACAACTGTTAAAAACTTCTGAGAAATGCCTTAGTTCTCATCTTAAAAAGCTCACAAGTTATTATGCACTTCATTCATTGTGAGTAGACACAAATGACCATCACCATTAGACCTGTTTTATGAGTAGAAGGATGTGCAAACACCACTGGTGAGATTACTTTAGGCACATAAATTAAAAATCCATTTTCCTTTCATCATCATGCATGTGACTTTGAAACTCACTTTTTGCAAATTACCATGCCAATAAAACTCAATCACATAAATGCATATGGAAAGTGAACGAAAAGGGGAAACACAAAAAAACCCATATAATTTAAAAATACAAATGGTCATCCACCTCTGTTGCTTACAAAAAAAAAAAAAAAAAAAAAAAAATTGTGATCCATGTTGTCTCCAAATTCATGCCTTTACAGCAAAACTTGAGAAATTTTTAGTGGGCATTGTTTCTAAAAAGGGTGCTGCATTATATGCACTGTAAAATGCATATGTTAATGCAACTAGTTTAAACCTCCATCAGGTTTAATGCTCTTAATACCATTACTCTAATGCATACAGACACAGTTTACTTTCTCTTCCCTACAGTTTTCATTGGTAGCTTATATTCCTCAACCACCTTTTAAACTTCATATCACACCACACCTCCAAAAATCTGTAAATGTTCTTCACTGTGTCATTGCAATTGATATGCATAAATATATAGCCAGCAGTAAATTTCTGCATATAAGGATTTTCTCAGGCAATCTGTATTTTTATCAATATAAATATTTAGGACTCAATTTTTTCCTATATGAGGCTACAGGCCCCAGAGTATATGTGATTTTATATATACTTTGTGTGTAGGACCATGAAATGCAGATTAATGGATATAGGCAGTGTTTCACTAGCTATTCATTAATATAATGCACACACATCCAAAAATTAACATGCAAATCCTGGCTCTCTTGGTGCTGATGGCAGAATTTGTATTGACTACCACAAGGCCTAGTTTTTAACTCAGATTACTGAGTGGTAGACTATATTTTTGTTAGTTCAAATTATGAAAACACTGAGGAGACACCTAATTCTCAAACAACTTAATATTTTTGAGGAGACTGTGTCTTCCTTCTAACTGCTAATCCGCAAAGTTCTCTTTTTATAGCCTAGTTACCATCCTCTGGAGCCTGAGCATATTTGCAGCTTAGCAAGCTTTTGGCTCCCAGTAAATAAAAATGTACTTGTTTAGTTGCTCATCAATGTTCAGGGTAACTTGAAAAGATAGCCAACTTCTAATATGTCCAAAAGAGCAAGTAGTTACCTGGACTGTCCTTTTGAAGTCTTAATGTTACACAAGTTAGTAGTAGAGTAATAATGTCTGCATAAACCACATTAGATTAGCACCAAGTTATTTCTGTAGAGATATACTCTGCTTCTTTGATCACCAACTAAGCAGTCTTACCAATAATACAAATCCTGTAGCATTCACAGAAAAAATTGAAGCCAGAGTCAAATACATGCCACAGTTTTGGCTTTTTGTTCATTCATTTCCATAGGGTAATGAGTGACACTGAGCTTAAACCACTGATTTCAGCTTCACATTACAATCTTTCCACACTCTGGAGACATTTAAGAGGTATGGGCTATTGTTTTTGGGGCAATGTATGTTTTCCTGTCTCTAGTATATTAGTTTTTGTGTAGCCCCATTACCTTCATCCCATTACGATGCAGGAAGGTCCACCTCAACATAAGGAGAAACTTCTTTACTGTGAGGGTGACGGAGGACTGGAACAGGCTGCCCAGAGAGGTTACAGACTCTCCTTCTCTGGAGACTTTCAAGACTTGTCTGGATGTGTTCCTGTTTCATCTGCCCTAGGTGGTCCTGCTGCAGCAGGGAGGTCAGACTCAATGATCCTATGATTCTACGATCTGCAATGCCCCCAGTTTTGTACTTCATAGTGCCAGACCTTGCTCTGAAATGAGTCACCTGAAGACAAGTTTAAATAATAACATACTTCATTCACAGTCAGAAAGACATTTTCTGGCAGATGCTCCCTTTGTATTTGACTGTTTTTTCAGTTCTTCAAATTAACTTTCTGCAGTACTCTTACATACATAACAATTTTTACTTGCACTTGCACAAAAATATTCCTGAATGAGGGTAAACATTTGAAAAGCATTATTGAACATTCACCTAATCTACTTTATCAGATCTGTGGGGGTTAATCTGATTCTGTGCTGCACCTTTTTATTTTCTTTTTAAAGAATGTGAAACTCATCCCTGCACAAATGTTGTACTACAAACATAAGCTAAATATAAGCCAGCAGAGCATGTATCAAATAGTTATGTATTTACTTGGAAATATTTACACCTGAAAGTGATGTCTTTTTGTCTAAAAACATCCAGATAAATGTATTTCCTCCCTTGCTGTCCCAGCTCTCCTTCCTCATTAGAATCATTGATTCACAGAATCATAAAGATTGGAAGTGACCTTAAAGATCATCAAATTCCAACTCCCCTGCCATAAGCAGGGAACCCTACCACTAGACCAAGTTGCACAAAACCTCGTCCAACCTGGCCTTTAGAACCTTCAGGGATGGGGCATCAACAACCTCCCCAGGCAAACCATTCCAGCTCCTACACCACCCTTACAGTGAAGAATTTCTTCCTAATATCTAACCTAAATCTCCTCTCTCTCAGTTTAAAACCATTACACCTTGTCCTATCACTATCTTCTCTGACAAAAAACCCCTCCCCAGCTTTCCTGTAGGCCCCCTTCAAGTACTGGAAGGACACTATAAGGTCTCCCTGGAGCCTTCTCTTCTCTAAGCTAAGCCTTCATCAAGAGGTCACCCTCTCCCTCAAAATGACTTTGGAATTCTGCAGATTCTCCTCCTCTATATTAGAAAATCTAACAGATTTCCAAAGCACCAGGATCCTCTGCTCCCCTCTATTGCAGTATATAAAAAATAAGTTTCCTTTTTTTTTTTTTCCCCTCTGTATGAAGAATCTGCAACTTTCACATGACATTTCCTGAAAAGGCAATATTTTTGGGAATTGTTAATTACATTGTCTTTTACATCAGTTAATTACATTCAGCCTTTTTCCATCTTCATGCAGGTAAATCCTGTTCTAGAGCATATATCAGCAAGAGGCATGACTACTTCACCTTACTTTCATCTCTGTCTATTTCTGCTAAATAAATTTCTGAATTAACTTGGAAATATTTTCATTTTTCTTGCAGTGTTACAGGACAATTATACATATGGTGATGGGTACAATTTCTCTGATTTAGTCAGGAAGGAACTTTCATCTGCATTCCAAATTTGTCTAACTGTTGGAAATATGTAACTCCAAATTTAATTAAATTAGACAGCATAGAACAATCACCTTGCAAATACAGGACCGATCATTCTTTAAAATCTACTTTTCCTGAACCTATGCCACCATTTCATGCCACTACAGCTAAAGACTGGAACAGAGCCTTTTCTGCTATTTCCTTTGTGCATTTAACAATACTATTAAGAAACTGCAAAGCAGAAATGTAAAGATTGTATTCAATTTTTTTTTAATTATTTTTCTTTTTTTTGCCTGTGTTATATGCTTTGACCAAGCAATCATAAAAGATAACCAGGAAAAGAATCTAGCTTAAAAAGTTCTGATAATCAGCATGTCTAAATTTAAGAAAATTCAGAGACATTTACACACACACAGCTAAAATGGCAGCAGCCATTTTCAAATGTTCAAATTCATTTCCCTGTGGTGCAGATGTCCAGTCCTATAGGCATTCAGTAAAATTTTACAAGTTCTGAGAGGAGGTCTGGCCTCATCCACTTCAGTAAAGATGTTCTGTCCCAATAGGCCATAGACAAATTAATTTCATTTCCAAATTCAGAATAAATCTAGTTATAAAATGTCTCAAAAGTTCAAGAATGTTGAACCAAAAATGCTGTTATTGATCTGTGTTTATCTCCTATTACAGCCTCTTAATCTGCTACCTTTTACCTTGTGAAGTGAAAATTTCTTAATAACCAAATAGCAAATACTCATTTCAGCAGAATTTAGCATGCTTTACTGGTAAGCAAATAACATTTTTACTTCACAATTGTTTGAGAATTTTTCAGGGAGTAATTCTAAAATCTGATTTTAGAATTAAATACTCTGAGATTACTCTAGTATTTAACAATATACTATAAGAAACTTCTGGGAAGTTCTGTTTGCTGTTTACAATCCGGCCAGGGATGGACCGTTTGGAGTTTTTTCCTTTTGAAAAATAGCTCCGACATTTCTCATGTATGACATGGCCCACAGAGGTCAGCTTTTCTTTTTTCCATCTTCCCCTTCTTCTTCAAACTATTTCCCATGGTCTCAATACATTTGCTTCCAGCTATGCTGTCTGCTATTTCTGTGCTCCTACTTAGGATAAATTGAAAAGTGCAAGATCGACGTACTTTTTTTCCCCTCAGTCTTCAGCTCTCTGAATCCCACATACCAAGCTAGATGAGAGCCAAACAACGTAAAAGCAGTACACTAAGGTGAAGAGTAAACTGAAAATGTTTTAAGGCTGCTAACCTAAAATCTAATTTCAGTAAATACCCACGCTATGCTTGACATGGTAGCTGTACTGTGCTGCTTACTTCAGACCAACCTTGATACATCTCTTGGGAACAGATGCGAGTAAATTCAATAATTTTGAAATATTGATTTAGTTTTTAAATAACCAAAAGCAGTGACTAAGGAATTTATGAGGCTTAAAGGTGAGTTTTTCAGTGAGAGCCCATGGACAGTATAGACCCAGAGTTATTTTAAATTCATTCATAAGATTAAAATAAGTCCTGCCTATTAGATAAATTTATCAAAGTATATATTAATCATTCTTCTGTTAATACCAGTTCATCATTTTATCAGGTTGCATTTAAACACTGTAACCAAGAAACTAATGTCACTTCATGAATAAGCTGGTTCTGATAGCAAAGAAAATATAATTCAGAATACTGACAGCTGTAAAAAATTCTTGTCTCAGTAAGGAATTTGGTCATATTCTGATGGAAATAGAAACTACTAAACAAATACATTTGATTTATGTTTTTATTTATACCTTTTTTTTTTTTTTTCCTAAATCTGACTGAATATACCCTATTTAGCAGTCAAATTCTTGGTCAGAGAAGTCAGCTAAATTATCCTATATCCTTCCCCTTTCATAGAATGGCTTGGATTGGAAGAGACCTTAAAGATCATCTAGCTCCAACCCTCCTGCATGGGCAGGGACACCTCCCACTAGACCAGGTTTCTCCAAGCCCCATCCAACCCAGCCTTGAACACTTCCAGGGACGGGACACCCACAACTTCCCTGGGGAACCTGTGCCAGTTTCTAACCTCCCTGCACTAAAGAACTTCTTCCCAATGCCTTGTGTCCCAACAATGAACAACAGGAAAAGAGAGAGCATAGTCTGAGATTTACTATTTTAATCATCCTAAGTTATACTTGTCTCTCTCTCACTGTCTCTTTTCACAGAATGTTATCACCTACTAATGTGATGACTGAAAATAGTCATGAGGTTGAGAATATATGATGGAGGTGAGAATATATGATGGAGGTGAGAATATATGATGGAGGTGAGAATATATGATGGAGGTGAGAATATGTAGTGAATATTAACACAGAATTTAATCAGAACATGGAATAACAGTGACTGCATGTAGACGGGTAAAGGATTTAGTGTATTTATTTTTTCTTAGCTATGCGAATTGAAAAATAAAATCTTTCATTTTCTTCACCTTCAGAAGAATGCTACATTCTGATAATTTATTGAGAGGAAGGATTGAGTGAAAAACTTTAATTTTTCCACAACTCTGTATTTTTAGTATAATTTTCCAGATATATCTTAATAGCTGCATGTTAATGAAAAAGGAAGAACCCGTACTTTGAAAAAAGCTAAAATGAAAGATGCAGATTTCTCTGATCTATTCCTTTTTATTCCTTTGAAAGAACTACTGGCGAAATATCTCCAAATTTGCAAGTAATTTTGAGTATTTCCCAATTGTTATTTTCAGTAAATAAAAAAATCACTCAAGCAATTAGATTTGAGGTGCATGCCATCTCCATAACTATCAAAGAGCACTTACTGTAGTTCTGTCAAATTCAGAACAACTATCATCTTCAGTTCTTTATCAAAAGAATAAGAGAACTGTGTGAAGTCCACGTTCTCTTAAAACACTCGTGTCACTGCTGCCATTCACTTGCATTAAAACACTAACTTTTTCTAAAAATGGCAAGTTCAGAGATCACTTTATAAACTAAAAAGCACAGTAAATGAAAAGTCAGATAACTTTTTTTTAAGGGAATTAAGTATTCTATATCTAAAAAAAAATGCTAATGGAATACTTGTGCTGCAGCTGTTCTCAGAACCATGAGTTTAAAATATAAGTAATATCAGAAATTCAGACAAACCCTTGTTAGAGATAAAAGGAAAATAATATGAAATTATTAGTTTCTCATATCTGTATTAACTTCCTACACATTTTTATAGTGGAAATTCTGGCTTATGACTTCTCACATATTTCCCTAATAAGTTCATGTAAATGCAGATTTATCTCTCAAATAGTTTTCCTGCACTTGTGACTCACCCAGCTCAAAATACAAACACGTAGTCCACAATAACTTGTACATAAATGTCTCTAGTAAGCATTGGTGGGGAGTTCAAGATTTTGGCTGAGTCCAAAGAACATTTATCATGAGACTACTTTACTGTGTTTATTGGAATAATTCCCCTTAAATGAGCCCAAATTGAGACAAAATAATATAAAATAATTTAAGGTCTTAATGAAAAAAAAAGACATTAAACTGAAATTGAAGATATTTTTAAAATATTTTCCTTTTTTCTTTAATTTTCAGTGACTACCAAAAATCATTACATCTGTGATTGTTTTTTGTAAACAGTTTTAAAAGGCAATTAACCTAAAAATCTTACAAGAAGTAAACATTTCCAAACAACTACATCACTTATTCTCTAAGACTATAACTAAACTCAGTTTTCTTCTGTATAATGAAATTATTTGCAGGTGTTGGATGCCTCAGGGAAGTAATGTTTCCTAGTGACTCCCTCCTTAACCTTGCTGTCTCTAGAGAAGCGTATTTCCTTACAGAATTTTGATCTAGGGCAAGGAAAGCTGCAGAAAAAAAATAGTGAAATGATCTCTGACAAGGAAAAAAAAAAAAAAAAGTTTTGCAAATTTTAACATAATTTAAGTAAAAAAATCTCAGGAAGGACATAAATTTGAAGTCACTTAGAAAAATACGAAGAATTCCCCAATTTATAATGGTGGTTGATTCATAAATGTGACCATAGTCACCTTGATCAATTTTATTTTAATGCTAAGTTTAAATCAAAACCTCCTCGGGCAGCTGAGTCAAATAACTGCTCCAGTGTAAAAAGTTTAGCACAGGTCTGCATAAATGTCCCTTTTCATATATTGAAGTCTTCCTTGCAGTGCAGATCATATTTGATTTCATACAAAATTCTTACCCACTCACGTTAGTGAAGATGCACAACATGGTGGTGTACACTCTCTCCTGCCTCCACATGAACCACAGTGCCCAGGAATTCAAATGATACATTTCCATTTCCTGGTTCTGCTGGCAAGCAACCCACTTTAAAAAGCCATTGTGAGGCCATATGGCTGCATAGCACCATCTGCATGCTGCAAAAAGGTCACAGAATTAGAGAGTATCAGGTTGGAAGAGACCTCAGGGATCATCTGGGCCAACCTTTCCTGGCAAAAGCACAGTCTGGACAAGATGGCCAAGTGCCTTGGTCAGCCAAATCTTAAAAGTGTTGGGGAATCCACCTCTTCCCTAGGGAGATTATTCCAATGGCTAATCATCCTCATTGTGAAAATTTTTCCTCTTATGTCCCGCTTACCTCTAGTCTTTTTCCCACGCACCTCCTTTTAAAAAGGGAGGCTCCATCTTTTTTGTAGCCACCCTTTAAATACTGGAACATGGCGATGAGGTCTCCCCTAAGTCTTCTTTTCTCCAGGCTGAGAAAACCCAGTTCTCTCAGCTTTTCCTTATGTCAGGCTTCCCAATCCTTCGATTATCTTTGTGGCCCTTCTCTGGACCCTCTCCAGTCTGTCCACATTCTTTTTGCATAGCAAAAATTATGAAATAGTTTTGCAATGGATGAAAACATATTGGTGAGTGCTCCCAAACTGCAAAAAGTATACTAGCAGCAGTCTGAGATTTCTTTTCCTTTTTTTGCCCTGGAATATTTACAATTTCAGAAACTTAAGGTCAGATATTATTTGCCATAACTATTTCCCCAGTCTAGCAAGGTGAAAATCCCATTAGTGGGTCACAGAATAATTTGGATACTGGACAATCTGCCTATGCTGCAAGACTGTACATCACAATTCTTGCCAAAGTGGAAGAGGAAATAAGACAACTGCCAAGCAAGCCAGTCTGATACAACACAGTGTATCAACCCTTTCATAACTGCAGCTATTCCAGGCATTTATCAGGTCTGTCCCAATAGATGGAACAGTCACTGTTTAGCTCTCAGAATGGCTTATGCATTATTATGTACAATATTCCTAACGTTTCTGCTGGAGCACAAAGCCACCAACTACTTAGTAATAAGCTCTCTAGTCTTTTAGTCCCTATACAAAATCAAATAAACTTTATATTAAGCATGAGACACTATTTTACCACACTTAAGAATTATGCAGAAAATTCCATGCAGTGTAATTCATAGGTACTACTACCAAACTTTATCCCAAAAGTTCTTCAGCTTGTAGAATATTCCATAATGCCTTATTTAGCACACTATACAGGCAGAGGCATAAGCACAAAGAGAAAATGTAATAGCATATTGTACCATCAAAAAGAGCATAATAAATTTCATCAGCAACAATCATAGATGGTTGTAGCAGCTTCACAGTTTTACAGCTCCATTAACTCAAAATTATACTAGCTGAATTTTTTTCCTGTAAATGATATTTGGAATCCACAACAATCCACATTATTTCTGCCATTTTCATTTGTAAATAGTTCCAATATGTAAGAGTAGTATTATCACAACTTGAGCTTTGACAAATCATTAGTTTTCCGAGACAAGACAAAGACTTACAAAGATACAGAAACTGGAGAACATAGTGAAATTTGGATAAAACGAATAGCAAGTGACATGTTCAAATCCTTCAGTGATGACATCTGATGACCTGAATTTGATTACAAATTTGATTTTGCTAAAGTAATAGTTCCACTAATATATGAAGCTACTAAGGCTTGGGCCCAAGTAATCTATCAGTATGACCAGCCCATGCTTAGTCTCCCCATTGCCTATTTCTACTACCAGAAACACTCAAGCTGGTGGCTGATTAAAGTACCTGTGCTGTCACCACAGGTTTATTTCCAAATAACTACAGTTATTGACCTAGTATAAGCAAAGCAATTCCATATGCATATATAGCAATTCTTCCTGGTTTATCTGCACTACCACATCTGCACCACTCCCTAACAGGCTGTTCAACAGGCAGAAGTGTAGACGTCCAGTTCTGTATGGATCTGCATGCAGTGCCACCCTCTAACTGTCCTATTCCACCCCATCCCCTTTGCTCCCTCAGTCTCCTGCCTTTCACAGGCACCAGGGCCAGCTCAGAGTATGGCTGTCCTGGTTTGAGCCAGGATGAAGCCAATTTTTCTTTTTACTATTTTTTTTTTCTTCAGTAAGCTTTCTTTTAACTAGCAACAGTGTGTTCTGCTAGGCTGATAAGACACTGGAATGTTTTTCTAACTACTGAGGCTTCAAGGCCGCACCTGCACTCTGCCGGCTCAGACACTATGGGGAGATCTGTGACCCCCCTGTAGGAGGCTGAGTTAGACAGACAGCAAAACTGACCAGAGATATTCCATTCCATATATCTACGTAAGCTCAGAGGAAGGTCAGAGATCACAGAAGACAACTTCCTTCCTTTTTCTTCTTCCCTTCTCTTCCGTCCATGGCCGGCGTCTGGGGAGGACTCTGTTCATCCATCACCGTCGACCCTTAGGCTCGAGATCTCCTGACCCCCATAACTCTCTGCTTTCTCCAGCAGCAGCTCCAGGATTCCTCGGGACTCTTCCCAGTTCAGGGAAGTGCTGTGGGAGTTGCTGGGGGTGGGGGGAGGTGAGAGGCTTTTACCCATACCTGAATATATCTGTATATAATTGTATATATTTTCTTGTATTATTCATTAGTATTTTAATTAAAGCTGTGTAGTTTAGTTTTCAATCCAGCCAAGTCTCTCTCTTTTTCTCTCTCTCCTTCCCTACCTGGGTGGAGGGGGGGGGGAGGGAATCGAGAGCATTGTTGTCAGACCTGAGTCAAACGGTGACAACGGCCTACACTGACTGCTCAGGTCAAAGGATGGGTGCCTGGCTGCTGCTCCATTCAGCTGGCCAGCACTGCTGGCACTGTGGAACTGACTGGGATCTCCCCCTTCTATCCAGCCACCAATTTGCACAAGCTTGTAGACATTTCATACTTTTGAGATCTCTACCTTCTGCTAACTCGGCTGGAGCCAGGCAATGAGTTAAAAAAGTATTTGTGCTAAACTTGAGAGCTGCAGAACACGTAAACCTCATTTCTTAAGAAAATAAGGCTGACACCTGTGCATTGATTTATTCATCAGTGAAAACTGCAGGAAACAAAACTCTGACATGTATTGCAACAAGGAAAATGGGACTAGTTACAGAGGTTCCTGAATTTCTGAAGTTTAAGTAAAGCTAAGAGTTGAACATAAATAAAAAATATTGAATTTATACACATGAAGTGCTGTGTAAGATATGTTGCTTTAATTGCAAAAAACTAATAGATAGTATTAAAGTGAAAAACTGAGCTTAACCTTAACTAGTAGAGAAGCAACAATAACTAAATAATAAAATGAAAGTACACAGAAGGAAGGTATTATCTCCTGTATAATTGTGTGTCTGCACTGTTAGGATCACAGATTCTAACCAACGTGATTATCAGCTGCCTGAATGATGGGCATTTCATCTGGTCATTCTGCACCAGTCCAGTAAGCACAAGTGCTAGGAGCAGCAAAATTAAGAGGATGCAATAAAATGAAATAGACTTAACAGAATAAATGGTTACCAGAATTACTTAACCTATTATTCAATATACAAAATACTACCAGTGAGTATTCAGCATTGCATTATCTTCCTGTAGCTACAAATCTCTATCTATACTAAAAATTATTCTGGACATAATACCTGACTTTGGACTAGAATTTCTGCCTCTAACCACTGTAACCATCTGTGATTAAGGTGGCCAAATATAAATATTTACAGGATAAACCAAAATTTTATCTTCCTACCTTGAAATATGTTGCATGATGTGCAAAACTGAATAACAAACAAACCAACAAACTAGAAATTGTAATGTCCTTAGAATTATTAAGAATGCTCAATATTTTTACACTCTCTTGATGTACTGCTAGGATGATAATTTCAATGGGAAGCTCTACAGCTGCCACTGCCAGTATTTCAGAAAGGAAACACTTAAGGTAATAACAACTCATTCTTTAAGTCTCCCTTTTATATCTTTACACTAATGGCTTAGAGACTGTTAAGGGCTTCATGAAGGCAGAAAATATTGCTCCCCATCACCACGGTTTCAAAATTATTATTTTTTTCATTCTAACTCAAGGAAGTAAACAAGGAAATATATTCATTGGTATCAAGATCAAAACTCCAGATTCTTCCTGAAGCAGTATTCTCCCAGGCCCACCAAATTCTCTTCAGATGTCTTAATTATAAATATATTTCAGGTAGAACATTTAAAAATAACACATCTTCCTCACTGCTGACACAATTACTGATTACAATTGCCACTAATACAGTCACAGAGAGGAAGCCATGATAAGTTTGAAACAACCCTTCATTTTAATTTGCATTAACCTTAACATTGCTAATACAAGCATTGTGAAATCTCCTCTGTGCTAAATAGAAATAGTGCTCTTGTTAAATTACTTTTTTTAAAGTTTTCTGCCTAACAGCAGAACTTGTTTTATTTAGAAGTTGCTGCATTCTCCACTGTTTAACAAGAATCCACAGCTTAATAGCTCTTTTACCTTCTCCTTTATTCCTGCTCTGTAAACTAAGCAAAATACTAAGGGTTATTTTACCTAAAGTGTCACCTGGATTTGTTAACTCAAGTAGAGCAAGAATCAGCTGATCCTAAGTTTTGTTTATTTCTCCCCTAAAACAGAAAAACTGGTGGTGGATTCTAGAAGAAACATAGGCAAGAGCTAGGAAAGGTATTTGCTGTACTAAATTATATTAATCCTAGCATGACTAGGAATTTAAAACCCTGAAACACTGAAAACTCAGGAAATGGAAAGTTATGGTTCCCACAGGCATCACAACTCATGCTCTTACACACATGCATTATTTTGTATCACACCCTGTTAAATTTATAGGAACCATATAGATACGTCATAGTTTTTTAAAGTATTAATCTGAAATTCTTGTCTAGGGAACGTGAGGTCATGCAAAAAACATTCATCAGTGTGTTACACAGCCACAAGTCTGAGTAAGTCTGGTCTCTGCAAATCAACAGAAATTTTATGTAAAACCTGGCAGTCTTTTGCCAGGGCTGGACTATATTGTAAATGCTATCAGTCCTAACTAGCATAAAGTTCAGCAAAAATCAGCACTCTACATAGAAAAAAAAACCCCAAAGACCTAAGTTTTGAAGTGCATTAGATGAATAGGAGTTGTTCAGTAGTCACAGAAAGGAAAGATGAGTTCTTTAAGTTCTACATGTTGATACGTTACAAAAAGTAAAGTTACAGGTCTCCACTGCAGGGAACTGTAGTAGTGAAAAGCTAACCAACCTTCTTTGATGCTAAGGATCGAAGAAGATTATATAGAAAGAACTAATCTAAAAACTGTAACCATCATTACATTTATTCCACATTGCTGCAGTTTGCCTCAAAAGAGCAACTTTCAGGATGGTTAAGCTCATGTAGTTGCATGAGACTTCTTAAGCAGAAATTTATTTTTTTTTTAAATGAATTTTACAATATTCAGTGAATGTTCACTTACTTGACATTTAAATAAAGGTGACTTCTCAGTAAGGTCAAGATACCAGATAGATTTCTAGTCATGGACAAATAACATCTAATAAAGTTATGCCAAACCAATTTTTATTTTTTTTTTCATCTAACCATTGATATCCAGATGACATTAATTTACATTAAGATCCTTCACTAGCCATTGACTTGAGTAGTTTTATAATGTGTTAGCATTTACATATCACAACTGTCTATGCTTAACGTCATTCACAGGAAAGAGAAATATTTACATGAATGGCTTATATTGGTTGTAACATGCTTTTTAAGCACATCCTGAGAATAACTAGAATACTAGACAGTAACACTAATCTCATGTTAAAGCATGCATAGCAAACAAATTGTTGTTTTGCTATGTCATAGAAGGAGATACTGCAAATTATCAGACTTTTTGCTAAACACATTTCTCAAATTCTTCCTCTTAGCTCTGCTATCACTTCAAGGAATGTCTCGAGAGAGAAGGCATTTTTTCCTATCTGTCATCTGTGACAGCACTTGGTATTGCCCCACATTTATGCCATGTGGCACAAACTGTCCATTTTATACAGCTTGGCAGAAGGCAGCTGTAACATAAGAAGAGTATCTTTACACTCCATAATATTGGCACCATAATAAAAAAGATTTCCCTCAAATGGCTCTGTCCTGCAGCAAGATATGGTATATTCAGAGTTGCCAGGTCATACCTTATTTGGTATTTTTATTGCTCTCACTCCAGCTGAAGGGGGTCAGCTATTGAAGAACCTATGATTTTCCTTTAGGGTTTTCAGCAGTCTCTTTCTAGCCTTTCTTGAAATAATACAGAGAGGCTGGAAACTAGAGGTCTTTAAGTTTCAGTAACAATGCAAATTTAACAAGTTTAATAGTTGCATTTCACAATTTGCAAGTTTGACTTGTGAGGGAGCTCCTGAGTTGGCAACACTGCACAATGTTATAAAATGCTAATACTTCACCATGCATATGTGAGCACTCAGAGAAGCAAATGTCTTGTTTAGAATAGCACCAGTTGCCAGTCAGCTTCAAAAAGAGACAGGACAGACCTGCCCCTGGCATTCAAAGCCAGGACAGAGAATCTGGAAAGCCTCTGACAGAAAATATGGATGTCATTTGCACCTTACTCTTTAGCTCACCTCTCAGAAATAACTTCAGGACCAGAAAAAGCCTTCCTCTTCCAGAACACGACCAACCACTAGAATCAAAAGCAGGTTTTTGTCCACAAATGCAGCCATCTGCAATGACTGGAACACTTTGAGCAACTTCAGCTTCTGTGCTGTGTTCTCTAGCATCCCTTATCAGACCAGTACATAAAGCAGCTAGACCCTGGGCCTTAATGAAATTTGGATGGCTTTACCTACACCCAAACTCTTGAATTTGGCCTGGCAGCAAAGAAGAGCACTTTATCCTGATAATCACAGAAGGAGGAAGGCAGTACTCCAGCATCACTCATGTAAAATGTATCTCTTTTTTCCTCTGTCAGTGTAAGGTGTACCAATATTAATAATCTAAGTGAACCTGAGGCAAAATCAGGAGCTCTAAGGAAAAAAAAAAAATGCAGACAAAAAAGCATCAAGGCAAGATGGTTCAAATAACTACGGTAGATGACCAATGAAGTTCAACATAAGCAGATGAGGAGTCAATATCCATAGCGTGACATTAGAAGAAACAACCTGATTTCCTAGAGGTGGTGCAGGCCTGCAATTATTTAAACTGTGAGGAAAGTGTGTGTGTTCTGCAACTCTGAAAATCAGCAATGGCATGTTAGCGTGGGTTGGAAAACTTCACTGAAGTGTAACAGTGTACCACAGAGGTCTCAGAACAAGCAAGCAGCAGAGCTAGAAACACATTTCTGGCATTGGTATTCTGTAAGTCTCCCTGTTAGCACTTGCCATTATTTCTTCTTCTCCAGTATCACAGCAGCACAAGATTGTTTAAAGCGAGAGACAAATAGGAATCTTCAGGCTAATAGATGTTTTTTACAATTAATACACATGCACGTCATGTAATCTAACTAGATTTTTTTAAAAAGGTCAAATTAGGTTTTCCAGTCTAAGAACTAGCAAATAACGGAAAGAAAAAGGATAGCAATTGCTAAGTACATTTCTGTTCAATGGAAAAAAATCCACACAGTAATATACTGCTTCTAAAAGAAGAAAACAACACCAGGAAAGATGCAACAAAATATTTTCAGACCAAAAATAAAAGGAAGAATGGCAGGGGGCAGGGTGCTCACCAGCAAGCATTGACTTTAAAGATTTGACTCAAACCCTGAATGTGCAAGAGCTATCTTCTATTTACAAAAGAAAGGGTTTGATTGCAGATGGAAAATGCCTTGAAAAATTCAGAAAAAGTATAAAACAACTGTGGTGAAGATTTTCCTGTTTCGTATGAGACACTGCACTTGAATTTACAATAACAGAATGCAAGGAATAATAATACTTTTGATGTAGAAGCATGATGCAGGAGATGCAAATTCTTTTTGCTACTCAGGTATCCATCTTCTGCCACTCCTTACCTTGAGCATAAGCTTTAGCCAGTCCCTTCTAATCACTTTTACAAGAAGAAATTTCATCTACCTTTAGTCTCCTTCTGTAAAGCTAAAATAATACTGGTTTGACTTGGGCAGTCACAGTGTGAAGTACCCCACCATTGTTAGAATGGGTCTGAGACATCCTTTTGGATCACATTTTCACTGAATCTCAGAATTTCCTTTGCCTCCCTCTTCATGCCATGTGCTTGATAATTCATCCATTTCCATAGTCGCCTTAGCAAAGTCAGTAATCTCAATTACACTTCTTTTGTCAGCTTTGACTATGAACTTACAAGCGTTCTCTGTCCACATATGGTGGGTGCCCTGCTAAGATTACTGTAGTGAAGCTCCCTTGAGAGCAAAGCCTCTAGGCATTACTACAATGCATTCAGCAACAAACTCAGCAGGATACTAATAGGCTTTCTTCATTAACCTTTGCTGATTGAACTGTACTCTGCACATTTGTGATGTCTCATAAAGATTCATCAGGGGAATTTTAATGGCAAAAGAGCCTATACATTAAATTGCCTAACCACTGAAAAGGAAGAGTGTTTGTAGGTAGCAGTAGACTTCTTTTATTTTTCCCTCATCAAAGCTGTGGCGGCACTTGAAAGGGCAAATAGAACACAGGAATACATCAATAGAGGAACTGTACAGATGATAATTAATGTAGGGAAATGGCTATTTAAGCACAGCAATAGAAACTGCATTCACTAAGTATAAAATAAAAAATAAAAGGAGACAGGTTCAGAGAAAAGGAGCCATAGTCCAGTGTGGGAGTCCAGTGTGACAGTCTTTCCCAAAACATGGCTGCCATTCCTCCCAACACAACATGAAAACCAGTCAGGAAGTTGAGCTATTGAATGACTCCAACAGAGGTAATTTTTAAGGGTAATACCTTTGCCTTTAAATGACGTGTGTAATTTAAACAGGTTTTTCAAGTTATTATATTAATGAAGGTTGAAGAACTGAAATTCCAAGTAATTTTTAAGCCATGCAGGACGATCAGGGTGATTTAGAATTACATATATACTATTTATAAAAACATTAAAATCTCCTCCTGGTTTTCTTAGCCATATACCCCATCCATGTTAATCTTAGTTTCTCACCTTGTCAGTGAGATTATGAAAAATCCAGATTACAATATAAATTTAATTAGTTTGATCCAAAGGAAAGAAAAACAAGTTATGAAACTAACAGTTCCAATACATGGAAAAGCGAGCAGAGAGTTGAATGACCATAAAAGCAAATTTCAGATAGCCATGTGAATAAAAACACATTTTCAGAGCCATCAAAAATATGTAGGTCTCGCAACATGATTAATTATTAATGTTAGCTTATACAAAAAAAGGATGACAACAGAACAAATGTTGATGTTGCTGCTTTATATTAGACAATGGGTTCCTTTCCAGCTGCCATTTCAAGGAAACTCAATAACTGCCTGTAGCTATGCCCTTGCTGCGGAAAATTAAACCATAATTCTGTCAGTCAGTTTAAAGTTGGCAGAAGAAGCCTAACTGTACCGTACCAGTAGGGTAGAAAAGGTGAAACCACGTAAACTCTAGGGAATGGAGACAGAATCATAGAATGCCAGGTTGGAAGGGACCTCAAGTATCATCATTCCACTCTTCCTTCCATCCATGGTGGGTTGGTCAGTGTTTGCATAAACCTGGATTTGTGATCTCACAGCCTGGGGCCCAAGAGTGCTGGCTGAGACAGAGGTGAAGCAAGTGTTCAGAACCACTGCCTTTTCAGCCTTGTTAGTGACTAATTCACCTCTCCCGTTTAACAGTGGGTCATAATTCTCTTTCTGATTCTGCTTATTGTTTACATACTTGAAGAACTCTAATTTTTTACATCTCTGCCAACTTCAATTCAAGCTGAGCTTTTGCTTTTCTAACTGCATCTCTGCATGCCCTGTTAATGTCCTTGTAATTCTCAGTGGGTGCTATTCCACTTTTCCATCCCAAGTACCCTCCCTTTTGGTTTTGAGCAGACCCAGAAGCTTGCAGTTAAGCCAAGGGGGTCTCTTGCTCTGCCTACTTCCCTTGCCTTTAAAGGGGATGAACTGGCTTTGTGTTTCTAGCCAAGTGTTCTTGATAAACTCCCAGCACTCATTGGCTGCTTTGTCCTCCATAGAAGAACCCCACACAATCCCTTCCAGTTGAGCCCTGTGTGAGCTGAAGTTTGTTCTTTTTAAATCTAAAACCTTTGTCTTGGTACTAATCTTCAGCTTGCTCAGCAGGATCCCAAACTCAACAATACGTGATCACTGCAGCCAAGGCTGTCACTAACCAAGACATCACAATGCAGATTTTGAGCTTCTCTAAGTATTCTCTATTTATACTTTGTTGAAACAAAGCAATTCAAAACATTAGCAATTCATGTCATGATCCTGCACTGATTGCAACACCTTGTGAAATTGCAACATATCTTCATAAGCATTCTTCAAAGCAAGGGGAAAAGCTTTATAGCTCATCAAACAGGGAAGAGTAGTTTAGAGAAATTTGGCCAGGATATGTTATTTCAGTGGAATCAAGTAAGTCTTAACATTGCCCTTTAAGAATGAACTGAAATAAGAGAAAAACTTCCATGAATGGTCAAGTGTTTTTAAAGTTTTGCTCTACACCGTGGTGTCAAATACAAAGAGATAACAAAAGAGGTACAGTCTTTTGATGGCTGTTTCTGTATTTTTTTGTACATTATGTGAATCGTTAGTAAGAATTATTTTCATTAAAACTGAACTGTTAAGGAAGAAGGACCATATTTTCTGTTAATTACAGTTCTTTATAGATGAAAAATATTATGATTATTTGTAACCAATGATCTGGAATGTTTTTTACTCTCTTTCTTTTCAAAACTCAGGAATACTTAAGATCCGAATTACTGCTTGGATGATACTTTGTGCTTATTACTTTCCCCCTGCCCCAAATGCTGCTAAAATTGATTCATTAATTTTTAATCTAAAAACAATTAATGTAGGATGTGAAAGGTTAGGTTTGAAATAAGGTGTGATACAAAGGGGATGGCAGGCACCCTGATGAGCAGCAGATTGGTTTTGATCCTTTGCAAGCCAAGTGAGATGTTGTTGTTCTGCTATGGATGAAGGGCTTCATTATCCCAAAGATAATTGCCCAGATGCCACACCAGTGAGGTCACAGAAACAGGACTATGGTTGCTGAACCAATATTGGAGCTAATTAACAGTTAAGGCTGCAGGCAGCCATTCTGTACAGACCTCTACTTAGATGCATAGTTTTCCCATCCCATTAATGTTAACCATTTGCTCACCTTTGTTTTGCTGCTAAGTTAGATCATCTCACCTGTCAGAAAAGCAAAAGCTTTGGTGTTATTTTTACAGCATTAAAATGTATCCTTTCATTCATCCTGTTCATATCAAGGAGCATCAATCATTTTCATCCCAATGTCAACCAATATTTGGCATCTCTTCTTGTTTAACGTAGAAAAAGGTTGCATCAGAAATTAAGAGTAAACCTAAAGTTCTTTAAGAAGCTAACTCTTACTAACGGGAAACATCACACAACGTTTTAACTTTCCATCATGTCTGTCTTTTTCCTGCTGTGTCTCATTCTGGATTACATTCCTTACTTAATAAGGTGAAAGCATGAACTGAGACTTTTTGGACCTGGTGCTTCAGTGACCGATCTATTTTTTAGCCGTATCTGCCTTAGAGGGACAGTTAAGTCAATAACGCAGCAGTAAATTCTACACTTGCAAACTACTGAGCCTCTGCAGGCTCCCCCTTGATTTTAATGAGTATTTCAACACAAGTGCACACATTCAGCCAAGCAGAGACCACTGAAGCAACAGAGGATTTGCTGTGACAGCAGTAGGCAGACCAAACAGGTAGTTCTTAAAAGATCTTTTTCAGATGCTATAATTTCTTCCAGCTTCTTTGATTGATATCTGTTATGTTGTAATTGCCTTGAAAAGTAGCAACTGAAACTTGGTAATTCTGTATTTCTGTAATAAAACTGAGCAGAGTTTCAACTGCTTGCCCTTGTGAATTCAAGTCAAATTTAGTATATCTTTACAGCCAAGAAATATATAATTTTTAAAGTTTTTTGGTGGTGCTTTGTTGTTTTTTTTAAAAAAGAAAAAAGTCTCTTTCCCATTTCAGAGTTGGTTACATTTAATCAGAACAGTCAGTGAATCATTCTGGATTTTTTGCCTTTTTTTCACCCAGGGGAAGAATTTTTCGTTTAAGCCTGTGTGAGATAGTACCTGTCCTACTTTTTGGTTAGTGATTGCAAAGCAAAAATAAAATGAAATCAGAGAACGCAGCTCTGGGAATCTATAACAGCTGTCACAGAATGGCTGTAAATGGGTAAAACCTACACTAGAAAAAAGATACAGTGATTTTTTTCAAGGTGTGCAAGAGAGCTCCATAGAATGTAAATCTAGTCTGAAAGTATTTACAAAGATTAAGAATATTGATTTTGAATATGTGGTAGGTAACAGGAACTTTTTCTGTTTTCTAAATCTAAAAATGACAGCTTTCAAGCAAAACCCCACCTATAAAATTGTCTTCTTTTCTACATACACAGGTATTTTTATGCCTATGCTTTAGCACCAACTCAAAAATTGTCACAGCAGAGCACAAAGTGTGAGAAAGGCATGTCCAAATGCAGGATTCATTCAGGCTCTGCTCTAGTCCCCATCTTCAGATCTCCATCTCACTACAATTATTCTGTATGTCTGAGCTTTAACAGTTCTGGGGATTTTAACTTGGAACAGAGAAAAGACAGAAGAAGAAAACCAACACAAGGGCTGACACAGCAAACATTATACTGACATATTTAAGACTTCTTAAATGCTTCCTGATTCAAACATCAGAGTAACTGACATCACCTACTTGGACTTCTGCAAAGCATTCGACACTGTTCCAAATTACATCCTGGTCTTTAAATCAGAAAGATATGGATTCGATGGATGGAACACTTGGTGGATAAGGAATTGGCTGGATGGTTGCACTCAAAGAGTTTTGTTCAATGTCTCGATGTCCCAATGCAGGCCAATGACAAGTGGTGTTCCTGAGAGGCTGGCAGTGGGACTGGTGCTGTTCAGCATCTTTGTCAAAGACATGTACAGTGGCATTGAGTGCACCCTCAGCAAGTTTGATGACAACACCAAACTGTGGTACAGTTGACATAGTGAAGGGAGGCCATCCAGTGGGACCCTGACAGGCTTGAAAGGTGAGCCCATGAAGTTCAACATAGCCAAGTACAAGGTCCTGCACCTGGGTTGGGGCAATCTCAAGCACAATTACAAAGTGGGGGGTGAACGGATTAAGAACAGCCCTGAAGGGAAGAACTTTAGCGTGTTGGTTGCTGAGAAGTTCAACATGAGCAGAAAATGTGCACTTGCAGCACAGAAAATTATTAGTTTGCTGGACCACCTCTCCTATGATAATAGTGCTGGGATTGTTCAACCTGGAAAAGGCTCCAAGGAAGACCTTAGAGCAGCCTACAGGAAATCTGGGGAGGGACTTTTTACACAGGTTTGAAGTGATATAATGAGGGGTAATGGCTTTAAACTGGAAGAGGGGAGATTCAGGTTAGACATTAGGAAGAAATCACTTCCTGTGAGTGTGGTGAGACACTGGCATAGGTTGCCCAGGGAAGTTGAGGATGGCCCATTCCTGGAAGTGTTTGAGCAGCCTGGGCTAGAGGAAGGTACTTCTGCGCATGGCCGGAGAAGTAGAGCTAGATGATCTTTAAGGTCCTTTCCAACCCAAATCATTCTGTGATTCAGCATTTACCAGTCCAACTCATTAAATCATTTATAGCAAGAACCTAAATCTATGCATATACTGCTCCAGAGTGCAAAATGTCTGATGCATAAAGTTGTGAATCTTGAAAAGCCTGCTTTTATTAAAGTAATTTGCATTTTTTCAAAATAGTTCTATATTACTGCAAGGGGATTGGACTAGACAGCCTTTAAAGTTCCCTTCCAATCCAACACATTCTATTCCACATTTTCATATGGAAGCAATCAAAATGTTTTAACTATTGAAGCAGCCTTTTGAACAGAAATTAAGTTACAGTTTAAAGACATGAGTATATTGCCTAAGTCAAGCTCCAGGTTTTACATATTTGCATGTTATTATGTGTGACATTATACCACTATAATCTAATATTTTGTTATGGTGTCACAACACAGTAAAAAAAAAATAAAATCAAAGCAACCTGATTACAGATCAGTAGGAACACAGGAGCCAAAATGGATTTAAGCGCATAGACATAAGTAACTTATATTGGAAACTGAAAATGACTACAAACATTACACAGATCTCTCAGTCCAATGTATGAATTAAGAACTTCCAAAGCATAGAATCATAGAACTATTCAGGTTGGGAAAGACCCTTGGGGTCACTGAGTCCAACCATCATCCCTACTCTAGAAAGTTCTCCCCTAGACCATATCCACCAACACCACATCCAAACAACATCCTTAAACACATCCAGGTGTGGATGGTGACTCAACCACCTCCCCGGGCAGCCTGTTCCAGTCTCTAACCACTCTTTCTGTGAAAATTTTTTTCCTAATGTCCAGTCTAAACCTCCCCTGTTGCAGCTTGAAGCCCTTCCCTCTTGTTCTGCTGCTAATTACGTGTGAGAAGAGACCAGCAGCAACCTCTCTACAATGACCTTTCAGGTAGTTGTAGAGAATGATGAGGTCTCCCCTCAGCCTCCTCTTTCTCAAACTAAACATTCCCAGCTCCATCAAGCATTCTTCATAAGATTTTTTCTCTAGGCCCTTCATCAGCTTCGTTGCCCTCCTCTGTACTCACTCCAGCACCTCAATATCTCTCTTGAATTGAGGTGCCCAAGACTGGACACAATACTCCAGGTGTGGCCTCACCAGTGCTGAGTACAGGGGGACAATCCCCTCTCTACTTCTGCTGGTCACATTATTTCTAATACAAGCCAGGATGCCATTGGCTTTCTTGGCCACCTGGGCACACTGCTGGCTCATATTCAGCCCCTTGTCAATTAGAACCCCCAGGTCCTTTTCTGCCAGACATTTTCCAGCCATGCTTCCCCAGGCCTGTAGTGTTGCCTGGGGTTGTTGTGGCCCAAGTGCAGGACCCAGCACTTGGCCTTGTTGAAGCCCACACCATTAACATTAGCCCAATGATCTAATCTATCCAAGTCTCTCTGTAGAGCCTCCCTATCCTCATGCAGATCAACATGCCCACCTAGCTTGGTGTCATCTGCAAACTTATTGATAATATACTCTGTGTCCTTATCAAGATGATCAATTAAGATGTTAAACAGAAACAGTCCTAACACTGAGCCCTGAGGAACACCACTTGTGACTGGCTGCCAGCTGGATTTGACTCCATTGACCACCACTCTTTGGGCCCAACTGTCCAGCCAGTGCTTGATCCAACAGGTTGTAAGCAGGCAAGCATAATAATAGGAGGGGAAAAAAGATAATTTCAGTTTTAATTTTAATGCATCTTTAGTAGTAGCTACTTAAACTGGACTTGCAGAGCAACAAGAAGGAACTCAAGGTAAATATTTTTAATGGGAAATTTGGAGTGATTCCTTCTTGTAGCAATAACAGAAATGAAAGTCACATTGCTTTGATGCCTGGAGACTAAACACTGGTTTTCAACTTGATCAAGTATGAGCGCATTTTGGAAGAACCACTGGAGAGCAACAAAGATCAGGAATAGAAGAACTGTTTGAAGAAAGAAGACAGCATGGCCATTAAGCAGCCAAGTAGGGGCTCAAAATTCACCACTTCTGGTCAGTTCTGCCTATAATGCAGATACTTATATTCTTGACAAGTTGTCTTTTAGCACTGTGATGACAGAAGTTTGGTGCTTCTGCAGATGGCGAGATGGGCATCACCTTCGAAATAACTTACATTCTCTTCATTTCCTAAACCAAGTCCGCCAGTGTAGCATATACAACCATTAACAGCTGCCTCTGAAGGTGAACGAGGCTATATAAAATAGAAAGACATCTTTCACCTTCCTCACACTACATTGAGATGCCCGTTTTGGAGAAACATCATAAAGTTGGTCTAGTAATAAGCAAATAAAGAGGTGCTCTGTTCCTTCCCGAGAGTATCAATATTAATGTGGTATTTCTACCCATCACATATATTAGATGCATACATTATTCTCTAGGTGGCAAAATTTGATCCAATACATGGTTAGCCAGCTGAAGCACTTAATGATACTCTAAGTAAACGCTGAACACAATTCTGAAAAACAATTTTGTATGTCTGTGATATAAGTCTGTCTTGCATGCAATGTTTGGATTACAATTTTAGATTAGTATTAGTAATGATACTATTATAGAGCAGGACATTTGCTGCACAAAAGGAGTACTCCGATTTGGAATATGCAAGAAATTACACTGACTTGTACACTGGAAACAAACTCCAAGGGACAATCTCAGCCATGGGAATGGGCTATTTTTGGATGACTTGAACAACTGTATGTCTATGTTTATAGATATTATAGTCCAACATCAGTGCTTCATGGTAGCACAAAGAATTTACAAACATGTACATTACTGCACATATTTTACCATTTTTATTATGTGCTTTCTTTCAATAGTGTTTCTATTTACCAAGGCAGTACAAAATCACAAGATGTTATTAAACTATTTTGACACTAGTAGAATAGGACTTTCAGCTGACAAAGTATAAAGGAAACGGAGCAGCTAAACAAATGAATAATAATAGTAAAAAAGTTTTAAAAATATTAATGTCAAAGTTCAACAACTTATAGTGGAATAGCAAGCATAACAGTGAGCCACCAGGGCATTCCAGGTCCATGTCCCAAGGAATCAAGCAGTGCTTAACAAAAGTTCTCCCTAAATTGCATAATGGGGTCATTTGGATGCTCTGTGGTGGCAAGCATGCGTATCTGGACTACAACCTTTTGTCCTCTCTGTATTTTTCCTAGGCTGAGAATAACAAATAATCTCTCTGAAATTCACTGTCCCTCTCTGTCCTCTCCAATTCATCCAGAAAAAAAAACCAGCTACCTATCACCCTTCTTTCTTCTCCACCACTGTCATATCTGTTGTGGCCTGGCACACACCCTGCTCACAGAGGTGGAAGTTAAGACTTAATTCACACCATTTTTTCTTTAGAAAAATTAACTATCTTTGGCTGAAGACCGCAGTGTCTCTAAATGTAACAAAACCTCATAGCATTGGAAGGTTCTGAAATAGTACAGAGTAGCCATAAACTAGACTGAGCTGTTTCCTCTCAGACTGTTAATGTCAGGGGGGAAAAAAAGAAGAAACTGCACCTCTCTCTCTAAATTCATTCATGGCATCCTGAAACTACTGTGCCTGTTTGGTACCAGGATATATGCTTCCCAGTGAGAAAGTGATACATTTCTATCTCAACCCTTTTGACAGGTATGCACAGTTGAATAGGGTAAGGGTACAGGAGCAATTCAAAAGCCAGGAAATGGCAAGAAGTACTAAGGAAATCAAACAACTTACAATCTTCCCTGTAACTTGATCCCTACCACTTTTTTCAAACCAAAACAAGTAAACAAAAAACAAGCCCTCCTCCTTTCCCTAAACAGTGAAAATAGCAGAGATCATCTTTCCCAATACCAAGAACACTGGAGTTTCTGAAAAGCAAACTGGCATTCCCAAGTAATCCCAAGGGGGTATCACTCTTCCTTACAACAAACGAGGTGCACCTTCTTCAGACTGGGAAGCTTCCAGGTCTTTCAAAAACCTTTGCCTGCTTAATTTGTTCATTCAATGAACGACTCATTGTGTAATCTAACTGGTTTCTTTTACAATGGCTGAGGGATGATAAAACAGCATAGCACCACCCTTGTATTATTCCTGGAACAATCTCAAACAAGTTCCCTTCACTGAGTGGTTCTCACACTACCCACAACACTCACTGTAATCTTGTAACCATCCTGTGCAAATCCAGGCTCCATGCTTAGGTCACCAGTGATAATACACTCTGATCAAAAGCAGGAGTCTTGTGATGGTGTGGGCTGCTTCATACTGCTCTGCTTTGTGTTTCAAAGAACTCTTTTCCTCTATTCCCCACGCTCAGTTCAGACCAGAGCAGTGCACTGCCAGTCTCACTAACCAGTAGAGAGGGAGGTTTTGGAAGGCTGTGTGTGGCACTGTACAAATATTGACTGATACATTCACAGTCTGGCTGGAAAGAGGAAGAAAAAGCAAGACTCAGGGAGATTGACTTGGTCTGCCCAGCTGTGTAAGTGTCTGTTGCCCACAGTATGCTACTCTGCATGAATCACTGACATCATCCTTTCTTTTTTGCTACTAACACTGATTAAAATTCCTTTCCAACTCTTCACCCTTCCTCCAAATCAAAGTCATCTCATAATAACTTAAGCAAATGATACCACCACACTGCAGCTATTTTTTCTTCAGACAAAGCTATTTGCCCATTTCATTCCAAGTAGTTTCACAGTAATGGAAATGTCATTCAGAGATGAATAACTTAATCCTTTCTCTTAACGGTCTTCCCTATCTCCCCGATTTGATTTGGTTTCTTTGCTGGCTCAGTATTTGTTTAACTGATATCTCTTGGAGCAAAGACCTTATTTCCTAAAATATTTGTATAGTGGCTAGGCCAACTTATGAATATGCTTTTATAATTCCTTTCATTTCAAGGAGAGTGCTATGGACAAGATGCTAATTTAAGTCATTACAGCCTGTCAGAGATCAGTTAACTTGGACTTTTCAGGTAATTACCCTTTTTTTAAATATTTATAATGTTAAATATATAGAGAAATAAGTGGAATTAACAGCACAGTCCAATTGCTGATTTTGTAAGGTCTACAGCAATGAGTACAGAGGACATGGATGAGATTATTTGAAGAAAGATGGTCCAATTTCATTGTTTAAAATATATTGCAAATTATTGGACAGCCTCATCTGAATCACATTAAGCTTTTATAAAGAACCATTATTATGTTGGAATTTAGTCTTCCTGAAAGAGGACTGACGGGTATTATACTTTTATTAGTAGCATACACATCTGTCTTGTGCACATTGTAGAATTTAGTGTGCAAGCACTAAGTTGTGTCTCCAAAGCAAGGAGAGATAAGCTTAATTTGGTCTCAGACTTCTAACACAGCACTGTTCAATATCAGTTGTCACACATCAATCAGCAGCTTGTTCAAGAAACTCTTAAGGGGACAGTGCACTGTCTCTTACTTTCCCCATGCAAATATAACAACGATATGTAAACTTAATAGAAATATTTAAGGTGTCGATCCTTTCATTTTCTTGTGATCTCCCAATTACATGAGTATCACAGTTATCAGGTGATACTAAGACAATTAATTCCACATGTTAAAACTGTTCTGTCTGTTGTCTATCACTTTATCAGGCCTGCTAATTCAGATCCTCTATCTTATTTCCTTCTGGAACCTGAAGAAACCATAATTTTAGAATATGGGACTGTCTGGAATGACAACCTCACTTAATCCAATGGCCATCTCTTGAGACGCTCCTACTGTTCATAGCCTTTATTTTCTATTTTAGGTACTTCTAGCTTTATCTTTACTGACTAAGGGTAGCTCCCAGGATCCCAAAGCATACCAATAATCGTTCTGGTTGGAAAAGACCTTTAAGATCATCAAGTTCAAATGTTAACCTAGCACACTGCCAAATCCATCACTAAACTATGTCCCTAAGCACCATATCTACATGTCTTTAAATACAAAGGTTTGATTTTGATTTGCATTTGCCTCCATATACCTCTGCAATTCCCTGGTGATATAGAAATTATTTTTTTTAATTCTCAAGCCATTTTTTGTTTTCCATTCCTGTTTGAACAAAGTGTCAAAGGCGAAAAAACACACTTCACTGTCTACATTATGCAATCTAGCAGAGCTAGAATAGATCACAGACCCATATACCCTTTCTGTGGGCATTCAATATTTTGACAACCTTTTCCACCAAATCTTTATGTATGAAGACACAGATTACACATGCTACACCAATACTTCACTGCAACCCCAATAGCCACCTGACTGGTGCCTTCTCTGATCCAATTACAGCTCTTTTCCATCAGGACCCCATTCTTTAGAAACAACTTGCCAAATTTTAAAAGCTTCCTTAAGGTAATTCTTCAGCTGAAGAAAGCATACAGGTCCTATGATCCTTCTCTCATCTTTTTTCCATCTTAAGGGTCCTTCCTGCATTCTTTTTCACCTATTATTCTAATCCCTCAACATTTCCAGATTTAGAAGCCATTAATACATTTTCACATCAATATACTTATTTGCTTTTTTCCTCACTTCTTTTAAACATTTCTGTCACGTGTTTCTTTATATTGTGGAGAAACAGATTTGGCTAACGCATTTGTACAGCTATTACTGCCAGAGTACATCAAGTGCTCCAAAACTATAAGACTACTGATACAATAGGGAAAAAAAAACCTAAACAACACTGCTTAAATTCTGTCCGGATTATTTTCAGAGCTTGATCTCTGAATGGGGCTCTTCTTGCCCTCATTTACCTTCTCAGGTTATTTTCTTAGATTTTTTTATCCCTCTGCTGTGTTATGAACCAATAACCACTTAGCCAGGGACTGGCAGAGGGGTCTATTTCATTCAGTGTCTGTCTTTTAACATCTTGGCTTTTCAACAACAGGGCTCCTGTGCATCAAAAGCCTCTGCAGCTGGCTTACAGCAGGATGTCTTTATGGTACAGCTCTCGGTTGCCTCAACCTGACTCACTCCCCCTGTCCCCTGCTATTGCAGGTCTTTATGCACTGCTGTACCCAGTAGAAATAGAGGATTTGCGCTATTTCTGGTGACTTCTGGATCAGTTTAATCTGGCTAACCATCTGGGTCATTTCAGCTCTCTTTCCAAACCTGTAATAATTACCACACTTGAATCAGTCACTGCCAGCCAGCTGCACTGGAGTTCTATGACTGGCTCATAACTAATTAACTTTAAAATAATTGTCGTTTCTGAGTAAATAACCAGGATCAGATGGATGAAAAGAATTTTACCTTCCACTTCCAATTACCAACACTAGGAATGTCCTTGGCACTCTTGCTCAGAACAAAAAAAGTTGGAACACATTATACCTTTTATAACAAATGGCATTTGTTTACACAGAATAAAGAGCAAAGCTTTCTGAACCCAAGACTGTGTCTTGCTCTTGAGCAGACGCTACCTCCAGCACATCAGTTAGCACAGGGTAATTTAATTTATGTTCAGTCAAGTAACACAAGGTCTTCTTACAAAGAGGAGGAGAGCCAGAAGGAAAGGCACTCTGAAGGTAATGCACTCTCGAGCATGCAAAGGTTGCAAGCAGATTTCAAGACAGACATCTTTGGTTCACATTTTGTAGCACGTTCCTATTTTGATTAAAAAGAAAAAAACCAAACAACAACAACAAACAAACAAAAAAAACCCCACAAACAAACCAAAAAAACACCACCACAAACCCCAAGAATTTTCATCAGCCTCTGAAGCTGATTCTTCAGTAGTGGCTTTAATATGTGTAGAGCTTTACACTGAAGCTTGTCAGCAACCCCTTGCTATTAGTTCCCAACGACCCCAACGTGCAGCCCCTCAGGCACGAGAGGCTGGGGCAGCAGTGCCCGGCCTGGGGCACCAATGGGGCAGCTCCTGCTGCAGCCCTGGCTGCAAAGGCACCCACTGCTCCCTGCACCTACACCAGTACCATGTCCTGTCTGCTGAATTAACTTAAGGCAGTGCAGGGCTTTGGGTTCCGTTCTCCCCACCAAATCAATCCATTACAAAATAAAAAACGGCTTGAGCAGTTAAAAAAGAATGTTTAGATATATAAACAAACGTGTGTGTGTGTGTGTATATATGGTTAATTCACAAGTCCCATCTGGCCACAGTGAGGTGGCTGTGGCCTCGGAGGTCTCCGAGGGCGGCCGCGTCTGGGGGTGACAGGCACCTGGGCCTGGCCAGGCTCGGCAAAGGGCCTTTCTTGAAGACACATTGCCACCTAGCAACGGCACAGAGTAATCTACAGCACATCAGCAAAGCCTCTAAAAGATGGGATCTTTTTTTTATAACTGGGAAAAAAAAAAAATAAATACATAAAAAATAATTTAAAAAAAACACCAGGGCACAGTTTTTTTTGCCCCCACGTGTCGGGTAGAGGAGCAGACCCCACGTGTCGGGTAGAGGAGCAGACCCCACGTGTCGGGTAGAGGAGCAGACCCCACGTGTCGGGTAGAGGAGCAGACCCCACGTGTCAGGTAGAGGAGCAGACCCCACGTGTCGGGTAGAGGAGCAGACCCCACGTGTCAGGTGGAGGAGCAGTCCCCATGTGTCAGGTAGAGGAGCAGTCCCCATGTGTCGGGTAGAGGAGCAGACCCCACACCTCAGCCACCGGCCGTGCCCAAGGTACCTGTGTTAGTCGGAGAGTTCGCGTCCGGCCCCGGAGCACCTCCTTTCCCTCAGGTCTTTGCCCAGCCCTTGGCATCTCCCAGCACGGGGCTGCACTGTGTGCACTTCAGGGGTTGATGTTTCCCTGATTATCTTCTTACAGTGCCTGGGACTGATTGACAGAAAAAAAAAATGGGGGGGGGGAGGGCAGAGAGTGAATGATTTTAATTATTTTTTTTCTCCACAAATATAAATGCGGGTGAGATGGTGGCTTTAGGATCCCTTTTTCACTACAACCCAGTCAGCATGTACAGAAATTTGGCAGCAACTTACTCCTCTCCTGGACAAATCTCACTCATTCAAAATTATTCCAGTTCCTATCTCGGTCCCTTGCTTGTGCCACTCAGGGCAGAACTCTCCCTTCTGTCAGTCTGCCCACCACCAGTTCACTTTGCAGCAAGATGGTGTCAGCAATGTGGCTTTGGAGCAATGCCCATCTCACCTCCATCTGCAGGCAGGGAGGGAGTCTGAGGGCTTGCATCCTGTCTGTCTGCAGTAGCTTCAGCTGGCACGAAGCAAAAGAACAAACTTGTTGGGAAAGAGGGCTGAAGGTATAGGCAGGAGATCAGCAGGTAGATAAGAGAGATGTTTTAAATAGTATATTAAGATGAAATGGCTATTTAATGCTTTTTAACTATCTTTTGTAGTCATCTTCATATAAGCACACAGGTAAAATACCACCTCTTTGAGGTGGTATTAGGAGTGTTTTATTCATGCACTTCCAACGTAAAAAGTTTGGAGTTCTGCTATCCAAAATTACTTCTTATCTTTGTATGTTGAAAGGTTCACCCCTCACCCTCCACATCTTGCACTATTAGTTATTAATAGACAGTGGGGGCTTACTGAAAGTTCAGTACCTAATTTGGTATTGCCCAAGGTAACTTCAACTATCCAGCTAAAAGTGCTACAGGTTTTCAGTACCAAACAGTGGTTTTCATCAGTAATTGTGTCCTCTCTCATTACAACAAAATACTAGATAAAGGAACAGGCTGTATTATGATAAATCAACTGTATTTCCTCATAAAGCACACTGGAATTATTTGAAGGCTTTCAGTTGTGAAACCAGCTCTGTAATTTACCACTACAGTGGTAAAAGGAACAAAAAAAAAAACCAAAACATTCAGTTATTTTAATCAATAGCATCCTCTGTCAGCAAGGCACCACAGGTTCTAGAACAAAGAAATGAGGATGCATTCACCAGGTGCCTAATACATCTTCCAGCTGACTGCTCAGACTGAGGTGAACAAAATCTTTTGTGAACCAGTGCAAAGCTGAAATCAAAATAATCTCTCATTGATTTAGTGCACAGTAGTGTACAGTGACACTAGCTATTGTTTGCTCTATAAACTGCCTTGCAATAACACATGCTCTTACAAAGGCCTTACGCCACTGAGCATTTTGATGAGTGATATGTTGGTGCTCAGAATTACCAAGCTGGGTTGCAAATATTTATTTCAGTGTCTCTTCAGAAATGCATTGGAAAAAGAGCCTCTCTTTGAAATTGCACAGTGGCTTCACTGACCTTTCTCTAATACATTTCTAGAAAGTATGACACTCTGCTAAAAATAAAATATCTTCAAATTACAGATGTGGTTTTGCCCCAAAACTACAGGTGCAGGAAAATCATCTCTGCCAACTGTAGAGAAAATTATTTCATAACACACACAAATTCATTGCAGGCAATACTTTGGGGTTTTCTCTTTATGATGCTCTCACATTTCTGTACCAAATCACGTTTCTTTAAATATATGGCCCAGAAAGCCAGAATAAAATATATTAATAAGGTTGAGACAACTGCATGTCCATATGCAAATGAAAATACAAAGGGATGGATATATGCAGCTATTCCAGAGATGACATTAGAAGAAAGATAAATAAACACATTTACAAATTAAAAAGATAGCAGTGCTGACAAAGCTACATAATAGCAATAGCCTTGCTTGAGGTTAAATTTATTCTGGCTGAATGTGACCCTTCCCTTCAGCAGTCCTTACACCTGAGTTTTTGAATTATCCAAGAGAGATGAGTGCTTTTTACCTATCACCTCGAAACACAAAGGTACAGCAGACTTGACTGTCATAGCAGGGACAGCTCCCCCAGACCTTGGCTGCAGCATTTGCTGGTTCAGTAACTGAACCAGATCTAATCTGTCCTTGTCAACACTCCCTGGACAAAGGTGATGTCCTTTCAGGCAAAATGCCCAAGACTGATGCATAAGTTCACCAAGTTCAATAAGCACTGCTTATTTCTCCAAAACATGTTGGTATTTGTGATGCCAAAGTCATATGACTTTGAAGGTTATATCTTGTGATAGCTTTGGCCTTTCTTCACCAGCAGTTACACACAAGGCACGTCTATGCTGCACAAAAGAGTGATGCAGGCATCCTCAAACCAGTCCCAACACCAGAAGCAATGCAGTACCATACTCACAGCATGTTCCCAGGGTAACTAGCTTTGTTGTGATGGCCACCGTAGTGTGGGTACAATGCTTCCAGAAATCAAGTGGGCATCTTTGCATAGTCAGGTAGACACCAATTTACTCGAGCTAGTTTAAGTCTTTCAAGATCCAGTGTAGCTTCAGAGAGGATGGAGGTGCAGGCATAGTCTCTGCAATATCTTCTCCTTTCTCATATAAATAGGAGACTCATAGCCTTTTATTCTTACTGCTTTCTGGAAGGGTCAGTAAAAACACTGCACATTTGTAACCTGGGGGTGCAAACTTTCATAATTATGGGAGGTTGTCTCTCTGTAACTGACCTGGAAATTGCACAATGCTTTATTGCACAGTGTAGATTCATTCACATCATTATTTGAATGAAACAGGGAAAATTGCCTGCACACTAAATCATGCCAAGCTTAGTTGGGTTTACAGGGTAGGGAGTTTGGGGGACTTTTTCCTTATCTGGGTCTTTGAATGCCTGCGAATCCCAATAGATATCCTTCTAAGTAGCAACCAAATTATTAGCACATGACAGTGTATGATTCATTGACATTAGTCTGGAATTTAACAATGTTAAATATGGATCAGAGTGATTTTCTTGTCCTTTCTAGCATGACCTTAATTATTCTGATACCATTTCCCAAAACTCTCTTATACTGGAGATAATTGGCTCTAGCAACTTCATATCTAAACCTTCACTTTTCCACTAATTTACTACATTCAGTCTCAGCAAACTGTGTCCCATTGTCAAAGACTGTTGTATCAGAAAAACAGGTAAGGTGGCAAAAAAAACCCCAAATGAACAAAAAAACCCACATTACTAAGCATAATCATTAATTTAGTTCTAGCATTCTCTGGTGAGTTTATCTCACAGAAAAAGAACACAATATCATGGGAAGTTCTTTGTGGTATTTTTTTACTTCAGTGTAGACAAAATCTCTGCCTATCTTACTGCTGGCAACATTTTTTTCCTGTAGCATCAAACATGATGTATATTGTTTGATTTGCTCTGTATTTTTGGCTTGCGTGAAAGTCTGAAGAACTTTTGCAATGCCATAATTAGCTTGCACGTAATGTAATTTGGGCCTTTCAGTTAGATTTTCCAATTCCCAAATAAACTTTCTGTATCATTCACCACACTGTCCTTGTGAGAGGCAGGCAGTCTGTACAGATACATGGCTCTCTACTGCCAAACATACAAGCAGGACACTTAGATGCAGCAAAACACAGCACCTTTACTCACATATGTAAATATACACCTTATCTTTTCCTTATCATTTTATGTAATTCTTCAGCTATTACTTTAATAATCACAGACCACCTTTTGTAGGTTGTTTGAGGGTTTGGTGTTTTTTTGTCAGATTTATGGATACCTGATGTACCTCTGAACCTTGGGCCTTTTTTTAGCTCCTTCCAACCACCTGTTTTCTCTAAGGCTCATGTTCTCCTTGCAAATCATGTCCTGTAAGAGGAAAAAATAATTTATTTACCTTGGGAGGGTAAAGGTCACTCACTCTTCAAAACTTTTATGATTTCTTCCTTTTTACGTAACAAACACAACTGTGGAGGCTTTATAATTCATAGGTTATTCTAAGTTTGATTGTTAACAGTTGGAAAGACTAAATGGCTTAAAAATCAGCTACTGTTAATATTTATACTGTTAATATCTAAGTAACTACAACTACTTATGACTCTTCTTGCAGCACCCCAACATTCTAGTGAATTGCAGCAACAGCAGAAGTTGTAGGGGAGGGGAGTATTGGAAGAAAAACAAAGGTACAATTATATGAAAATATTAAATTACTTAGTAGATATCTGAAATAATCAACTTGAATGCAGCATTATCAGCACAGAAAATAGATTATATTACCTAAACTGAACACTGAATTTATCTCATCTTAAGTTTTCTGTAGTCAAGAGCAAAAATATCCGTCCTTGTGTAATTCAGAGCATTTCAATGAGACACCATAAGTCACCCACCAAGTTAGCCTGTTTCTCTTGAGTGAAGACAAGGTTCTTTCTGTGTTGCTAGCTGGTTCATTTAGCTGTCAGCACCTGGGAGCAGTGAGACATCCTTTGTTTCAACTGTAAAACGTACTGAAGAGAAGGTCGATTATAGAACTTAATGTTAGGAGAGGATTCACAGGCTAAAGGTGCTTGAGGTGATGCTACTTGACACTTCAAGGAATTCCTCATTGATGTGGCTGTAAAATATAGACTGGTTTATATCACCAGCCTGATTAGTGGCACATACAGGGAACAGTCCCTACCATTACTCTCTTTTCATATTGTGTGGGAGAACCTAAATGCATATGTTTGGTCTCCACTGTTTTTGTAAGCATTGAAAGGCCAAGAATGACTCTGAGGTAGGTCCAGGAACCACAGAATAGCAGCAGCTAAAGTGTCTAAACACAAACCAACAAAGTACTGCTGCTCACTGTCATCTCTTTGAGGTCTGAGAGTTAGATTTTACAGCAAATACAGATATCTAATATTTGAGTCATTGTTACCACTGGAGCAGAATTTGTCAGCAGCCACTGTTGTAAGCTTTCATTATTAGGTTTCTATAATTGCAGTAATTTGGTCCTTCATTTTAGGCATCTGTAGAAATTAGTATTATATGCTATACTGGTATACTGCAGAAAACTTTATCATACTGTGGAGACAGCTGTCCTTATCATTGTTATATTATTAATGTCTATTAGCCAAGTACAAACAAAAAACGAATAATCATTTTCCTTTTAATAATTGTCTCATGAGCAGAAAATTTACAGTGCAAGGTCATGAAGTTTCCATTGATATTACTGTTATTTTGATACAGGATTAAACGTTAATAAAAGTGTCAAACATCTCTCAGGTATTATTTTTTAATATAATTAAACCCATAGTAGATGTATGCCTTCAGTGCCTACAGTTTCCTATTATTAACATTCTTGCAGGTAACACAGAAGATATTCACTATTATTACATTGTAAATGTGTCACAGAATATCATTCATGTGCAAATCAATTTGCTAGAATCCAGTAAAAAACCCCCACATTTGTGATTGGAACATTGCTGATTTAATGTTGGCTGTATATTTAAGATCTTTCCCCAAATAAATCAATGTCTAATTTGCTTGTGGAAACAACAGAGGCCACTGATTAACTACAGACACTTGTTTACTGAAAATACATTACTCTAGCTCATCAGGAAGAGGTTGTTGGGTTTTTTTCTCATTGGCATTATTTCAGTTATTTATAAATTTATTTTAGCTGAGATGAGCTCCTGAGGAAAAGAAAGGTTCTGTCCAACTTATGTACACTACTTTGAACCCACAACACTGCTTTCACTGGAGATAAGGAGTCACTGCTGAATTAGAGAAGAGTCCCCTTTCCACTTGCTACACATTCCTTCTTTCCACCCCAGCTTCAAGCTGCAGGTTACTTACTCAAAACTAGTTGCAGCTGAGTTCATGTCTCACCATGCACTGCTTTAATTCTGTCAGCCAGCATAACATTTTCTGGGGTTGCAACCTACTGATGGAGCATCTCAGCAGATGGCAGCATGACATTGTAGATTACCAGGATGCACTGTGGAGAAACAGGAGGAGATTTTTAATGAAAATTAATTGATCCTGAGAAACTGACATCCACACTAAACATTGCTAGGTTTTGTCTGTTTATTCACTTTGGACTAGATAATATTTTTTCCTCCAGGACTAAAACACCCATCTGTGGCTGGTGAACATTAGGTGACTCCTGGAGTGTTGGTACCAGTGTTTCACCCAAGAGGAACGCAGTTCAGTAACTTTGAGACTGCTCCAGAATGCAAACCAAAGTAATAAAGGTGGGGATAGTCAGCAAATTGACTTAATAATCCACCCTGATATGCATTCACACATTAACATCAGCTTAGCCCTTGAGCACTGAACTCCTTCCAA
>NW_009952973.1:4784280-4789695 GCF_000747805.2 Chaetura pelagica | reverse complement strand
AACTTTTAGTTAAATTCAGAAATAAATATTAGATTCCCTTTCAGTCATGCATGTTCTTTTTTATGTATATATTTTATACAATACAAGCTACCAAGGGATCTGTTCTGAAATGGATCTTTTGGATGCTGCCATGCAATAAATGCTAAACAATAAGCATTTGGCAGTTTCACACTAAAGATCCTTTTTCAAAAGGGAAATTTAAATTAAATCACTGCCAGTCAATGTGTATTCATGACAGCATAAGGATGTTTATGCCATTTTTCATTGTAAATACATTCTCCAATTGAATGTTATGCTTGCATAGCTCAGGAAAATATATCCCTGTATTAATAGCCTGTATATGCAGTCAACTCAGTCTCTGTCTACAGAAACTCTAGATCCCTGCAGTCAATCATTCCTTCCAACACAGCAAGGCCTGGGCTGTTAGTTAGCTCATTTATCAGAGGCTTCTAGGTCACCTTGGACATATTTAAGCTGTAAAACCTGTGGAAAAAATAGAACTTGTAGTGTTACAATATCATAGCAACAAGGCTCAGCTAATGTAGCATTCAATATTTCTGTATTATAAAATCAAAACTTGATTTAGAATTTCAGAACAGACAAAAAATATCAGTCAGAAAAGGTTTCTTGGCTGGTAGGGAAACTTCCAGAAAATACTGGAAAAAAAGAGATTCAGAACAGCTGGTATTTGAGGTAGATATTTTGAATGGAAAAAAAAAAAAATGGAGAACTCAGTTTAGTTGCTCCTACTTTGTGTCCAAGGTCCACACATGCTCACTGTAGTGCCACACACCTAAAGCCTTTTGGAGACCAGATGGGATACCCTATGGCACCTTCAATAAATACTGACCCATGCACAACTGAACTGAGATCCAAGAGCAAGAGCTCTTCCAGAGATCCTGAGTGAAGGTATCTAAAAGTTATTCAGCTAAGTTTACACCATAGAAAACAGGGGCTTGGATCAACTGTCCAAATAGAGAACAGATCCAGGCAATTACTTAGTGAGCCATAATGTTAATACTGAATTACCTAATCTCCCTGGCTAACTATTTGGAGTTTAGCTGTATCATTATTTTGTAATGAAAGTGCATAATGCCTAGAAACCAGCTCTGTGTAGGATGTGAGCCTGTGATCCTGTTGTGTTATTGCCCCATTAGGTAGTATAGATCACAAATAATCCAAAACTATATGATTTATTTTTTTTTAAACCAAGTGTACAAAGGGCTAGAGATTGTGCTCCCTGCTGTACCTTACACTCCATGTTATCTAGAGCAGTTTACAGGTGTAAGCTTTTTAATATGTGACTTTTCTACATTAATTGTGCATTTTAAGGCCTACATAAAGAGGTAAATTTTCGATTGCATGATTAGTAATCTATAAATCAGAGCGCTCCTTGAATATACGCGCTTAAACTGTACTGGGATGGTGGCTTTCTCAGCGTGTGAATTCCTGAGCGCTTATGCAAGCAGCTCAGCTGCAGTTCCTGCAAGTCACCACTGTGGGGAGACGGTCAACTACTAGCACGACAGAGACAAAGCAGATGTTTAACAGCAACCGCAGCTAGAAAAAAAAAAAGAAAATTACTGAAGCCTTAGAGAAACTGAAACAAAAATAAACCAGCTTTCTAAATTATCATCACATGCCTGTAACGTGTCATTATGTTTCAAATTCTGAAAACAAAAAGCTGCCCTATCCCTCTTGGGATAGTCAACAACAATAGAAAACAATGGGCCAGAACTCTTGCCATATAAAATTATTTTCAGCCTTGAATTCTAGCTCTGTGTTTATACTACAAACATTACTAAACTTGATATTCCAAGAAGAATTGTTAACACTACATTAACTAGTTTTAAAAGTTAGCTTGTGTGATGTGGTTCATTTGTGGTGCAGTAAAACAAAACATCATTCTGCCTAAAAATATATTTATATAAAGATAAAAACCCCAAGCATTTTAGAGCTGAATGGAATTATCTCTACCATTAGAGGAGGTGTCTTAGTTAAGATTAAACTTGGATCTTATGCATGTATATGTACGTATACATGTGTGTACACACGAGACCAAAAAAAAAAAGCAACTGCTAGTTCCCCCTTTGAAAACTCAAGACCCTAGTGAAGGAAGATCAGTTTCAATGGTACACATACCCAGCTCAAAAATGTTAAATTCTTCTTCACCCTTCCTAGTCCAGACAACCACTATTTACGTATTAGAAAAGTAAGCTATTTCACTTATGTGAAAAACTAAATCTCATAATCATTTGCCTCTCTCTAACATAACTGCAACAATATCCCCTTAGGTGCAACAAAAGAAAACATAGATCCTCCACCTTGGACTTGAAGGCACATAGGTGGCTGCTGTCACTGCAGCTTTCTGCTTGCAGAGGTGTATTTAATACCTTCTATAACAGTCTCCCCTGCCTCCCAACCCCAGTCTCAGGAGGTATAAACTTGCCTTTGCAATTATCCCAAGAAATACTTGCTTATTTAATACTTACCTATTTAAGTGGTATCAGAAATTCCTCTCTGCTGAAAGGAAGCTGAGCCACTTGCATTTGTATCAACAACACAGCTTCAGTTTATGCCTAGAAAAAAACACCGTAGATGCCATAGATGGAAACACAATTTCACTGAGGCTTTCTTGTTAAATACACATGCAAGGTACAAATACGTTGTCATATGCACACACAGAGACCTTAAGTAAAATAAAAGGAAAGAGCATAGATGAAGTATAAGGAAAGTAGCTAGCCCAAATCAGGAAAACTAACACTAGCATACATCACCCAAATTTGTGTTTAATGTTTAAATGAAGAAAGCATAATCATGTTTAATCTTCTGAAGCCTGCAGCACCGATTATCCTCTCCCTCTCTCACTCTTCTTTGAACATCTACTTGCAGTGTCACATCCCTTATAGAAAAATGGTTTAGCAGCAACATCAGTGCGGCATCACCTAAAGCAGCATTTGACATGACTTGGAAGGAAGCAGACTCCATAATACAGATGGAACCCCTACATGTCCCTGCAAACCTGACTGCACTGACTGCCTAGGCCTAGGGATAGGGCAGAAAACTGCAGGGCCAGTGAAGTGCTGCACATTCCCATACAACCATGGAATTGCCCAGCACCATACAAAGGTAACAGAAGCTGGGATGATAAGGAAATACAGGATGAGTAAAGACTGTAGTTGCCAAGCAGGATCATTCTGTTCTGTGCTGCTCCTCTTTGTGGCCACGAGTTGCTTTTTCTCATTCTGTGTCATGACTTACTATGGGAAACCGATCCAGCTACATTTCTTTCCCTGAAGTTGTTTCTGCCATATCAGTTTCTGTGTCTGGCATATCAAATGTCTGTGCTAACACAAAGCGGGAACAGCTTGCCAAAGATGGGGCTGCCCATTTCAAAGGCAGCTGATACTTGGATCATCTTAAGTAACAGTGTGAAGCTGCAATTTGGGAGGTGGGAGGGGGGAACACAGAGTAAAAAAGCTGATAATTTTGATAATGAAAAAGAAACTCATGCTCAAACATTTTCTATTTAAGATGTCTAATAATTCTGCAATAAGGGTGCACTGCATTAAGCCCTATTTTGGATGTGTGAAACTTGTCATCTGAGAGTCCTTTCTTCTTAAAATAGAACAATGTCTCTTCAATTATTTAATACTGTCATATTTGAGGGTTGAAAATGTGTTATTACATTATCCAACATTAAGATGATGACTATAGGAAGAATATTGTTTGAAGGCAGAAGCTTTCTCAGGCTCGTGAATGAATTTTCTAATATACATTACTTTTAAACAGAACTACAGCATTTTTTTTTTAAACTCCGCATGACAGTTTTGCAATTGCACACATGCTCATGTCCCATATATACATCATGAGCTGTGCACACGAAGGGACTTAGGATGTGTATTGAAGACACTTGAAATGTGGCTGACATTATTCCACAAATCTATTCCTTGGATATAAGTCTGAACAATGATCAGTTCACAATTAAAAAAAAAAAAAAAAAGAAGTGTGATAATTAAAATTCTGAATAAATTAAAGGAATGCAAATGAGGAGAAAGACCCAGAGCACCTCATTTTCTCAGAACATTGTTTCTTATTTTCTTTTAGTGGATAGCTATCTCACTAAAATAGACTATGATTTTCTATTCTTAAAGTAGGTTATTGTCAACTGATACAAGTACATGAAGTTTCCTATTATACAAAGAATCTGTTGAGATAATAAGTACCAGCTGGACCTATCCCCAACAGCAATAACAGCATGTAGAGCATGATTATAATGTAACAGATTGTGAAACAGAAGAGATGGTTTAACTTGTAATAAGGCCCTTATGTTAATACAGTAACAGAAGAGAGAGTTTCGCTTGTTCACAATGCGTGTAGCAAGGCCCTTATGTTAATATATTCAATTATTTCAAAGGTACATTCTCTGAAAATATTGTCTATGAACATTTTTAGGAGCTTGATTGCACATGCACAAATGAGAAAATATGGGCCCACTCTTGAATGAAGTGTGGCACCTGGTGACATAGGACATGGAAAAGGTTGAGGTACCAAATGCCTTCTTCACCTCAGTCTTTACTAGCAACACAAGCCTTCAGGAACCCCAGATCCCAGAGACCAAGGGAAAAAGATAGAGTAAGGAAAATGCACCCTTAGTAGAGGAGGATCAGGCCAGGGAATACGTAGGCAAATTGTCCATGTGCACTTATAGGATGTACCCACCAGTGCTGAGGAAGAAGAGAGATGTCATCACAAGGCTACTTTTTATAATTTTGGATTGATCATGGTAACTGGGAGAAGTGCCTGAAGACCAAAGGAAAGCAAATACCACTCCTGTCTTCAAGGAAGGAACTACAGGCTGGTCAGCTTCACCTCAGTCCCAGGGAAGGTGATGGAGCAGCTAATCCTGGAAAGCATTTCCAGGAGTACCAAAGACAAGGAAGTGAACAAGAGCAATCAGCAGGGTTTCACCAAGGGCAAGTCATGTCTGACCAACTTGATAAACTTCTACAACTAATTTACTAGCCTGATAGATGAGGCAAGAGCTGTGGATATTGTTTACCTGGACTTCAGTAAAGCTTTTGATGCTGTCTCACAGAAGGTCTTCATAGAGAAGCAGTTGAAGCATGGGCTGGACAAGCAGTGAGGTGGATTGAAAACTGGCTGAACAGCCTGGCTCAAAGGGTGGAAATCAATGGAAGTCTACTTGAAATACAGTAATAAACAGTGTACCCAAGGGGTCAATACTGGGCCCAGTCCTGTCCAGCATCTTTATTAATGGTCTGGATGATCAAACAACACACCCTCAGCAAGTTTGCTGATGACATAGAACTAAGGGGAGTGGCAATTGTGCTGCTATCCAGAGGAACCTGGATAGACTGGAGAAATGGGCTGCCAGGAACCTCCTGAAGTTCA
>NW_009952973.1:4763376-4783373 GCF_000747805.2 Chaetura pelagica | reverse complement strand
TCAGCAGGAGGGAATGCAAAATCCTGCACACAGGAAGGAACAACTCCATTTAGCAATATAGGCTGAGGACCACCCCCATGGGTCCTTTGGCAGAAAAGGACTTAGGCGTCCTGGTTGGAAAACAAGTTGACCACGAGCCAGCAATGTGCACTTGCAGAAAAGAAGGATGACAGATTCCTGGGATGCTTCAGAATGAGTGCTGCAGCATGAGGAAGTGTATTCTTCCCCTCTGGTCAACACTGGTAAGACTGCATCTGGAGTGCTCTGTTCTGTTCTGGGCTACCCAGTACAAGACAGACATGAACATATTGGAAAGAATCCAGTAAAGAGCCACCAAGATGAAGCACTGAAGCATCTTTTCAGTGAGGAAGGGCTAAGGGAGTTGGGACTGTTCAGCCTGGAAAAGAGAAGGGATCTTATTCATGTGTACAAATACCTGGAGAGAAGGTGTAAAGATGACAGAGCCAGGCTTGCCTCAGAGGTGCCTAGTGACAGGAACAGAAGCATTGGATTCTTACACAGGAGGCTCCATGTGAACATGAGGAAGTTCTTTTTTCTGTAGGGGTGACTGAGTACTCAAAAAGCTGTCCAGAGAGGCAGTAGAGTCTCCTTCCTTCAAAAGCCATTTGGACATGGCCCTGGGACACTGGTTCTAGGTGGCCCTGCTTAAGCAGGCTGGTTTGACCAGATGACCTCCAGAGATCCCTTCCAGCCTCAACCACACTCTGATTCCTAGTGACAAATCAGACAAGCTATGCCTTACAAGAAATACATACTTTTAGCAGGCAAGAACATGTACACAGGCAAAGTTAAATATCACGCACAAGGAGCTGGCAAGCAGAGCTACAGAAAACCATTCCAAATATCAAGTAGCTTAGAGGCCGATTTATGTTCAGCATCAAGTCTAAATGCAAACAGTTTAAATTATTTGACAAGGAAAGTTTTTGTTTAAATCCCTCATGAACTGCATTTATTTCTTCTCTAGGCTATCCAAAAGCCATTCTGCCAAGCAGCATTTATACTTGATTTTAAAATCTTTACAGCTGCTGTAGTTGCTTGACAGATTTTGAAGTTGTCTATTTAGCCATAGTTGTCGGTACCTTCCAGAGAAAATATTTTTGGTCTTGCTGTTGGCAACACTTACCAGGTCACTGTTCCTACATGTCTCCCAGTACTGAAAACTATTTGCAAATTACTTTTTTTTCTTCTAAAGGCAATGACTGAGTAGTCAAGTGGAACACCAGCTTGGGAGAAAAGCCAGTGGGAACATTTGCCTGTTTGCCAAATATCTGCATACCAGCCCTCGTCCAAGATGGCCTGCTGACCACTAAGAAACATTCAGTGACACACTTGTTGCTGATAGATCAAGTTGAAAACAGACACTTGGTGTCAGCTTGCATTACTCTGTTTTTCTGAACAAGGCTCACAGCATTTGGTGCCTGTTTTTTCCAAAGAGCACCAATGCCCAGATTTTTGCTTCCCAGTTCTGATATTACAATAAAGCAGCTTGAAACATGCTTCTTAATGTCATGTTTTGTAGAAGGCAACCACTCCTCTAAGCATTTAATTATTACTGAAGAAAATGCATAAAGTTTTGTAACCCTAATGATGTGTTTAAGACACTACATTCCTGAATTCTACATTATAATGTACTCACACAGAGCTCCCATCTCTTTGAAATGTTACAGCATCCCTGGGATATGTAACTAGTGTTCTTATGACATGTAGAAAACTGTAGGAGAAAGGTTATTTGGCTTCAAACATCAGAAAATCCATGCAGGAACAAAGATTAAATAAATAAATAAATTCCAGTATTCTGTTTCCCACACTTCTTCTCAATTGCTCTCCCAGGTTTAGGTTGTATCTTTTGATACTAGTGCAGTAGCAGCATCCTACATAGATCCTACATTACCAAAAAATTTTAACTGCATGTAGCTTGTAGTTGCATAGCAATTAATTTATAAATGAAAGTCAATGTAACTGCAGTAAATTTGCAAAGACCAATATTTTATTCCAGAAAAGAGACCTGAGTTCAAGAGTTTACTTTTTAGCTAGTAACTACATTTTCCTATGTTAGGAGAACTATTTTTTTTTTTTTTTTTTTTCAATCAGGTTTGGATACACAGAGGCTCCTGTAAACCCTTGCAAAGAGCAATTTCAATCATTTATCTTAGGTCACAGACTTCATCTTCAGAGTAACAATTTCCAAACATAAACAGGATACATGTTCTCCCAGAACTTGAAAGCAGGCTACTCAAAATGGAATAACAAATATGGTGAAGTATGATTGTCTATTTATAACAGCTTAAGTAGGATTATGGAGTTTAGAGCATCACATTCTCATCTCTTCCATTCTCCTTGGACATGCTAACCTTTGCCAAGGACTCATAGTTGGCTCATGACCACGTACTTTTAAAAAAAAAAAGAACAAACAAGAACAACAACAACAAAAAAAAACCTAACCAAAAACTCCCCTGCAATTCCAGCATCTCTGAAATTAATTCTACAATAAATGGTACCTCTTCAATAAATAAGCACTTACCATGTGTGGATAGCATATAATTTTTTAAGATCTAGCTGCTCTTCTAGTCATGTTTCTACCTTAGGATGAGATTCAATTTTCTTTACAAAACCATTACTTTAAAGGCAAAGGATTTTAAAGCATCATCTTTAGGGAAGGAAAAAAAAAGAAAAAGAAAAAGAAAAAAAAAAGGCCATCTCGGGATTTTTTTAAAAAGAGACGTGCAACACTTTCATAGGCAAAGTAATCAAACTATGCATCCCCCTAAGTGCAGTACCGCACAGTGAGCACACGAGGTCTCTGGCACACACAGGGACTCATCCCTCAGTCTTTCCTCATAAATTGCTCACTAAAAACAGGATTTCACAGGTGAGATTTGAAATCTGAGACCTGTCCCCGAAACAGCCAGGCCCGCATAAGCAAGGTGCAGCTTAAGGGCTTGGCAAATTTTGCGGAAAATAAATGGAAAGCTGACTTTTTTTTTTTAATTAATACAAAACACCCACGTGGGAGGTACTGCTGCACTTCAGCTACAGGCACACAGGGACGTCCTCGGGGCAGTCACGCTGTCATTGCTCATAGTCCTTGAGCTGCCTTCTTCCTCATCCTGCCTTTCCCTTATTCATTCCAGCTCTGACTGGACGCAAACACATCACCTATTTGTAATATCGTATTAGCATGCTCCTGTTGGAGTACACTGCAATACTCAGGGACAAACTGGTATCAGGAATTTTAGGAGCACAGCCTTGATCCTCCCACTTCTCTTTGTGACTTGTCCAAATATAATTTTGCTGTGCTTTCTTATCCCATCCATACTGTTTACTCTCCAGATGTTTAAACATGTCTTAAAACAGTGGCACAGATCTTGTGTACAGGTAAGAACCTAATCTTCTGTCTCCATATAGATTACAGTCAAAGGAGGCAACAAACAGGCTAAACATCCGGTGCTTGCCTTGAGCCTTCTTTGCACCAGCACTTTACTCCTCTGTAAATACATTGTGGGCATGGATGGTTTATTGCTTACTGTGTCTTAGATGAAATAAGAGACCTGAAAAAAGCCCCAAGTAATTATCAGCTGGCAGAATCAGCCAGTCAGCTTACAGACACTATTTATTGTTATGAATGCAGATATTTCTTTAGGTATTCATTTCCATAACATATTTTAAGTAGTAGTTTTCTCATTATTTTTATATTCTGTTTTCTAAATTGTACTTCATTCTTTGTATTAGTTTGGATAACTTCTATCAGTCTTTTATGGCAAGGAATGAGATCAGTACACAAGAGATCCAATCTCATCTGATTGATGTTTCTAGCACTAATGGTCAGTGAAAGAATTGCTGCCATTCTGTCTTGCAAAACTAAGTGCATTCAAGATGTTTTTGTGTGTATTACCCATGCACTGCATGCTTGTGGTTTGGCCAGAATGGGAATATACCTAAAAGATTACTCAGAGAAGTTAGGTTAGTGCAACATCCAATCTGCAGTTTGTGCCTTACTTGTACATTTTTCTCCTTGGAGTGACACATGCTATTTTGTAACCAAAAGCTGGAGGCACTAAGGTCATTATTTGCAACAGCTAAAAGTTGAGCACTGAAATAACTGTCATACTCGTTCACATTCTCCAGACCATTATAACAATAGCAGTCTTAGTCATTCCATCACTATTTTTCTTCCTTAAGTATGGATGAAGAGGCCAATAAATTTAACTGAACTCTCATATTTGAAAAACCCCAATTTATTGTAGTAAGAATAAATGCTATGTCATCAACATGCAGTATTCTATTAAGTACATCTTTCTCACAGATTTGTGAAAGGTATTGATTTAGTACATCTGGCCAATTCCATGTAAGTAAAAACCCAGCACATTTCATTTATAAAATAATAATTCAGGTGAAAGAAGGTGACCTTCACTGACCAAGCAGTGTTTTTAAAACTATTTAAGTGTGCATCTATAATTTAAGAAATCTGCAACCTTGACAATGCTGACCATGCTTCAAGAAAGGACAAAAAAAAATTGTTAGGGAAATAAGAGTTTTCCACTGGCATTTTATAAATGTATACTGCCTTCCTCAACGGACCTCCAGTCTAATTTAAGCATCCTTATTTGATGCAGTAAGTGAAAGTAAAGAGTGGGAAGGTACTGGAATGAAGTGCATACTACAGCGCAGTGAAGGCTCATATGTGAAACAAGTATTGGTACAGGCTAAATTTACAAAGATTGCAAGATACACAGCTGAAGGGAGAAAGGAAGCAAAAAACCAATGTATAATACATTAACCTACACACCCCAAACAGCAGCACCAGCAACTTATTTTACAATCCTAGGTGAATAATCAAAGAACATCACTGATCGCTAGGCTAAGAGTCAGCCTTATACCCTTGTCTCCACAAGGACACAAAACAGGCAGGATTCACAGCACAGCGAAAGTGGGGCAGCCCACAAGAGAACCTTCAACCCATCACGCCCCAGGAACTTGAACTACTGTCAAGCAGCTCATCTGGATGAAGGGGGGACATGAACTCTCTCAGGAGGCCAGCAATTTGCATTTTCCCCCTTTTATTTACTTGTGACTTTTATTTATGCACACTTTCAGAGCATCAGGAGTCTACAGAAAATCATGCTTCAAACACGATCCTGTTTTATAGTGATGCACACCAAGAAGCAACCTTAATAAATGTCCACAGGGACTAGGGGTAGGACCTTCTCAGCTACTGAGTGCAGATTGTTCCAGAGTGAACTAAACTGGGACTTTCTGCTGTGACAAAGTAAATCCTGCAGCCATTGGGATAGCCCACTACAATGAAATATGTCTACATAGGTCTGCATCATAATAAAACAGTGTTAGAACTGAAACTGCATAATATCGCTGCAATACTGGGGAGAAGGAGGGGGGAATTAAAGTTGAAACCCAATTGAAAGGAGTATACCTTTTGCTCATAGAAATCTTGTTAAAAACCATAGCATTGCTGGGTTTGCGTTGATGACAAATAAGCATGTTTCTCATTCCACAGTATTCTCATTCCAAGTGTTATATCTCATATATATATCTCATTCCAAGTGTTGAGAATGCCAACGACAAACCTTCTCCATTTGGTGAAGACTGGAAGTAAGGACTAAGGAAGCCCTACTAGCTATCTGCAGCAGAAACAGTTGCAAATCTGTGGTACTCCATTTCCCAACTATAAAAAAAATTATTCTCTTAGGTACATGGTGTCAGGACAATCAGTATCAGCATGCAGTAAGGAATATTGCCTTAAGAATATAATCAGCAAACAAGACATTAAAATGCAGGCTGCCATGAGAAACCCCAAGTTTTTCAGGCACTTTTGAACTGCATGAAGAATTATAGCAGAACAAGTCAGGACTTCTCAGGGTACAGGAAAACCAGCACTTTCATAGCCATCTGTCTGCCTGCTGAGATGCATCCCCAAGGGAGAAAGTCCTGCTTTTTGGCCAAAGATACCAACTGCTGCAGGTGAAAGTACGCCCAACAGTATCTTTTCTTAAGTGTTGTGTATTGTGTGCATACAGCATTACTGCACTTTGAAATAAGAAAAAGAAATTGTTTGTGACTCTTAGACTAGCATCAGATGTAGAGGAAGAGAATACCAGCACATCAGCAAAGAGCAAATGCATTCAGCTGCAATGATTTCTTATCAGTATGCAGAACAAGAAAGTGTAATTTCAGCCAAAGCTATTCAAATTATGAGGACACAATCATCAGAGGACTACAACCAAGGACAAGTTTACAACTAAGAAAGGAATAAAGGCTGACACTGCAGGTACTACAAAAGCACCACATACTCCTGATTTCAGCTGAAATATGCAAATTCAGAAACATCCACGATCCTAAACCCAAAACAAAAAATTCAAACAATAGTTATGTGAGGGGGAAAAAGTAGTACTAAGAGCAGAGTACTGTGAACTCCCAGCAGCTTAGACATCTGCAAAGATTTCAAAAGACAGAGTGTGCAACACCTACCTTAGGAAGAACTCATTGCACTCAAAGAAAAAACAAATCCTGGAAAACAAAGGCAAAATTGCTGAAATTAGACACTTAAACCCTAGAGCAGTAGTTACAAAGAAACCCAAACAAAGTCTGCATCAGATCCAAACAGTTTAAACAGCACTAAACCAATTCACCCCTTTCGTGATAATTATAGATGGGATCACTTGACTGAATAGAGTCACTCTCTGCAAGTGTAGCAACATTTTGAAAGTTACATTTCTGCACAGGGCACCAAGCAGATGAACAAACTGGCCTTTAAGGGAGCTTTGCCCACAAGTGATGACATTTTTCTGTCCCTAGTGCAAAGATAACATAAAAAAGCTCTAACCACAGCCTCCAAATGTCTGCCAAAAATACCTAGGAAAGTGACATTAAAATTAGCTGCAATAATACCTGCAGGACACTTGCTGAGCTCTGCAAGCCTTAGTCCAGCCCCCTAAAGGAACAGAGTGATACTAACTGCCTAAAGTTTTACTTCAGCTATTCAGAAACTACCAGAATTTGCAAACTGCTCTGCACTAGCTGAAATTGCAGCATTATATCCCACTTATATGCCACAAGAAAGGAAGTAGGATGTATACAGTTGGCTCCTTAACCCATGTATTTCTACAGCATAAGCACTCATGACCTAGAAACAATCTCCCATGAATTACAGAAGATGCAGAGAGACTTCAAAAACATTAAATAAACCTGTGACATGCCAGCTCCATAAAAAGAATGGAAAAGATCCAAAGTCAAAGCTACAGCAAAATAGACTGCCTATGCTGACCACCCTGGAAAGCCACACACTTGAAGAGCAAGGGCCAGACATTCCAACCAACCAAATGCTGTAGTATACAATGGAAAGGTAGTTGAGTCCTTTACGGGTCATTAACAAGAGATCTTCAAATTCATTAGAAAAGAAACAGTTTTATAGAAATGTGTACTGATCAAACATTATTTAAAGCAGCAGAAATACAATTGTTTAAAAACAGACTTTTAATTACACAACAAACTCCCCTGCCTTGTAAGATTACTGTTTGGATTTGAGAAGCCTGACCAGAAACATCCCATTCCTTCCTTCCCTTCCCTCCTCCCCAACTCCCTCCCCTGCTACTAAGCCACACTCAGTTTTGTATCTGACAAAGACTTCAGCAAATGAAAAGAAAAAAAAAAAAAAAAGTAGTTCTATATCCATCAGATAATAACTATTTCAAGTGCAACAAAGTAAGCATTATGCCACAGATATATATAGGGTACTACATAGAAACCTGAACAAACCAGCTGTCAGTAAACAATGGAGAAAAGGGCTATACTCTATATGCAGACAAAGAGCTGAATTCTGAATTTGCCCTGCCTGGGTACACTCCTTTCAAGCTTTTTGAGCACTGAAGTGCAGCCTCCCTCCTTTGTTGCTGAAGAGTGCATACAAAACACACTCTGGGGGGAAGGAAATGGGTGGTACTATGTTGTACAAAGGAGCAGAGAGAAGCTGTGTGAGAAAGCAGCTAATATAAGCAACAAGAAGAGGTTAATAGAGAGGGAGAATTCTGCATCTACAGGATAACAATGGAGGCATGAGAAGGAAGAAAAGCACCTATGTGCTGGGAAACAGAGAAGCAGCCGAGTACCCCCTTAGTCAACAAAGCTCTTAAAACATTAATAATAGAATCATATTCAAGAGGAATGAATACATAAGCTTTATGAACATAAATTTAGAAATGTCTTTGCTATGAATTTTTCACAAATATAACAACTGACTTGCCAAATGAACTTCACGTGGACTGAGGCATAGCATGCAGCATTTCAGAAAGCCCAGTGATTTTGTCAACGTTATTATTATTATTTAAACATAAGACAAAATAAAATACAAAATTCTTTAGAAAATTTTATATTCAGCTTTAAACAGAGCAATTGCCGTAAGTTTTCAGGTCTGTCGAGTTTAAACAGTTGCACTGCTAAGATGTCCACTCACAACCACAGGGACTCAAAGGCATTATATAGAGCCCAGGGAGAGTCCAGTCTTAGAGTCACTGAAGTCACAGCTTTCCTTGGAGGTTGCATTTCACAGACAGTTAAGTATTCTTGTTCTCCTCAACCTCTTTCAAGAAGGCACAGACTGTCTTGAAGTACAGTACTGAAGCCTGGGTGAAATTCTTCAGCCAAGGGCTCACTTAATGTTACACAGAGTGAAAGATTAACTTATTTCATAGGTGAATAGTGCTTACATTCTGGACAGTTTTTGTATGAATGTCACCAACAAGGGGAAGAAACATGTAGGGCAAGGCTCCAAGATAATACAACAACAATAGCTAATAATAATAACAATAATAATAGTAACCAGATAAAACTAATCCCCATTCTCTAACCCAAACCAGAATCAGCAAACTAAACAAAGATTAGCAAGCTAGTATTTGGGAGGATGGAGGTGAAAATCAAAAATTGACAGGAGTCAAGCTGAATTAGACATTTCCATCAACAAAAAAGCAAAAGATTTTTCAATTTAAAAAATACCTCAAAAAAACATCAGGACAACTGTATCGCCAAGAAAGAACAGAGCTTGGGAATAATTCCCCTACAGCTAGATAACAAAGTGAAACATTCTTCTTCAACATGGAAAATGTCAGTCAATACAGAGGCTAATGAAAACAGTGACAGTATCCAAGCCCAGAGTTCTGAGGTACCACAGACTAACAAGACTTGATAAGGCTATCAAGTGAGGAGCTAAACTAGGGGGACTGAAGAATAACAAACACCTGAGAGAAGTGGGGGGAAAGAAGCAATTCACCAATGGGACCTAATAAATATATAAACCTTGAAAATGAGTGTCAAAAAAGAAAGTTTTTATAGAACCTGGGCTAACCACAGAAATTAATACAATGCAAGGTGGAGATGATATCAAGTAAGGGAAATTACTTATCTGTATGGGAGGGAATGGGAGTAAACTGTGCTTTAAGTGTGATATAAGAAAAATATCTGTTTGGAGAGAGACTATTGTTCTTGATGATCAAGTTGGGATCAAAACCAGTAATTGATAATCATCATAATAGCAGAAATACAACTGGCTGAGAATAAAAAGTGTTGGAAGGCATTGATAACAGATCAGAATATTGTATGATGACTCGATAAGAGGATAAGGACAGTGACAGAAATAGGATAAAATTCAGATCAAAATGCAGATCACATTTCACTTTGAGCAGTAGCTTTAGATCTGTTAAAAAAACACTAACTGCACAAGATACAGAGGGCTACAGAAGTTTCCATGCCCCTACTTGTCCTACTGAAGTTTGGCTTATTCTGACAAGACAGAAAGGAAGAACATGGCCACTGTAAGAGGCAGATACAAGAAAAGAGAAAGGCAGAGAGCCTTTCACCTTAAACAATCTTTAATGGAACAATGGTCTACACCTGTAAACCAGCACATGGAGGCTCATTACCTTTTGAGTACTCGAGCTGTGGAGCAGCCTTCCAATAAAGAAACATAGTAACAAAGGCTACCGAGCAAAAGGTGTATCTAGGGGGTTATACCAGGGCTCCCAGAACTGTCAAATAAGAACCACCCCTCCAGTTCAGCACAGCTGTTGAAAAGCAGGGCCTCAGTCTGGAATGCTGCTTACTATCAGTGCAATTCCTTATGTTTTATTTGGACTCTGACCACAGACACCAAGGAAGCAAAGCCATCCTGGGACACACAAATTACCTCATGTTACAAAAAAGCCACAGTTCAGATGATCTTACTTGTTACACAAAACTCTACAGAAACAAAAACACTTGTATTTCTCTACCAATGAGAAAAGCCTCAAAAAGGGATGAGAACACCATCTAGACAATTTATCACTAGCACAGCTACTGACTCTGGGGCAAGTGGCAATTTTTTTCTGGGAATGTATCAGAAGGTAATGACTACATGTCAAAATACTTAAGTGATGACCGAGAAGATATTTTCAACATCACTACTCTGGTTGAAGTTTCATCAACAACAACAGATATTTACAGACTGCACCCCTCAAGTGCCTTTAAGTAATGCTGAACGGGCTTCTTTTCCAGTGCAGACAACCTAGGTAAAAACAGTGGGTGCTGCACTAGTATACAGACTTTTATATATATATATACACACACACACACACAGTTTCATTGCCAGCAAGGGCAACAGTGCTGTAAAGAGAGTGATTCTGCTTTCAGACGTTAGGCTATATAGGACCAAAGCTACCCATTTAAGGATCCATTAAAGATCTTTAAAGATCATTTTATTCTAGTAAAAACTACAATTTTCTTTTACCTCAATTTTAGTGAAAACCAGGAAGTAGTTGATGCCATTTTACATCAGTAATAAGCCTACTTTCACTTCCAGCCTTCTCTCAAAGCATGCCTTTTAAAGACACACAACTATGAAACTTACTTAAAGGACAATCTAGGGATAGGTGACCAAATTATACTAATCATCTCAGATGGTTACTTTCTCCTGAGTGGGTCAATTTTCAGAGCAATTTTAATGATGTTCATATTTTCCTCAGTAGGTCTGAGTTATTTAATGAATGTTGGACAGGTTGTTGCTGCTACATAAACTTTGTTCACAAAAGCCTTTTTTATATTTCTTCACATACCAAATATTATATCAAAGGTATTAATACTTGCAATTAAATCATTACTTGCATTCTCCAGACTTGATTTTATCTCAGCTATTGTACAATTCATACAAGACAGGGAGTCTGGAACTTCATTACATTTCCTTCTAGTTTTGAAGCAATTTTTTTGTTTTTAAAGAAGCAAAACTGTTCTCCACTTTAGGGGGACCACGCATTTTAGTCCCAGATTTGTAAAATATGCATACTTCTCCAGATGGCTAATCCAATAAAGCCCTATCTTCAATACCTCACCTTTTAAGACTTTTATGGCTGTCTCCAGTTTTTCTTTACTGTGACTTTAGTGCATGAAGAAGCAGTCTCTGCGCAACAAATTTAAGGAAAAAAAAATACAACCAACCAACAACAACCACAACCAAAAAAACCAACATTTAAAAGTACAGGTAATTGAATGACGTCTACAGACAAAAAATTTCCTTAAATTTCAGAGTTCAGTGCAGTTTTTGTTAATGTCACAGCAAATCCCAGCAGCTTCTTGTTAACATCTTGCTACATCCACACAATAATTACAACATCCATATTACAGGTACTAGAATTATCAAAGCGGTTTCATAAGAGGTCATACCATAGCAAGGTCTTTACTTCTGCTGAGTGGGTTGCTGTGTGAGGGGTTCTATATCTGCCTGTTCACAATGAATTAAGCTACATGTATGAGACTACTGAGTGTTGAGGGTGTCTCTACATAATGTGTTCTAAAAATGCTAATTACAGAAAGCAGACAAACAGGAGGATAGGGAATGCTGTCTAATTTATTACTACATCAAGCATATTGAAAAAGTGTGCAAACAGTTCATAAACCTCACAAGTTGGTAAGAGGAATTATTTCTGTAACAACATACCGTTAGAATTACTGAAGGACAAACTATCAGATGAGATATATAAAAATGTATGCTCATTCTACTAATACCAGTAGTTCTTTAGCTTGTGAAAATGTACCCAACAAGGTTTAGCCACAGATTCAGAGATTAGTTCCACCTCCACACACACCATACAATTTTAAGTCTCCATAATTTCCTTCTTTACAGTGCTAAAGACTCCAGGGATAAAAAGCGAATGTTTCAGACCTCTCTTTCCCATAACTTTTAACTTGCTTATGATTGTATCTTAAGTGTGCAGCATTTCTAGAGTTATGCTAGGAAGAATTAAATCTATATAGAGTATTTTGCTGCTTCTCTTTGCAATAAACAGATTTTAGATTTGGAAACAACTCCTGTCAAGGATTTTAAGGCTAAATGGGATACAGCTGATAACGGCTTTAAGAGTGACATTTTGACCTAGTCTTCTGCATACTGCTGAAACTAATGAATCTAACTTCTCGGAAAAAATAACCTACAGCTTTTTAACATCAGCTTTATACCAGTGATGCTATTGGCTGATCTTTATTACTTGAAATACCTTCGAGTATACTTTTTACCTTTGAGTAAAAACTCAAATTAATCACCTTCCCTAACTTCTCCCTACCTTAGAATGTTACAACATTAATTCTTTACTTTTACATCATACAGAATATAAAATCAATACAATCCTTCTTTCAAAACTGTTTACATTCTACATATACCTAAGAGCAAATCTATACTCTTTTTTTGGCACCTTGAGTATTTCTGCTGGAGACACACAACATACCAGCCATTCTCATTCAGCTGCACATACACACACTCCAAACTTTTCAAATATTGTCAGCAGCACGACTATATGTTAAGAAAAACTCCACACCAAAGGTTTGCCCACATCACTTGGCAATGTCCCTTTAATATTAATACACAGAGAAGTAATTTTTTTTCATAAATTTGTTCAAGTATGTGGAACATGTAAAATGCATAAGAATCAATATGGACTTCATTAATGTTATATTTATTTATTTTCCAGCTTCATACAAACTGGATGTAGAAGCATAAACATAGTACATTTCTACCATTTTCAACAAAAATATAACCAATATGTACAATTATTGTATTAAAAATACAAAAGGGATACAGACTCCACCAATGTCTTTCTAAAAGACATACAGGTACAAGTAGTATCAAAAGTATGAGGAAATCACCAGTTAATTGTACATTCCGCACTTGACATCACAGAGCAAACTGAGATTAGCAGTCCTATGGTCTACAATTACTTAATGCTTATATAACATTTGTGCAACTTGTGAGAGAACTAGGGGTTTGTATTTCTATATGCACATGAGGTCCATAGCCTTGAGAATAAAACCGGCAAATAATGCATATTACATGTAAAATTACAAATGCATAATTGACAATGTGATATATAAGCAAATAGACAAAAGCTATGATTACAGGAGAGAGAATTAAATAAAGCATTGACATTTGTTTGATACAGTGAAAAAACACTGCAATTTGATCTTTAAAAGTTGAAGCTATTTACTTTTATCTACTGATCAATATGATCAGCTGAGTTCAATGGAAAAAAAAAAAATCCAAGACCAGCAGTTCCTCACATATGAGTACTACTCGGATTGGCAGCCTTCACTTCTCCGGAGTCTGTGCAAAAACAACACAAAAATAGAGGGGAGGGTCATTTCAGTCATTATAGGGTTAATAGCAGCTGTGAGCAGGTGGTTGCTACACATTGGCCTTCTCTACACATGCAGTGTTCCATGAAGCCATTAACAGTTGTGACTATTTCTGCATTGCAAGGGCTGGCAAATCTAAATGTGTTATTTTTTATTACTTTAGAGGCTGGTTTATCCCCTAATGCCAAAGTCAATAGATGGAGGTTATCAGATCAGTGTTAACAGCTGACACAAGCTGTGAAATCCCAACTTGCCTTCACTGCAATGTTATCCAGTTAATTTTTCTCTTAATATTACTAATGTATAGCAAAAAACCAATAAAAATAATATAACTTAAAAGTGGGGTTGCCGTCTGTCTCATTAGAATGGGACACTTTTTTTAGTATGCCATCCTGTATTCTGCAAGGCACAGGTGTGAGACACACAGTGTCCCCTTCCATCACTGGCCAGCTGCAAGCACACGTTGCTGCATTTACACCAGACCCGGCTGAGGATGCCACTAGCACTAACATTGCCAAACTTCTGAAGATTCCAGGGTGGGGCACATTAAGAGTGAAGCAAGATGGTCAAGGAAAGGCTGCACCCCATAACCTCTGCCTCCCCTTCTGCCCTGCTCAGCTCTAGGATAAGCAATATTCTCTTTCCAGGAGCTCAGGCTGGCAACCCTACTTACAGGTATGAAACAATACTGTAATTACTATGCAGATGCCGTATTCGATCTCCAAAACACAAACGTACAAAATCATAACAAAGGCATTTGTAAACAAGCAAATAAGCACTGCCTCCTTGAAGGATTTAGATGCATTTTTCTCTGTGTAGGTTAAAGGCCAAATGTAATTTGACAACTAGCTTATCTCATTATCCCAATGAGACTAAGTGCTAGGATTGTGATTAAAATCTAAAAGGAAGATTTAAAAAAAACCCTTCCAGGCATTGGGAAGTGCAGCCAGAGTTAATCATCCTGATGTGATGATCTTGGAGTTTGGAATGATACTGTGTGATGTGGCAGACAGTGACAGTGGTAGCTTGGAGATTGCTGCACTGTGCATTTCAAGCAACACAGTTTGAAAAGTGCCAGGGCGATTTCTTCACAGTATTTCACATGCAAGGGGAGTGGGGACAGAAGGGGGGGGCGGAGGAAGAAGCCCCATGCTGCTTTAAGGCAGGGAAGGAGGCAAATAGGTCCACCATCCTTTAACTATAGTTCCAAGGCTCCTATTCTAGGGACGTCTTCTTGTGCTCTCCTTTAAGGTGGCTCACTCTGGATCCAGAAAAGCCCCAAGTCTTAGACAGCAGAGACTTGCTCATCTTCTGCAAACACAACAGGATAAGGGAAAATAGAATTTAGTTCATATAGAATCAGATTGCTGCTGATTGAAACAACCTGTACTGTGCTTACATGTTTTCCATTTAGTTGTACTGGGTATATATTTTAAAACAATCTAAATACCTGCACATTTCAGGTCTCATGAGAAGTACCCCTTTGTAATTTTTTCTTGAAGAAAATAAGACAGTTGCTATAACTGAACTAGAGGCAGTTCCTTAGCCTGAGGAAAACAACAGCTACTCCTGGATACCAAATAGTTTCACAAAGCCATCTTACATTTTTCCTTGAATATATTTGTGATTTATTTAAATTAATATTGCATAAAAATTGTGTAGCTTTGGTCATCCTTGATAGAAATAATAAAAACTCTGTTGTGATAATTCTCAAAGTTTGAGGCAACTTGATTAAGTTAAAGTGTGTTTTTTTTCCCCATTCTGTTCAACTGCTAAGTTCATTCTGCACATAAAATCTTAGTAACTAAGCAGCTGGGGGGAAAGTTAGCCTATCTATCATTAAGCAAAACAAAGCATTCAAACATGTGATTTGGGCACTGCCAAACTTTTGAGCATGTAGCTCAAAAATCCAGCTATGCTTGCCCTCCCTAGAAAAACAGCTATCATTATAGCTGAGCTAAAACAATGTTCTGTGGGGCAGATAGGCAGGTATTCTATAGACCAGGATACTTTTTTGACCATTCAACACTTGGTTAGTGTCAAACATTTAGTATGCTGCAAGCTTTCAGGGCAGGCAGGGCTGTGCCTGGTGAACACAGGCACTTCCAGAGAAGTTGCCTAAGCCAGCTAGTTGATTGTCTCAGATTCAGGTGGACCTATATTCCAAATTTCAAATTGCATTTAGTAGGAAATGAATTCCTCCCCTTCCAAAAAGTTAACAAATAGCAAGTTATGAAAGATGGAAAAGAGCTCAAATTATGGCAAGAATTTTTATGGCAGAACACATTTGCACAATTTGCTTTGTGTCTGTGAAAGCATTGACCATTTGTGCATGCAGTACACTCAAAATCTAGCAACTAGAAATTTACCATCTTCCTCTGTGGAAAAACCTTGAGATGGATAGTGAGCAAGACGTGGATCTGACTCGTTTGGTTTATGCCACTGAGGTTTGTTCACAGGCCGGCTAGTTGAATGGCCATGCGACTGCTGCTGTGAAGTTGACGTCCCATGGGTTTCACATGTCCGTGCCATCATTCTGGACCTCTGTAGTGCTATATTGTAATCAGGAGGCTTTCTGGTTGGATGGGAACCACCTTCAGCAAATTCAGCAATAGGTATTCCTACATAACCAGGAGGAGTTGGAGGTGGTTCCCGGTATCGACCCTCTTTCCGTGCTGCAGGAAAAGCAACATATTATAAGAGATAGTAAGAGGAAAACTGCTCAAAGGAAAATAAAACTGTGAAAGTTAAATAAACATCAACCAACTCAACAGCCCAGGAAGAGAAAAACTGAAGGACAAAAGTTAGCTGCCATATGGTAGACAATGAGGTCTTGAAAAAGATACCATTCAAGAAAGTATAGAGTACACAACATACACAGGATATAGCTATTTTTCCAGTAGTGAAGCATTACTTTAATAAAATTCACCAGATTACATGGGGAATTTATTCAAACTTAGCAACTGAAGCTGTTCCATCAATTCTACAGAATAAAATGTACACTGATCAAAGTAGCATGGAAGACTCATGAGTCCACAGAAGTGGCCACCATCAGGAATACTGGCATCTCTCCAAATGCATGACTATCTTAATTCTGAAGCTGGGCTTTATACCTAAGAGCTCATCTCTTTTGTTTTAGCATCTCATAGGGAGAAAAAAACCCAACAAATCACAACAACACAAACAACAACAACAAAAACAAACCCAAAACCAAAACCAAACCACCACAAAAAAACCCCACGAACAGCACCTGAAGCATTATTTCTTCCTACAAATCTTAGTCATTAATGACACATAAGCCACAATTCCAAAAGTTAAAGTGGGCTTCATCTTCATAGCTTCTGTATGCATAGCTGCCTGCTGCTTACTGTTGTATTATTTGCAAAATTAAACTTTAAAGTATGTCCATAAGAACAATGATTGAATATGATTTTATATAGGTGATAGAAAGACCACCACCTAGTTTGTGGATGTCACTAAGGTGCAACAGTTTACCTGAACAAGACTTAACTCCAGACATACTTAGAAGTTCCCTCTTGCAGAGAACTCAAAGGGAAGAAACAGAGATTAAGAATTTTAAGCATTTCCAGGGACACAAAGCAGACAGGAATGACTCTCTATTTGGGACCTATGTACTTAAAGAAGTTACCTGGGGCTTTGCTACTAAACATTTTTGTGGGTCTTGCCCTTTAACACATGACCTTACAGCGCAAATGCAAACAGCAGGAAAAAACAATGATACAGACAATTTACTCTTCACACTGTCATGCACTGCATATGCACAGTGGTGATGACAACATCACTCTTCATGGTGCAGCATGGAATTGACTACAGGGCAGCAGAAGCTTAAAACGGACTGCTTAAAATGCTACTTGGATGAGTTTTTAGAAACTAAAAGCAAAGTTTTGGTATTAAAACTAAATCAAATAGTTTCCAATAGAATCTAAGTATTTTTCTTGGACATTTGTTTTTAACTGAGGAAAACAGCCTGAAGAAGTTCCTAAGAACTTTTATCCAAAGACTTCCAAAAAGTAACTTTGGTGCGGGATAAATTAAGTAGAAGAATTCTACTGAAATACTGCAAGAGATCAATGTCTATTCAGTGCAAAAGAACCATGTAAAAATAGTGGCTTTGGTTGGACAGTCATATGAAGAGTTACATTTGCAGGATAGTTAGTTAATAGCACTTAAGTGCATGGAAATGTGTGGCTTGAATTTCTAGATCTTTTCCACATTCTCTTAAGTCTCTAAAAACATACTGGGAAGCACTGCCTTGAGACACGAGTATGGACGTGTTTGTTCCACATTCTGGCAGAAACCAAGGGTATCACAGAGTAAAATTAAAGAGTTGCATGAACCAGAACCTGGAGTCCTGAACTAAACAGCTTCCTCCTCTTCGTAGTTCAGGGATTCAGATCTGTATCCAAGCTTTGAGGCAATGGGCCAGTACTAAGTGATATACTTGGCCAGAGAATGGAAATGCAGTTTATCACAGTCAGCTCAGCATGACCTCAATCTGGCACGTTTTTTCAGCAGTATTAGCACAAAATGATTTTTACATAGTTCTTCATATTAACCTGAAGAAAGCCAAAGTGAAGGGGAATGAAAGGAATGAAAGAGGTAAAAATGCAAAGGTTTTGGATAGCTGAAGGACTGGGATGCACAGAAGGAACAGTATGAGAAAAATGCTACCCTCTGCCAAAGACACCTTTATATTAATTTATCTGATCTTTTGTTAAATGATTATAAATGTATTTTAGCTTTATTTCTTAGGAACCTCTTCAGTTTCAGCAGTCCAAAGAAACATCTCAGTAGGTATTTAATAATGAAGTGATCCCATTTTCAGAAGTAAGGAATATTCACAATTATCGGCTAAGTCATACAGATGTATAAAGTAAAAAGGATTCTAAAAAAATCAGGCCACATTTATTAAGGTATCTAAATAAAGAATGTGGAGTCTTACTGTGAAGAGAAATTCACATTTCAGAGACCTTAATACATCAACCTATGAAAAGACTGTCCAGCAGTTGAGCTAGTTTTTGATGTATGGCAGGCTCTCTTGAAACACAAAGGCACTGCCAGAATTGTGAATCAACAGTAAGTGGTATTTTCCCTGGCAATAAATGTATAGTTAAAGGGGAAAATTTGAGAGAGACTGCAAAATGTTTGATTTTGCTTTAAAAATATAAAAATCAAACCAGACAAAAGAAATACCGTTTAAAAACAACACATAGAACCATAAGCAAATAAATTAAAATATTTCACAGTAAACAAAACTTAACTTACCAATTAGCCCCTTTGTGTTACTCGATGATACAGCTGTATGAGTGGGCATGGGAGCTGGCTTTGACTCCTCTGCTGGTACAGATGTTATGCTACTGGTTTCAGCTTCAATTGAAACATCCTTCCCACCCCTCCGCTTTATGGTACCTGTATCACCTTCTGAGTCCTCTCCCCAGTAGCCTGTTGAGGATGCCCAGCTTGCTCTGGACTGTGCTTGATCCAGGCCCTCCCTACCTTGACTTTGCCTGCCATACTTTGTGCCATGATCAGGGAACATCAGCTGATCCATATGACTGCTTGAGGTCCACAGTCCTGCCCCATCGGCTGAACTATCAAAATGAGCATGTCCAAAAGGCAGAGTCTCCCAGCTTCTCTGGTGCTGTATTGTTTGGATGTTGTCGTGAGAACCACTTGAACAAGAAGTCCAGCTACCACGGCCACTGTCAGCTGCATCCAGTGAAGCTCTGTCCCCCTGATCCTGTGACAGTTCTTCTGCACTAGGTGAAGAAAGCACAGTTGCTGCAGCATACAGGCCTCTGGTCTCTGACAGCGGTGCATATGAGCTAGATGCCCATTAATGAGGAGGAAAAAAGAAAACAGTGTTGGAATCTTGAGATCATTTACAAGACACATGAATTAAACAGCCAAATAAATAAAATAAAATAAATAAAAGCAAACATATTCGGTGGTTGCACTAGATGACCTTTAAAAGGTCACTTCCAAACCAAACCATTCTATGATTTAAGGTTTTGATGCAATTTATATTAGGTACTATTCACATTAACAGCTAATTTAATTTTGAGAATGGAACTTTTGACTCATTCTCAACAATACAAGAACAAAAAAAATCGGATAGATATCCTGATGAAACTTAACGCTTCATTGCAGTAATTTAAAAAGGTAAAAGCTTAATCTTGCAGCAGCCCTTTAAGACAGGGAAACTGCACTAACACACATAAAGGCGAATATGAGGTTTCTCCTGCTTTTCCAGCCATGCGAAGCAAAGGGTCAAAAGTTACAAACAGTTTCAGCAG
>NW_009952973.1:4740293-4763136 GCF_000747805.2 Chaetura pelagica | reverse complement strand
TCAGCAGGAGGTGGCTGAAACTCAGGTTTAGGTTTTGGCATTCCAGATATTTTTTTCTGCTTTGGAAACTCTGAAAGAAAACTTCCATGGTTCTTGTAAATGGAAATGTATTTTAATTTTGAAAACACGTCCTACTTCATAGAGCAAGGATGTTCCCCACAGCCTTTCAGCATTTAAGTCAGGCTGACACTATCACTTCCATAGCAGCAGTGAAAACCAACAAAGTGTCACTTCTGTTTAACACTTTTATTTAGTTTGGCTCCTGGGTTTTGTCCTTCTAGGGCCACTAGCTATGCAGACTGGAACTCTACTCTTTCAAATATTTAAGACATCTGATCAAAGAATTTGCAAAGCTGAAGTACACCAGTTTTAGAACAGTTCTACCATCCACAGCCCCCTTAGGATTAAAAGCCCTGCAACTATTCAGAGGACTGAAGTATCCAAACAGAAGCTCAGAAAAGTGGAGACTAAGTACGAGCCAGAGCTCAAATTATTTTCACACCAAGGCTCACTGCTAGAGGTTTAGATAACTCCTCACAGCACTAGCTTCCTCACCATTACAGAAGTTAATTATCTAGAAAATTACCTAGAAAACCAGAAGCCTAATGTGAATTTTAGCTTCTACTTATTGTTGACTAGGAGAGATATTTGGGGAAACAAATTTTTGGGGTTAGATAAATATGCCCACTTTTCTATGAAACAGACTGGAAAATTACTAGCTATTTCTGTTCTCAGCTTGATCACTAATCCGGTTAATTCTCCGTCTAGAAAATGGGCTAAGATACTAGTCTGCCATAAAGAGGGTAACCAAAACAGCACTAATATATGCTGAGATGATAAGGTCTGCTAAAAGTAAAGTCTTACTGCTGTACATCATACACTCAGGAGTGCAAAACCTTTTCTTGTCAGAAAACGGAGGATTATCACAAAATGCAGCATTGAAATAGTGGTTTTTAAGAGCAGGGGGAAAATATTTAAGAGGGACATAGAGAAAGTTACACAAACAAATACACACATACATGTCACATACACACTATATGAAAGTATAATATAAGTAAACACAAATAAAATTCCTACCCTAAGCTGTATTGATCTGGTTCAATCATGATTCTTCTATCAATCCTTCCCACACCAAGGTTGGTCTCCACGATGCTGACAGAATGCCTCTGTCTCCTCTCATCATGCAGGGAGACTGGCATAGAGTCAAAAGAAGAATTGCTGACAATACTAGATCTGGAAGAAATTTCGCTGTGACCAGAATCTGAAAAGTTATCCACTGTGCCACTAGAAGCCAAAGTATAGCCTGCAAAAGGAATATCATGTTAATCAGACTCTGCAAGACACCTCCTCAGTTACTGCCAGGCAGCCAGCAATACTCCTACCAGAGTAAACCAAAACTATGATTACATGTACACAGAGGCAGGACTGGAAAAGACAAAGATACATAGTAAAACTGTGTAACACTGTGTATTCTGTCTCTTAGAGGTTTAAGATAGTGGAAACATGCACTCACCAGGAATCAAGTGCTCACTTTGCTGCCTCTCTGCTCTCCTCCCTCAAACATGCATGTATCCCCAGATTATGAAATCTCACCTCTCAAAAAACTGCCTATATATAAATACTGTCATGAAGGCTGGAAGAAATGAGATGCCCTGAACAATATTAATGCTTAAAGTAATCCAAGAGACCCTCTCCCACACTTTTTCTGTTCTGCAAACCTACACTTCAGAGATGAACAGCAGATACAACATGAAGGACAGAATGTCTGGGCTGACTGTTTATTTTGTATCTTGGCTGAGAGAAGGCCTGAAGTGTTTTTCATTAATGTTTAAAAAACATATTAAAGATTCTTAAGGTTTCCTTGTAGCATTGACACAGCCAGACTGAGATAAAGTCTGCAAACCATAAAATGTCAGAGACAAATTTAGCTTTTGTTTCAATGTTAAACAAAGTTTTGCTGAATGATCTTGCCAACTAAGTTAAAGATTGTTAAACAACATACAGCTACAAGTAACTGCAGATTTCATCTTTTGCTTTCAATCTACATGTAAGTTCCACTGATCTATCCCAATTCACTTGCTGCCAGATTTGCCTGAAAGAACATACAGTTTTTGCCTGAAGGAACATGAGCTTCATAGTATAATCAAGTCAGAGATTTTTTTAAAATTTATGATCATGTTTACAGCTTGCAATTTGCAAAAATAAAGTACTTTTTCCACAATTACCCAAGTACAGAATCCGAATTCCTTTTTAAGGAAATACCCAGGCATGACCAAATGTATATAATTTCCCTCTTTGCCAATATAGTATTTGGGAAAAATCATCCTGATATCTTAGAAGGACTTGAGATGGTATCATTACGTAACATCCTCCTCCATCTGACCTTAGTAAAGATCACTTCAATAGAGATATTTTAATAGAGACATTTGTACTTTATTGCCATATTCATCTGTCCCCTTTTCAGATCTCTGCTTATCCAATTGGACTTATTTTTCCCCCTTTTGTTTCCATGAGCCCAAACTATCCCAGAGGTCCTTGGTGAACTGCTATCCCTGCTGCTGTTCTTCCTTCCAAGAGGAGAGGAGGCACTGGCTAGGTCCCTTATTCAGGGTAAGGCTTCATCTGATCAGCACTGCAACCTACCACACTAAGAAAAGGGCTTAGCTATCCATTTGATAAGAAAGTAGAAAAAAAATTAAAAATAGACATAAGTTTCAAATCCTCACCATCCTGGTGCAGCTTAGGGAAAGTTACTGCCCAGAGAAGTCTCCACACATTCATCTCTTTAGCATTCTGAACTTCTACAATGAAGACTCAAACCCAATATATATATTTTACCATAATGTTACATTGTGTAACTGTTAAACTGAACTGTTATGATATTCTGAAAAAAAATAATAACTCAGGAGTTATCTGCAATAGAACTATGCCATCATACTTTCAAAGGGATTTTTCTGTTTTGTTTAAACCGCAGGAAAATGCCTCCATTCCCTTCTGTCAACTCACAATTAGAACAAGTAAAAAAAATCAGTCTTAAAAAAAACCCTTTACAGTCCTACATTCACTTAAAAAATAACTCTGTGAAGTTGAGAAGTTAAGAACTTAGTCAAGAAAGTGTTTAATACTATACCTCAAATAAACATATACATAGTTTGAATAATTAATTTATTAGTAAAAAGTGTATTACTGATTTGAATCTGAAGTGTCTTCAAGGTCCCTGGCATACATAGGTCACATCCCACCCAGATGCATGCAAATAGTTAATGTGCTCAATACAGTACAAAGATTTTCAGTTTCAATCCGCACATCATTCCACTGGCAGGAAATACTGATGATGGGAATATTTTTGTCAGAAGTAGCTGTAATGAGAGTGACCTACAGCATCAAGTCCTGTATCAGATGGGTCTACCTTTCCTGGCTTTTGCCTAACCAGAAGGCTTTCAAGCATCCCTGAAAGCAGGTTCCCAGGCATCCTTTCAGGTATCCCTGCTGTTCACTTTCTGCCCTCTTGCTGACCATACGTGACAAAAATAGGAGCAGCAGTAATTTATGCTGTGTGCCCAAATCCTCTCTCAGTAGTTTCCCAAGTCTATGAGCTTCGGGAAATAGGATGAGAAATTTTGCATGTCTAATACCTTTCCTTGGAGAGCTCTGTGGCGACGTGGGAGGAGAAGACAGATGTGAAGATGCACTTGATATTGCATCTTCAGACTGTTTCTTGTGACGGTCCAAACTTCCTTCTTCAGATAGTGAAAGAATTTTCTTTAAAGCTTGTGGGGAGTTAATGCCTTTAAATAAGAATGAATATAGGCAGATGTAAAGTTTAACATAAACACATCTTTCTGTTTCATAATGCATTTATAGAGCAGACACCATGCAGGAAAAAAAAATACTTTTTTTCCTACAAATTTGCAAGTTTCTGACACCAGCTTAAATGAAACAAGAAGTTTAAAACCACTCCTGTTTGAAATATAGTAGGGGTTTTTTCTGCATATTAGTGAAGCCAGTCTTCCATTTTGGCCACCTAAAAGAAATACTTCGCCACAGAAAACACAATCCAGAGTTGGTGTTGCAGTATACAGTCTATGCAATATATAAAACAAGGATATGCATAGTAATGGTTACTGAGAAACTTGAACTAAAATGGTGTTGAATACAAACACAAATCTCATTGGTTAGTGAAGGCAGTAAGAAACGAACATGTTCTCCTGCTTCTTTTCTATTCTGAGTAGCCTATAAACTCAAATAAAGCTAGAAAAAAAGATGAATAACATTAGGCTTACGAAACAAGACCATCCTGCAGCTGTCTTTCCCCCTTTCATTTTGAGAACTCTCTCTCTACCAGCTTATTCTGGGAAACTAAAGAGTAACAACATCCTGAAGATGATGTATGATGTAAAGATCTAGGGCATCAAGAATTGCTTTTCTCAGGCAACATTTATCCATCTTTCTCTTCCCCTCCCTTCAAAAATCCACCCTGGGATAGCCTTAAAAGTGAAGTTGGAGCTTCTCTGACAGTTTTGCCAATGTTTGTGATAGAGGTTATTTTCAAGCATTCTACAGACTTTATCTTTGATCTGCTGGATCACAATGCTGCTATCAATAATTTACAGCTGCTTCATCAACATAACCCAGTCAGTTTCCAGAAACTTTCCCACCATGAGAGAAAACACAGTCTATGAAGCTTCAAAGTAATTTTAAGATTAAAATTTAATGGTAAAATCAACAAAAACTAGATGAAGATTGAATTGTTTCTTGATCTGCTTCTAACGTTTCTCTAGCAGCCTAAGCAGTGCACAAGTAAAATCAATAAAAAGTAAAATCAGAATTAAGCTCTTGTGAAATTCCCATCATGTAATAAGAAGGGCCAGTTACTCTACATATACTTATTAAGAACATTACCATACTTGAAGTAATATTTAAGAAGTTCTTTAATAATGCATTAAATTCCTGTAAGTCCAGTATCTTTCATAGAATCATAGAATCATAGAATTATAGAATCTTAGGGGCTGGAAGGGACCTCGAGAGATCATCTAGTCCAACCCCCCTGCCAGAGCAGGGTCACCTAGAGCACATCACACAGGAACTCATCCAGGTGGGTTTTGAATGTCTCCAGTGAGGGAGACTCCACAACCTCCCTGGGCAGTCTGTTCCAGTGCTCTGTCACTCTCACAGTAAAAAAATTTTTTCGGATATTCACCTTGAACTTCCTATGCTCCAATTTACACATGACACACTTTGAGTGACATGCAGGCAGCAACAACTAAATAATAACAACTAAGAAAGCACTAAAGAACTAGAAGCCAAAGGGAGAATTCTCAAAGTGAAACTTCAGGCCTACATTTCCAACAGGTCCATCAGCTTGAAGAGGCTTAAATTTCACATTAAATGTTCAACTCGAAAAATGCATCAGAATTTCTGAGGTTTCTCAGGTGGGTCACTAAAAAACTGCCTGAGTGACCAATCCTTTGGAAAAGCTGAGCCAATATCCTGATAAAGATAGTAAAAAAGATTCATTCTTCCCAGCTGCTAGTAACAGGTACATACTTACACGGCTTGAATTGACAGGATGCATTCCTAGATTGCTTTCTTCCATTGCAAGAGAAAAGTACTATGCATGCAGACTGCATGAACTGGCATAACATGCATATTATACTAGCAGAAATAAATGCCTGAATCTTACTTGATTAAAAATATCTCCTTGATAGGAGCAAACAAACTTCAGAGTATTAAACTGAACACTTAATCATTCCACTTACCAAATGGTGGGAGGTCTTTGACTGGCACTTTCTTGCGAGAAGGATATAGAGATACAGCAGGAACCTGCAATGCTTGGTTTGCTTTATGTTGCTGCTGCACTTTCTGCTGGATGCCTGCCCGGGGAGCCACCGGCGACGTTTCAGACTTTCCAGATCGCTTATCTCCTGTATTCTTCGGCACTTTGCAAGAAATGGGAGAAACCAAAGAATCACTACTGGCTAAAAATATTATGGGAGTTTTACTCTGACTGCACAAAGTCCTCTAATTAATAAGTAAAAAGGTGCTCAAATACTCGTACAACAAATGCAGTAGGATATATTTAGAGAGAAAAGATGAAGCAGAAAAGTGGAGGAGATTTAACTCAATTTCAAAGAAGACAGAACCTTTACTCTTCCTCAAAATAAAACTTTCATAAAGTTAGTTATTGTTATAGTTATCAAAAATACATCCAGAAGTCACATGGGGCTATCATATGGACTTTAACTGGTTTAGAATTGATATATAATTCCTATTTTTGCTACCCTGAAGGAAGGGAAGGGCATAAGATACAGCATTTCCTCAAATCAACAAGAAACCAGTTTCCAGCATAAAGTCTCCCTCCACTACAACCAGATACAGGCCTCCAGGTGCCTCTGAAACATCTGGACATAAAGAAAACCCCTTTCCCCTCTCAAGGCCAAGATATCCAGGATGACCATCCCTATTCACACCAATAATCTGAGCATATCAGAACTGCAGAGAAACTTTTGGATCCTCCATACTCTTTGTACAGACAAATCTAGAGAACCCTTGTGCACTTCAGCATAATATCATCTGAAAAGCCTCATCTCCTAAATAAAAATGCTGTCTTTCTGTATTATTAACCTGCAAGGTGAATTCCTTAAGATTCATAGATGTTTAGTGCTTGCAAGTGATTCGAAACATTATTTTCTACCTCATTGTCTAGTTACTGTTTCAAATTACTTCCGCTGTGAAGAAACAGAGGCATATTTAATAGTTTCCTTAAATTCTGTAACAAATGACAGTGCTTACATGTGTTGGTGGCTGGCTCACACTGCAGAGACAGTGTCTGGAGGCACTCTTCATCCATTTCCAGATCCAAGTTTGAGAGATACTGCTTTACTTTCCGTGCCATCTGAGCATCTTCATACAGTTTTTTAGCATTAAGGAAGGAGCTGCGACGGACCCGCTTTTTATGACCCCCGGTTTGTGCAACATCCAGCACTGCTGCATTTGTACTGCCTTGGCTGAGAGACCTGGAGTGAAGGAGGGGGAGAAGAGAGGGGAAAAGCATGACTTAGCCCAACACTATCACTTGATAAACTTGAAACATGCAAAGGCTTGCATGAATGTCAGTCTATGGTCAAAGCTTACATGCTTCATTCCAGTAAGTCAAACAGCTATAATAGATAGAAAGATGAGGGTCAGGAAATCTTTTTACTTGCTTACAGGCACTATTTTAATTACACAAATAATTTAACCTATTCTACTCCAACTAGGCAATATCACTTCACACATCTAGAAAAGCATTCAAGGTAGCTCTCTCATGTAAGCCAGCTATGGAAATTGGAGCATTAGGAAAAGCTCATGCGGTAAGGCAATGCTGACAGAAGACTACAGCTGAGGTTTGAATTTATATACAGAGATAGTATTTTCAAAGCTTTCTAAATGCTTTTTCAATCAGACTGTATACAGTTCAGTTTTACAGAATTGAAAATCCTTAACACTTGCCAGGTTGAAGACAGCTTTTTGTTAAATAAAATTATCAGCTAGCTCATGATGAAATAAATGTCAGGCACATTTTAACGTATATATGCCTATATGAAAGCTATGTATTGTTCCTGCATAAGAGTAAAACCAATGGCTGAACTGAAATATGAAAATAAGTTACCTCAGCAGATACTGTAAGTTCTAGCTTTTGTATTTTATTGTGACAATTACTTATTAGGCATTAGAAAGGTAACTGCAATTTTCAGCTGTTATAACTTAGCCTTTTTATGTGTCTTTTACTGAAAGTTGTTCCTTTGGCAATTTAAATTGGAGGTGGGGAGAAAAACACTCCACTCCTATATAAAGTCACTTATAAATAATTTATAACTTTTGTGTTTTAACCTCAAAAGCAAAAGCACTCCTGGATTAAAATGTGTTGTCAGTAAAAAAGGGTTAACAAAAGGAAAAATAAAAATTTAAAAGCACCAGAAAATTAAAGATCGCAAGTAGGAAACAATGCAAATGGTAAGGGAAGAATGAATGTCTGTGTGTGTTGTCTCCAACCACTTACCCCAAACTCCTCCATTTCTTCTTCCTGCAAGTGAGAGCCAGGAAGAGTAAAGCATGGGTTTAAGAAGAGACAGAGAAAGATCACAAGCTCGGAAAGAAAAAGACCAGACCTCAGGACAGCCCACAACATTAAAAAGAGCCTTAATTTGGGCATAAAGTCAGATATTACAAACTCTTCCAGCTCAAATTAAGAAAAAGAGTATGCAATAAGCTGGTCTAATATGAAGCCAAAGAGCATTCACTCCACGTTTTCCAATACTACTAGCTGTCACTGTTTCAGATACATTCCCACTTCTACTAAATCAAATTGATAAGGCTGGCAGACATCAGTATTTCAAACAGACTAAATTATCTGTGTTCAAGACACTACCTCTCCCTCCCTCCCATTAATGGAATCTCATTTTTGTGAAGTAACCAGCAGCTAAGGAATAAAGAATTTTAAAATACCTTGATAAACACAAAACTTAATGATTTCTCCAGTTTTAGAACACCACGTAACTTTGGTAAATTGTTAACAACAAAGAAACCTCACACTGCTCCAATACAACATGGGGAACTTGAACAGCACCTCTTGCTGACACCTAGCCTTCTATCAGCTGGGAAGAGCTCTGCCTAATACAACACACTTACCTCGTTCTAAACATTAAAGCAGGATCCATGTTCACAGATGCCATGCGACCAACATGGCGTATCTCCTTCGCAATCATTCTCAGCTTCTCAAAATTGACCAAGCCCTCCACTTTCGAATCATTTCCTACAATCAACAATTACTAGCATCAGTTATTAGGCAGTAAAGCTAGTTTTCCTTAACTGGCAAACGATGACATGTTTCTGCTTTTACCTTCATGAAGGAATGTAAGGTCTTTTTTGATAACAGGAAACAGGGGGATAATGGGAGGCTGTAGGTTTTGGCTGTTAAGAACATTACGATATTTTGCCATATTCCTAGATGGATCAAACAAGTCCTGTAGATCTTGAAACAGTTTTTCATACTTGCTTGGAAGCTTTTCCCAAGTAGTTCGGAGCCTTGCAACAGGTGCCAAATTCAGGCCACTTGAAACAAACAAAAAAGTGCAAAAAAGTTCAAGAACAACAAAAGAAGCAAAAACTCCTAGGAAAGACTTCTTAAAATTTTGTAGAGGAGAAATACCACATAGCCAGAATAGCATAGTATAACAATGTCAACAAAGTAATAGAAAGTGAAAGCTTCCTTTTCCCAGCATGTATTACAGAACGATTAAGATATTTTTACAGAAGTTATAAAAACTGGAGATATCTGCATGATGTAACCATAAACAGAGAAAAGTTATAGTTGGATTAGTAATTAAAACTTACAGAGAGTAGGTAATTACTCTTATTACTTTGGAACAGTGTCTGAATTTGATAACAATATCTAGGAATACCTCAGGATCACCACTTAGTTCCAGATCACCAGGCTAGAGGAGAAAAACGTCTTTCACCTATATAATGTTTAGGTGGTGACAGCACAGTGACCTATCTATTTGCTGTAATAATCCATATGACTTTATTCTGTCTAGAACAAATTGTTATAACAGACTTTATAAATAACTTGAGGTTACTTTGCAGGTAAAAAAAATAGGGTTTTTTTCCCTTAAATGGCATTGCCTGCCTTGCTATACATTTCTATTTCTAGGAAAGTTTGGTACCTAGAATCTTTCTTTCATTTAAGTTTTTTGCTAGCATGCTGGCTGCTTTTATTCCTCATTGAGATCAGCTGAAATAGCTATGCCAAATCTCAAGATTTTTATGTCTCAGAGATGTTGCCTGATTATCAGCATAGATCCTTGACTTTGGAACTTTCTACATTTGATTGAATGCTAATCAAAACCAGTGTTCTGCAGAAAAAGCATTGCAATCTGTTGATTGAATGTGACAAGGGCTTTTGCCAGAGATAGTGATAAAATTATCATTTTAATACAATTTACTCAAGCTTTTTTATGAGACAATATTTAGGGTTGGTTTTTTTTTTACATTCCTTTTGTCTAACTTGGAAGACTCTAAAGGAAACGTGTTTTTAGAAATATGTGTAAACACACACATTAAAATTTCCTTTTAATTCCAAAACTAAGAAAGGTTTTCTGTCTCAGATTTTCAGTACTTTTTTATTCTTATCCAAAGATCTTATTTACAGCTTATAATACGGCATCGTAGTCTGCTACTGACTATACCATCCAAGTAACCAGTAATCCGAAGAAAAACAAAGGCAACATATCACGTTTTAATGAACTGAAGATATGGGGAACTATGTATAACATTATGAGCTCCCTTTGGGAAATTAACCCAGTAATTTATGATAAGGTAATTATTTTTCTTCATATAACTGCCATTTCTTTTGTCTTTGTTTTTAAATAAATGCAGTAGTTTCTGTAGCGCCACATTCACCAATGACTCTTGCCTCACTGTCTTGGGTAGTAAGTACCTAATAGTAGCATTCCAAATAATATTTCAGCAAACATTTCAATGTCAAGTTCGGATTACTGGGAAATGCCCTCCTTATTGGATTGCCAAGTATCGATGTTAGCAGTATAAATCGGTTTATTCTGTTAAATACATCTTTTTTTGACTGATATAAGAAAGACTTTGTTTTTTACTTGGAAGTGAAATTATTAAAGGGTAATACCTAATGATGGCAAACATCGAGTTGAAGTTCTTGCATTCTCTGCAGTGTAGTGCTATCTTAATGAAATGCTTAATGATCTTCATCCTTTTCAGTTGGTTGGTTTCTCTTAGAATCTCAGAAGCCACCCAGAATGTTTCTTGATTTATCACCTCTTCAAACTTTTTTAGATTAGTGCAACCTGTTTTTGATTTGAGTTTAAACAAGTCATCAATGTATTCTGTGGGTTCAATATTACGGAATAGCTCAAAGTTTCTCATGGAGAGTTGGGTAGCCACCTCAACAGTACTGAGCTGTAGTAGGGAAATTTGACTTTCCCTCAGTAACTCTTGAGCATCTTCATCTGAACAGAGAGTTTCTGTTTCCATGTTGTTCTTCAGGTAATACCTGTAAAAACAAAATTTAAAAAGATGTTAGATACAATATACTTGAATACTAATGAAAGTTACAGTAATGATCCAGTTGGAGTTGTAGAATAAATTGAATTTCACCGTGTTCTAAATATTACTTAGAAACTGTAAATAACCATTTTTTTTGTTAAGAAAAGCAACATTAATAATTAAATAATGCTCCTGTTAAGAGGATTTTGACTTAATAAGTCGGCATCGCCAGCTTTAGCTCACGGTCTCCAATCTTACCTGCCACTGAGCTGTATCCTGTCAGCAAGCTTGGATAACTGATCAGGAAGCCTCCTTTGCTTGATCACACCCTCAGGTGTGACAGACACTTCACATAGTGAATATGCATCAGGGGTTGCAGTCAGAGCAAATTCCCTGATAGCCTGGATTACCACTTCTTTTGCTGTTGTGTCCTTACTAATCATGATGTATCGACTTTGCTGATCTGCCTTGAAAACCCTCAGGACTTGATCTGGTAAGTCTGGCAAAAGAAATTACATGCAAGATATGCAATTTAGTGAAGAAAAAAATATAATGGTGTAAAATCATAAAACAGTATCAGTTTTGTTGAGTCTACTAGCAGTTATTACTTCAGAATCATTGTTTCACCTCTCATACTTATGAAAAAGCTGCTTTTTTGTTCAGTTAAGGTTTTTTTAATGGAAGACTAGTTCTATTAACAACAAGGAAAAGAAGTTAGTTAGGGTATGATGGGGCAAGCTGCAAAAATATGTTACTATTTCCAAAGTTTGAAGAAACAAACTAATGAGCAGTGTGTTTTCCACAGATGTTGAACCCTGGTAAATTTCATGGAAGTCTAAGAAAAATCAAGGAAACTCAACAACACTACCCCATACACTGACATAGAAGTTTAAGGAAATAAGGAGATAGGAGTGTCACTCTTCCTAAGAATATTTTTAAGATAACAGATTCATTTACATAAGTCTGACACTCAACCACAGTGCCACACCCAAGAGGAAGTCACATCTATATAAGCAGCTAGGAAGATGCAAGCATAATGGCCAGCATGTATACACAAATAAACTGCAGTAGTGTTAATGCATCCTAGTACTTGATTATAAAAAAATACTGTCCTTGATACATTTAAATCATCATAATAAATGTGTAAGTAACAGACTGACAACTTACCCTTTATTTCTTTTTCCCAATGTTTTAGTAATTAAGATTAAAGCAGCCAGAGACACAAAACAACGTATTTTACTTCTACATATATTATTGTTTCAAGTGACTGATGACAGAAAACTTACAGTAAGCATCTGCAAGGCAGCTCTTCTTAGGAAATCTGGCGAATTACCAGCATAGCTCCAAATGTTTGCTTTGGTATTTTCATAAGCCATATAGAATACCAAATCCACATGTATTTACATATTTCCATTAATGTACTGAAATTTAGCCAATTAATCAACTGAAGTTTGATTGTTATTATTGTATTAATTTAAAAAAAAGGAAAAAAAAAAAAAAAAAGACCAAAAATTGTACAGCTATCTACCACTGGAGTTTTTAACTTAGGCACTTTTAACCAACAATGACTTTCAGTTAATTTAAATTCTTGACTCTGTTACAAACAACCTCTTCTTGTTGTGTGGCATAATATCTGGTCATTATTCTTTAAGGTCAAAATATTTTTTATATCAAAGTTCATATGAACATGAAAATATATAATAAAAGCTTTCTGAATCTACAGCCAAAAAAATGATCCTTAACTAAACAAAACTGAAGAAACAGCTGCCAGATAAAAATATTCACTTAGATACAACCATAATCTTTTTTTGACAAGATCTGAATGTGCATAGCATATATTCAAGTCACTACAAAAAGATTTATCCAGCAAAACTTATGAAAAAGAACTAAAATGAACTTTTTCCCATTGCTGTTACATGTCTTCAAAATAATAATTTGGAAAGCATGAAGATAAATCTCTCTGATATGAGTTGATTTAGATGCCACAAAAGCTGTTTAGGCTTAAATATATTACTTTACAAATTTCCTGCAACTAAGCCCATAACTTTTAACTGGAGACACTGTTAAGCACCAGTCTGCTCTCTAGATCTTGCTGCCTCTTGCTGTTACAGAAGCACTTGCCACTGAAATAAATGTCATGAAGATGAGGAGCTACTGTACACACTGCCAAAGTGGGAACTTGCTTAACACTCCCAAGAAACAATTGTTATGTGCAAAAAGAAAATAACCTGCTCTGCTGTATCACTGAAGGTAGTATGAAGAAATGCAGAGAGCAGCAAAACCAGAAAAGTATCATCTTTGCACTGTACTTTACTGTCTAATTTCTGAGGCTGCATACCTACCAGAGCTGGTAGCAGAAGCACTACACAGAATACAGAGGAGTCTGCCAGCAATGGAAGTGATTACAGCTATAGCATTGGTAACAAGTAATTCAGCACAATAATTTTTAAATAAAACAGCACTTGAAGAGAATTGTAATCACCTCCTTTCACTCCTTTTCAAAAAAGGAAAGTGGAGTGGCAGGATGAAGAATGCAATTCTGTATGGTAGGAATCTAGTCCCTTAGAAAGCTTGTGTGGGGGGAAAAAAAAAGACCAATGACTGGCAGCTCATCATTACTATATTATTTTGACTTCCAATTGAATAGCAAAGACAGCATAAGAGAAAAGAAATCAAAGTGCTATTGACTCTTTGAACATGTAAAAATAAACCTTTAAAAGTATATTTGAAAAAGCCTGAGCAAATCAGAAGAGAAACTAAAATGACTCCTTGCAGATTTCAAGCTGTTCTCATTTTCTCCTCAAAGACTACCCTTCCAAAACAGCAAGTTGTTTTATTTTCTTCCCTGAGGGATATTCCCCAAAGCCTCAAAGGATGGCTGTTCTAACACTTTTCTCTTTCTTCTTCAATGCATTCAATTTCTTGCAAGCTGCCTCCATCTCCATCTTTAATTTAGTCCAAGGAAATAAAAGAAATTAAAAATGCTGGCTTTAATTTTTTTCCAAGTCTTAAAGTATACAGAGGTATAATTCAACTCTTCTATCTACAATGGAACCATCCCTAAGGCCCTTAAGCTGTATGATTTTTTTTATACCTGTGAATTATTTGAAAAATATTCAGTGCATGGACATTCAGACAAATTATAAGCAAAGAAAAAAAAACAAACTTTTTTTTAAAAAAAATAAGAAAGCACTAATTACTTAATACACTTTCTATAAAGATAATGGAAAACCTGCTGTAACGCTGAAGCAGTGGCATTGCATCATTATTTATCTCCTTTCCTGAAAGGAAAAGCCAAACAGTAGAACACTATTTATTAAACTTTTTTGAACTCCATCTGTGTTTGAAGGATCTTCAAGACCTGCAACGCCTTTCTTTTTCAATTAATCAAGTTTGTTTGAGCTGTATGAGACAGGAAAGACCACAGCTGTGGATGTTACCTGGTTGCTGTGCTCAGCATTAGGGGCACGTTAATTACCTAGGTAAATGGCAAACTGGAGAATGGAATCTTCAGCCATTTATAGATGATGAAAATTTGGGCTCTCATTGATTAAGATTATCTTCAAAGTTTTGTACAGTACTCATTAGATAAAATATAAAACAAATACCCATCTTCCCTCTCAGGAGCAATCTTAAGACACTGGGACAAAAATCACACCCTGCCTTCTTGTAGTCTTCACTAGCCCTTAAAATCCTGAGATGAAGTCATGCTCATTATGATAGTTTCAAGTGTGATGACTAACCAGCTTGGCAGTATGTAGGCTAATGTTTAAGCACCATTCCTCTAGTTAAGGTTTGAAATCCCTCAGGCTTAGAAGGGCACTGAATTTTTGGTTCTACTTTTAAGAAACACTCTAAAGATTAGACTAAAATAACCAAGTGTCTGCACAGCTACCATCACCATATCCTCCTTCAGCAGCTAGGTTTTAATATCAAAGATTTGGATATTTAACTCAGAGAAGGCTTACTGCTAAGAATCTTCCTCCAGCCAGATAAGGGCCCAAATCCCAACACCGCCAGGAGCTCCAGCTAAACCCTTCTCATAAGATAAAGCTCTCAAGTTTCTCATATTCTTCCCTTTTTTCTCTCTCACTCGCCCCCATGCTTCTTTGCTCCTCTCTGCTATATTAAAATCTATTTCAGAATGGAATTTTAAATCACTTTCAATACACAGAATTTAGCATACAGCTGTAGGCTGGGGTGACTAACAGGGAACTTGGAAATTCTGTCCCTTACAGATGTAGCACATTATATGTCTGTTCAGAAAGAGTGAAATGCATGTCCTGTGTCTCAGCCCGAGCCCTTTCACCTTCCTGTAAGTTAATGATCTACTGCACTATTTGAAAATACTGCAGCCTTGTGAAGACTGATCTATCTGGACAAATTATAAAATACCAAGTAAAAGAAGTTTTCACTGGCCAAGAATATCCAGTGAGTAAGAGGCAGTCTGTATACAACATACCTGAAAAACAGACATCTAATAAACTCAGGCTAAGTATATTGCAGCAAATGTAATGCAATTCTAATGTATTAACATCTGGCTAATTTGTGGGTGGCAGCATATAAGTTAATAAAAACATAAATGCATATTCAGACTCTGGAAGTCCAGAAACTGAAAAGATCAATGAAAGGAATTTAAACAGTCAAAAAAAGGATTGTTACCTGGAGTAGTATTAAAGTCTAGGATGCGATGATGAGACTGCAGTAGATCGGGATTACTGGATGAGAGGGTTCCGCTGACAGGTAAAGCAGGAGGAATGTGCTTCGTTTGCCTCAGCCCCACGATGCTGTCATCCTGAGACTGGCCAATTCCAATGTCACTGTAAACAGAAAGAAATAAAATCAGGACTTACAGTTAGAGCTTGAACTATGCAAGAGGAATACAGGGACATCTAATGTCTCTAAATTTTCACACTTTCAATTGTTAGCACAGTAATCACTATTTAGAAGTTAAAATTCCCCAGACAAAAGTGCTTGCTGTCTATCTACCTTTGTCAACAGCACCCTTATGTCCACTCAAAGTTATTAGATCTGCTTGCTCACACTGCCTGAAAATCCTAATAATCACCACTAAGCTCAGAGGAGCTGCCAGGCTCGTTATTTTTTGACAATTTCTCAGAGCAGCCAAGGTCTTCACTCAGAAAATGGTATATACCTCATCATTCTTGCTCCATCACCTGAACCTTGCATAATACTGCTGTTATGCAAGACCTGAATTTCACAGCTCTTTTACTCCACTACAGACAGGATTTGCAACTCTACCTCAGGATGTATTGCAGCCATACAATCTAAGATCAGTAGTGCTAGAAGGATCAGAGACAGAGCTAGCATCATATTATAGTAGGCACTAATTTGCCAATTGCTTTTGAGTTCATAATAAACAAGTGAACCAAAACAACTGTTACAGGATGGAGTTGGAGCTAGTCATCGAATTTTATATACACACACACATATATATGTAGAAGCAAATCTTTCATAATACTCTGTGGGTATAAAATGTTGAATAGCAGAAATTACATAAAATGAAAATAATTAAAAATTTAGCAACTATAGACAAAGCCTTTTTAAAAGCCAAGCAAATCTAAACCTGTATTTACACATGTAAATAAAGCATAAACCAGAACTTAGATTTCATTGCAAACTGCTGCAGCTCTACAAAGTCAAACTACTAAATGATAACAACAAAAATAACCATTTGTACCCCAAGTTTTGGCACTTAGGCTTTTGTCTAGGGTTCTATCCATCCTCAGAAAACCTAAACAGAAGTAATTAAAGGCCTGATAATTATCCCTGTTGAGCTGTTACAGTACAAGCATCCTTTTGTGCTTATCAATAAATTAGGTTACCCAGTACACTCTTGTACCATTTCTTTAAGTGCTATGCTTTAAGAGAACAGTACTCTGGGAAGCTAGGACAGTGTCCCTGGGTTTTCAAGGAACAATTTTAACAACATAGAAAGCAACTACTTTGGAGAGGGCAATGCAGCTCAAAAAAATGTCAGAGGGGTATATCTGTAGGATATGTTTGGGTTTCCTCATTGTTTTGAAAACAAAAAAATAAATTTACTCTTTATTACCAAAATGCTTTATGAAGTGTAAACCCCAAGCTATTAGAGTGACAGAAACACTCAAGTCCACAGGAAAAAAAAAAAATAATCTTGGATTCTCTATCAGAAGTCAAGCTGAATCTGAGTATCTGCATTTTTGTACTTCTACATGAAGCACAAAACACTGTGACAAGCAGTGATGATCACTCCACACACAGCAGCTTTATGCAAAGCCATAAGTCAGTCTTTCGCTACAACTCAAACCATTCCCAGCAATTGACATCTTGTCTTTCAAGTAGGAACCACTCCACACACAAATAAAAACACCTACAAAAACAAGTAAGCAAAAAACCCAAAGCCTCCAAACCTCAAAATGTTTTCTAGTGTTCCTAAACCACTAAAAAGTTTATTTCATAAATGCACCAGCCCCAGTATTTTCTCTAAATTCAGATAAGAAGACAATGTGACCCTCCCCCTTATATTTGTAATAGTTTCAGTTGCATTAAGTATTTCTTTTGCCGTTTGTCAGTTTTATGTATTCTTATACTTATCCTGTGTATCATGACTGAAGCAGCTTCAGTAAAGTGGATCAACTGAAAAACGTTAGGTTTAAAAAAGATATAAGTAATGTTTCTAATATTCTTGATTTTAAGTATTCAGATATTACATAGGAAAGCATTTCCCTTAGACAGTTTATTTTTAAAATTTTAATCAGAATCTCAGTGAGTTCTAACTCATGCAAACAAGAAACGAATTCCAGAATTTTCAGATACAAATAGCAACACTAGAAAACTCAAGGTCCTGTGAAGATCAACTGCCTCTGATAGAAGATAAGATACTTTGTTATACCAATGAAAAGAGATTGTAGTTTTAAAGGAAATGCATTCCCATTGCTTTCTGTACACATTTGCCATGCAGAGAGATAACATTGACTAAGAAAATCTTTCCTGCTGAATGACAAACAGGGTAGAATGGAAAAGGGACTGGCAGGTGTGACAGAATGCTTCATACGTCAAAATACAGTATAATGTGCATCCCAATAGAGAAAGGGGGTCTGCTTCTTGGTCATTGACCAGGCAGAACTTTACTAGAGATAGAGGCGAGGCCTGTGTCTATTCCTTATTTGGAGTAACAGCCTACAGACTACAAAGCCATTCTGCATTTGATGGGTAAAGAAAGCAAAGAGCTCAAGTGGAGGCTGTAGGCAGACCTCCCCTTCAAGAAATGCCCCAGTGGAGAAGGAGATTTCCCAGTAGAAGCAGACAAAACGGTACTGTTTACTCAGGTTGGGAAGTTACTTAACATTATTGGACTAAAAAGCAAGACTGAAGGAAGGCATTATCACCTGCTCAAACTGATTAATCTTTGATACTGATTTAACATCTCAGAGAGCAGACAAGCTCCCTCTAAGAGTGACCTCATTCTAGTTTAAAGACTGCTTTTATCAGAATACATTCTGGAGGCACTGAAGACCTTTGCAGTATTCACATTAAAAAAAAAAAAAAGTTGGACAGTTTTACCACATAAGCTAGCTGACTCATTAAGTCTTTAAATACCTACTTTAATGAATAAATCAGGTTTTTCATCCCTCTTGATTTTTGGAATTTAAAAGCATGTAAAAATAGGCAAAGTCTCCTAATATATCAACCACTAGTAATTATTAGGAAGAACAAGATCTAAGTTCCTACACAATAAGGAAAAACAAGCACAAATAGGAAAGTCTACAGCTACACATCTCTACGTAGAAACCATGCAGACACAAACAACTGAATGTCAACAGGCTTTGCAGACAAATTGCTATATATAGCACAAGAAGTAAAGCTAGGAAAAGGAACGGAAAATAGGTCAAGTGTACTGTTTTTCTGAGTCTTACCCAAAGAGGACCCTGCTCAGAAAAAGTGAAAAAAGGAATCAAAGAAAAAAAGAAATCCAAACAACAAAATTTTATGCAAAAACTGTGAACAATGGTTAACAATGCAAGAAAATCACACCCAACAGCATGCATAGCTCAGAGTAACAAACATAAAAGACCAGTGAAATAAAAGAGAACATTCTAAAGGCAAACATCATAAAATAAGGATTTACAGATCCTCCTCTACTGAAATGTATCTGCATCAACTTAATATATCAAAATAATGGATCTTAATTCTTATTAATTGAACCTTTACATTACTAACATTCTGTTTATGTTTCTGAACAGTATTATTGCTTCCATCAACCATTGCAAGCAAATCTGCTTGCAGAGTTACTCTGAAATTAATTGCCTGAGATGCTTCCACTAAAAAGTCCTCTTAAAAGAAATCTGTATATTACATGAAAAATATTTATGCCATCAGACTATCTATAAATAGTAAAATATATGCACGCTGATACCAGGAGCTGCACTGTTAGTAATCTATGATTGTTCCAATATCCAGACCAGTATTTTCTAGCATGTTTCTTCCAGTTATAAGCATGTTTTCCATTACTAAATGGAAGTATCATGACAAATTTTAAGTATCACGAGAAATTACTAAAATTTAATACAAACTAAATATTTAAGAGGAAATAAAAAACTCACTTGTATGGCTTCTGAGGCAGGATACTGATTCGAGTCTTGTCAAGTATCTTCTTTAGTTTATTTCTTCCCCCAACTGTGTTGGCTTTACTTTTCTTATTTACTTTTTCTAAACCTATTACCTGCTCCACATCAACAGCAAGGTCTGGGATGGAATAACGACTCGCCTTTTTAATATCACCAATTTTAGGCAGGTGGGGAGCACCATTTCTTTTTTCCTCTGACAACCGTGTTAAAAGCTCCTTAAAAACTGCATGAAACAGGAAAAGAAGGGAAAGAAGAACAAAAATGTAAAAGAAAGTTCTGCTCACCAGAACAGTTTAATACTAATCATTAAAAAAACCTATGAGATTATGTCAATTAAAGTATTAAATGCATTTACATTTAAGGGGTTTTTTTAATAATTAGAAAAAATTAATAAGGACTTTTTTTTGGTAGAATCAGAAGTCAGTAAATTGGTCCAGCTCAGAATAGAAATACACTAGATGACAACAGGGTTGCATGGATGGTGTCAATAGAAGGACTTTGAATTTTTAACCTAAAGGACACAGGCTTCTGCAGAATGGTAGCATGGATTAAAAAAAAAATCACACTAGACAAAAATATGGAATAGAAAAATTAACAATTCAGAAGGAAGGCTTTAAACTTAGCCAGCAGGAAAAGCTCTCAGATGGACAAGAGATTCTTAGCAACACGATAAAAAATCTGAAATCAGAAGGCAAACTAGAACACCATAGTAAAGAAAATAGGAGTCTAGTGAGACACTTTGGATGTTTGACACGGCTGTTGCGTCCATCGGCCAAGATACATAAAAAAGCCTCTTAGACTCCCTCGGTTCCCTAGCAAAGAGTTATCCCTGGGGCAGAAATACCTGAAGAATTTGTGAATTAGTTCTACTGCAAGTTTTAGCATCACATAAACGTTGATATATTTCAATATATCAAACAAAACCCATCTGGAGAACAAGTCAAATATTCTGAGTGTGAAAGGAAGTCTCCATATATAAATGGAAAAATCATCTCATTAACTGATTTGTAACAAGAAATAAAAATTCATAATTAAAACCACTGAATTGTAGAAAGTGGGAACAAAGGTGTCACACATCCTTAAGGATGAGTAATAGGACCTAGGTTTTACTATTATGTATTAATTTTTTTCTTTCACATTTATCCTTTTCTAAAATCCAAAGATCCAAAAATATAGTGTATGAAGGATCATTACACAGAACTTATATGTAGAGAAACAAGCAAATACTGCTAAACAAGCACATACAGCTACATTAAGATTTTAATTATTAGAAACAATCAAAACATTAGAATCTTTAACGTACAGCCAAAAAAAAAAATCCCCAGGTAATGTACTAGATTCCTGGAGCATATTTAATCACCAGTTAGTGCAGTGACAACCTGTGGTAACATTCTGCCCTACTTATTAGTGATTAAAAACCTGATCCTGAAAGAGATACATAAGGAACACAACACTTTATTATATGAATTATTCACGTATCGAGTGGTAAAAATCAAACAAAACCCATGAACTGTTAATTATATATGATGTTAAACTGATGTCTTGAGCTGCTTAAAGAATCCTTCATGAGTGCTTTAGTACTTGCTAGAGGAAGAAATTAAGATTACAAAACCAGAGAGTAGGAAAGTTGTTTTCACCCAGCTGGAAAGAAAGTTTTTATTAATCTTCTTGCACTCATTGTAGGCATGGACTGAAAAACTATGAGCAAATTCAGCAGACAATTCAAGATCTCTGATAAAATGGAATTCCAGAAGAGGCCTCTTTCTAGAGAAAAGACAAGATATTACCACTATAGATACATAAGTTTGAGCTAAATGGTCACAATAGCTCCACTTAATCCTTCTGCACTTGTGAGAGTGGAGTCATTTCATGTAAAACCCTATTAATAAAATTTTCTCTGCAATTATGAACTAAGGTATTTTAAGACTTCCAAGCTTCCTTCTTCTATTCTCCCCAGTACAAAAGTGCTTCAAACAACACTATTTAAGAATCCATCTAAATTAGAAGAGAAATCAGAACAAAAAGCACATACAAACTTACCAAATAAATTGGTTTTCACAGTGATAGACAGATGAGTGTTATTTCTAAGAATTTCCATGGCTTTTGACAGCTGAATGTTTTCAAAGTTTTGACCATTCACTTCCAAGATCTAAAACAGAAGCAGGTAGTGTTATCATTAGTTAGTAAAGAGAAACAAAAAAATGGGGGGCAGTGGTAGAGACTTTTAAAATTACATACCTGGTCTCCACGTTTCAAGCCTGCTTCTGTAGCTTTGCTACCAAAATCAACACTGTCAACAAAGATTCCAAACCCCTTCTCTGACCCTCCCAGCAAGATAAAAGGCAAAGGGGCTTCGCGAGATGGCTTTGTTAAGGTTATCAATCTTCGTTTAGCTTTAGCAGCACAAGCAATATTTAACAGCCTCAAATGTCCACCCATTTTCTACAAAAGAAAAGAATAATGAGTTATATGTAACAACACCCTGGCTACTCCCCAAATTGTCAAAAAAACCCCCTCACTCTTACCTCCCTCTCCAAATTGTTCTCAAATTCTTCCAGAAATCGAGTCATAGCAGGATCTCCTTCAAAATCATTGAAGTGATTGTTCACCCACAACAATACTACCCGTGTAACCTGAAAATTAATCAATAACGTAAGTATTTTCCAGGAATACCCAGAACAGCACTAGTGCTAAGTCCTTTGAAAATACTGCTCCTTAAAGCTTCTGTAAATTTCAAGTGGAATACTAAGTATATAACAAATCCTAACTTTACTTAATTTGCCAGGTGGACAGAATGAATTGAGTATTAAAATTGCTTATAAGTTATATTTAATAAAAAAAATACTGTGAGTCAGAAAATTACCACTGGCTGTATCAAGTTGATGGAGTAGGGAATAGAGCACATAGATACGAGGCAATGAGTTTGACTTTATTTCTGACTTAGAGCAACAACTTCTTGTTCATGTACATTTCCAAATCTGTTTAACTCTTTGAATACATGATCATAAAGCTTCAGACACTGCTTTGTATTGGCTCTTGAATCTCAGAAATCTTTAGATAAGCCACCATTAACTTCATTAGGCATTCACCTGTGTAGAAGAGCTATTGTATGTTTACAGATGCAAGAAAAAAAGAGCTATTGTGAGAAGCAGGAA